>NC_086447.1:844429538-844792871 GCF_028390025.1 Pseudophryne corroboree | reverse complement strand
ACAGATGACAAGAGGTGCAGGCAAGTGGGAGGTAGCGTGATGGCAGTATGCAAGCAAAGCTGAGATGTTCATGGCATGAGGCAGGGGGGTGGAGGCGCGGCTTAGCGGTACTGTATGCGCATGCCTAAGGCGCGTGCATAAAAAATTAGTGCCCCCAATAGTGCAGTGCCTGATACACATTAGCCCCCAGTAGTGCACTGCCAGATACACCATGCCGCCACAGTGCCAGATACACATTGCCCCAGTGCCAGATACACATTGCCCCACAGTGCCAGATACACATTGCCCCACTGTGCCATATACACATTGCCCCACTGTGCCAGATATACATTGCCCCACTGTGTCAGATATACATTGCCCCACTGTGCCAGATATACAATGCCCCACTGTGCCAAATATACAATGCCCCACTGTGCCAGATATACATTGCCCCACTGTGCCATATACACATTGCCCCACTGTGCCAGATATGCATTGTCCCACTGTGCCAGATACACAATGCCACACTGTGCCAGATACACAATGCCCCACTATGCCTGATATACATTGCCCAACAATGCCAGATATACATTGCTCCACTGTGCCAGATATACATTGCCCCACTGTGCCAGATACACAATGCCACACTGTGCCAGATATACATTGCCCCACTGTGTCAGATATACATTACCCCACTGTGCCAGATATACAATGCCCCCCTGTGCCAGATATACAATGCCCCACTGTGCCAGATATACATTGCCTCACTGTGCCAGATATACATTGCCCCACTATGCCAGATAAACATTGCCCCAGAGTGCCTCCCCTGCTGCTCACCACTGTAGTTACTGCTATGTTAGGGGAGGAGAGCGCAGCGCCTCTCCTGCCCCTCAATGCTTAGTGAAGTTCGGTCTCCGGTGGTCGGTATCTCAAATGAGGCGTTGGTTTATTAGCCAATCAGAGCTCGCGGACCGGCAGCCAATCAGAAGCCGGGGCTGCTGGTCCGTAGCTCTGATTGGCTAACAAACCAGACTGGAGTCCGGACATCACTGAGCATATTGAGGGGCAGGAGAGGTGCTGCGCTCTCCTCCCCTCACATAGCTGCAGCACTGGCCGCCGAGTCGGATAAAGAGGCTGTGCGGGCCTGATCCGGCCCATGGGACATATATTCACCAACCCTGTTTTAAACAGTCAGACATCATTACATTGGTGTCAGGCAGATATTGAAACATTCTTTACACTGTTGTCATATGATAGACAGCCAAGCTACAGCAAGTCTCATTAGAATCCTACAGTTGCCGCTAGGCAATGCTCTTTGGAATGTTGGAGAATGTGGCATTTATGTTAGAAGTGGAAAAAAATTACCAAAGGAAAAAATGTAGTCCCCTAGCATTAAGATGTTGTAGGCAGTACTCCTACCATCAGAGTCGGATTGGCCACAGGGCTTACAGGGAAGATTCCCGGTGGGCCGACGCACCCGCGGGGCCTGTTTTGTTTGAGGACATGTGGTCCTATTTATAGACATAATGAATAAGATGCAAAATAATTTGCATATATGAAAATTACTTTGCCACCTAGCCCGTGATTGCAGATGATCTAGTGTATGCTCTGTCTGCCTGCTTGGCTGACATATAAGATTGAGTGAATAGTGATTGGGATATGGTTGGTGTAATAAGCAAGAAAATATATCTTTCTAAAGAATGATATAGTTTCCTAAATTCTAAAGGTGTATCATATAATGTGCTCATAATATTTAATTTTATTTACTTTTAACTTCCTCCTTGATGCTAGACATGCCCACTATCTGGAAAGTTTTGGGGGGAGGGTGCTGCTGCCATGGCCCATGGCTAGACCTTACACCTCTGGTGCTGCCCATGTGGGGCCACTAGTACAAATTTTTCCAGGGCCGCTTTTTGTTCCCAATCCGCCCCTGCCTACCATAGAATAAACTGTCTATAACTGACTAACAGATGAGCAATGTATAATTTCTCCTGAGATGGATTGCTTGAGTACAAACAAAAGATCTAAACTTTAATTATAAATCAGCATTTAAAAAATAGCAAAAGCAGAAGTCTTAGTGTACATGAACTCTGATAGAGTGTTTACCGCGTGTGTTTCATGTGATGTTTGGGGTTCTGCAGCTGTACATGGGTGTTGTTGCTGTCCTGGCTGTCACTGTGTCAGGGCCGTTTCTAGACAATTTGGCTCCCAGTGCGAGATTTCAAAATGCCCCCCCCCCCCCCCCCCCCATTGCTATAAAAATAAAATTGCGTGCCCCCCCCCATATAGCCAGAAAAAAAGCATGCGCGCGCCGAAGGCGCGCGCGCTCCCGACAAGGCTGTGTGGCCTGATTAAAATGGGCGTGGTCTCATTACAGTGGGCGTGGCCTCGTCTGATATCACACCCACCACAGGGGGGAAAAATAAAAATAAAAAAGTCCCCTTTTTACACATTACAACAGGCAAGTGTCCCCATATTACACAGCGCGGCAGGCAGGTGTCCCCATTTACAAAGTGTGGCAGGCAGGTGTCCCCATTTTACAAAGTGTGGCAGGCAGGTGTACCCATTTAACAAAGTGCGGCAGGCAGGTGTCCCCATTTACAAAGTGCGGCAGGCAGGTGTCCCCATTTACAAAGTGCGGCAGGCAGGTGTACCCATTTAACAAAGTGCGGCAGGCAGGTGTACCCATTTAACAAAGTGCGGCAGGCAGGTGTCCCCATTTAACAAAGTGCGGCAGGCAGGTGTCCCCATTTAACAAAGTGCGGCAGGCAGGTGTCCCCATTTTACACAGTACGCAGGCAGGTGTCCCCATTTTACACAGTGCGGCAGGTGCCCCCATTTTACACAGTGCGGCAGGTGCCCCAATTTTACACAGTGCGGCAGGTATCCCCATTTTACGCAGTGCGGCAGGTGCCCCCATTTTACACAGTGCGGCAGGTGCCCCCATTTTACACAGTGCGGCAGGTATCCCCATTTTACACAGTGCGGCAGGTATTCCCATTTTACACAGTGCGGCAGGTGCCCCCATTTTCAGTGCGGCAGGTGCCCCCATTTTACACAGTGCGGCAGGTATCCCATTTTACACAGTGCGGCAGGTGTCCCCATTTTACACAGTGCGGCAGGTGTCCCCATTTTACACAGTGCGGCAGGTATCCCCATTTTACACAGTGCGGCAGGTATCCCCATTTTACACAGTGCGGCAGGTGTCAAGTGGGGGGTAGGGGTAGGGGTAGGGGGGGGGAGGGAGAGAGAGAGAGAGAGAGAGAGAGAGAGAGTGAGTACTTACAACTTGCCGCTCTTCGGGTCCCGCGCGCCGGCCGCCTCCTCCGTCGATGGTTATCTCCAGTCCTCTCCTCCCTCTCTCTTCCACCCGAGCGCTCCTGCTCGGGGGGCGGGGCTTCGCGGAATGACGCGTTTGCGTCGTGACGTCACGACGCAAACGCGTCATTCCGCGAAGCCCCGCCCCCCGAGCAGGAGCGCTCGGGGGGAGAGAGAGGGAGGAGAGGAGTAGTCACAAAGTGCCGCGGCGGGCGCCCCGTGCGGTTGCACGGCTCGCCCGCCGCTAGAAACGGCACTGCACTGTGTTGTACAGGGGGCAGGGGCACTGTCCTCCTGTATGCAGTGAAAATACAGGGGTGCTGGCCCTGTCTTGTATGCTGTAAAAATTCTGGGGTGCAGTGAAAATAAATGTACACTGGCCCTGTCTTGTATGCTGTAAAAATTCTGGGGTGCAGTGAAACTAAATGTACACTGGCCCTGTCTTGTATGCTGTAAAATTAGAGGGGTGCTGTTGTTAAAATAAAAGTACACTGGTCCTGTGTGCTGTAAAAATGCAGGGGTGCTGTTGTTAAACTAAAAGTACATTGGTCCTGTATGCTGTAAAATTACAGGGGTGTTGTGAAAATATAGGGGTGCTGACACTGTCCGTGGTTGCGATGTCTAGGCTTAACCTTCACAACACTGTATGGGAAGAGGAGGCTCCTACCACCATTTGCACACCCTCTACAAGTGCTGGGATGAGCACTGCCAGTCCAGTTGCTGATATTGAGATTGAGGATGTCACTGTAGAAGTACATCAGGATGAGGAAGATATTGGTGTATCTGATGTTGAAAAGGAAATTGATGATGAAGATTCTGTTGGTGATGTAGGCCCTCATTCCGAGTTGTTCGCTCGGTAATTTTCTTCGCATCGCAGCGATTTTCCGCTAATTGCGCATGCGCAATGTTCGCACTGCGACTGCGCCAAGTAAATTTGCTATGCAGTTAGGTATTTTACTCACGGCATTACGAGGTTTTTTCTTCGTTCTGGTGATCGTAATGTGATTGACAGGAAGTGGGTGTTTCTGGGCGGAAACTGGCCGTTTTATGGGTGTGTGTGAAAAAACGTTGCCGTTTCTGGGAAAAACGCGGGAGTGTCTGAAGAAACGGGGGAGGGTCTGGGCGAACGCTGGGAGTGTTTGTGACGTCAAACCAGGAACGAAACTTACTGAACTGATCACAGTTGCCGAGTAAGTCTGGAGCTACTCAGAAACTGCTAAAAAGTGTCTATTCGCAATTCTGCTAATCTTTCGTTCGCAATTTTACTATGCTAAGATTCACTCCCAGTAGGCGGCGGCTTAGCGTGTGCAAAGCTGCTAAAAGCAGCTTGCGAGCGAACAACTCGGAATGACCACCGTGGTTTGTTTGAATAAGGCACCAGTGGAGACAGTTGTTGTCCATTGGATGAAAAAGCCCATAGTCATGCCTAGGCAAAATACCAAAAAAAACACCTCTTCAGTATGGAATTATTTCTCCACAAATCCGGACAACAGGTGTCAAGTCATGTGTTGCCTTTGTCAATCAATTATAAGTAGGGGTAAGGATGTTAACCATCTAGGAACATCCTCCCTTATACGCCACCTGCAGTGCATTCATCATAAGCCATTGTCAAGTTCAGAAACTTTGGGTAATAGCGTAAGCAGTCCACTGACACCTAAATTATGTGAATTATTTGAATATTATTTCTGTGAGGATGAGGATGTAAACACTGAAGGGAGGGTCTGAGGATGAGGACGACATCTTGCTTCTGTAGAGCCAGTTTGTGCAAGGAGAGATTAATTGCTTCTTTTTTGGTGGGGGCCCAAACAAACCAATCATTTTCAGTCATGTGGCAGACCCTGTCGCTGAAATGATTGGTTTGTTAAAGTGTGCATGCCCTGTTTATACAACATAAGGGTGGGTGGGAAGGCCCAAGGACAATTCCATCTTGCACCTCTTTTCTTTGCCACATCATTCCAGGGATTCTGCCCTATATGGGGTGCTGCCCCTCTGCCCTATCAGTCCAGGGGTGCTGCCCCACTGCCGTTTAAGGGGTGCTGTTGCCTTTCTGCTGTGCTATGTAATTGTCCAGGGGTGCTGCCTATGCTGTATAAATCCAGGGGTACTGCCGTATAATTCCAGGGGTGCTGCTATACTTGATCCTAGGTTTAAATTAAAGCCTAGAGCAGATATGAAACAAGCTTCAACATCAGCTATGTCACGAACCAGTCTCTCACCTTTGCGGGTTCTGGGGTTCATCCGTTGCCAGTGCGGTTGCTCGCGGTGCTGTGCGCCCGTGTGGGGACACGGAGTGATCAATGGCACAGGTAATGCAGAGTCTGGGAACTGTGAGTGCGGGGACCAAATGGCCTAAGGCACTGCGGTGTGTCTGCTGTATAGGAGGTGGCCATGTTGGAGACCAAATAGCTAATACTGAGCACTTGTGAAAACACCTGTGGGCAGGTGTAAGCCAATCCCGTGCTTGTGCTGCCTTTAAGTAGGCTGGGATTATGTTACTCTGGGCCAGTGCTTTGTTGTATCAAAGCTGTGCTCTAGCTCTGAGCTCTCTCCGTGCATTCCTGTGTGATTCCCGTGGTCCAGATATCGCCTCCGTTCCCAGAGGTCCGTCTGCAGCCTTCACTGCTGAAAGATCCACCGGCTCTCCGCTGTGCTGTCAGTTAATTGCACTCCTATTGGAAATAGTTGGATTCCCAGTGTCCTGCATGAGGTTACCTTGTCAGTCTGCCTATCATTCAAAGTCTGGAGGATTCTGTTTCTCTCAGCTGTTCGTTTGTTCAACTCTGCATTTAACCCATTCATCACCTTGTCTTCTACTACAGTTTCACAGTGATCTCCGGAACCCGCAAGTAACCCAATTCAGTACTTTTTATTTGCTATGTTGTCATTACAAGGATAATTCATCACAGTTTCTCAGTTAACCCTCAAAACTCCATTGCAAATTCTTACAGTTAATTCACCATGTCTGCATTAACCAGTTAAACACAATCTGCAGTTCAGCATCAAAGCTTGTTTATATTTGGACAATTCAACATTTATTCTTCAGCTTGTTTTTGCATATGTTTCCATGAACATTTCTTTTATTTATTTTTGAGTTTTCTCTTGCATATTATTTCTGCCATTCTTGCAATATTTCAGTATAATGATGATTAACAACTAGTCATTTAACTCCTTACTGAATTGTTATTTAATAAATATATGAAGCGGAACTTTCTTCGTCCTCCCTGCTTTCTTCATACCCCAGCACCTACACCTGTGGTTGGTTCCGGGTTAACGGATTCACAAAAACACCCGGGCCTGACAGTAAGCACTGGCCACATGGATCCGTCAAGTGACCAATTCGCAGGAGGCGGTGCTACGTCAGATATCCTTTCCCGTCTGGAAAACCAGGAGTCTATACAGACACAAATAGTGCAGTTTATGCAAACTATGGCAGACCGTTTAGAGACTCTTCATACAGCTATTAAAACGTCTCAAGTTCAGATTCCAACTCCGGTTGTCCCAGTTACCACTACAGCTTCTCCTGTGATGCTGCCTACGTCCCGCTTGCAGTTACCCTCTCCAAGTAAGTTTGACGGGACTCCAAAACTTTGCAGAGGATTCCTGAATCAATGCGAGATCCAGTTCGAACTGATGTCCGCCAGTTTCCCATCAGCTCGTTCTAAGGTCGCATATATTATTGCCCTCCTCTCTGGTCAGGCTCTGGAGTGGGCATCACCATTATGGGAGAGAGGTGATCCTATCCTCTCTAATTACAAAGAGTTTGTATCTTCCTTCCGGAGAATCTTTGACGAACCAGGCAGGACCACCTCAGCATCCTTGGAGATTCTCCGTCTACGTCAAGGTTTACGTCCTGTCAGTCAATATATTATTCAGTTTCGCACGTTGTCTTCAGAGTTAAACTGGAATGAGGAGGCCCTGATCGCCGCATTTTGGAATGGACTTTCAGAGAGAATCAAGGATGATTTAACTATCCGGGACGTGCCAACTAAACTGGATGAATTGATTTCTCTCTGTAACAAACTTGACCTACGCTACAGGGAGCGATGTTTAGAGAAATCCAGGGCAGAGCGATCTAGTCCACGTTATCATCCTAGGCCTCGACAAGACTCTTCTTCACAGTCTCCGGTAACGACAGAAGAACCTATGCAGATTGGGCGCTCTCGCCTCACAGAAGAGGAACGACTTCGTCGTCGACAGGGTAACCTCTGCATGTACTGTGGGTCCTCCGAACACTTAGTTAAATTCTGCAAACTCCGACCGGGAAACTCTCGCTCCTAGCTTATTCAAGAGAGGTTAAGCTAGGAGTTACTCTAGAATCACGTTCTGGGAAAGAGCCGACCTTGTCTATTCAATTAGAAGTTCCAAGTTCTACAGTGAAAGTTTCAGCTCTCCTAGATTCCGGGGCAGCCGAGAACTTCATCTCCTCAGCCTTTGTCATGCGGTCTAAAGTTCAAACCATGCCTCTGGAAGCAGCAGTTGCCGTTACAGCAGTGGATGGAAGTCGAATTCCAGATGGTATAATTACTCATCGAACCGTATGTCTCAAGATGAAAGTTGGTGTGCTCCATTCCGAATATCTCTCCTTCTACGTGATTCCCAAAGCCTCTCAAGATGTGATACTTGGTTTACCTTGGCTGCAGAAACATAATCCTCAACTCAATTGGCAAACCATGGAAGTCCTTTCGTGGGGTAAATCTTGTACCAAGGACTGTTTAGCCTCTATTGTACCTCTCCGGTCAATTAGCCTTCCCGACCTACCTCCGGTGTATCAATCTTTTGCAGATGTTTTCAGTAAACAAGCAGCAGACTCTCTACCTCCTCACCGCGAATGGGACTGCCCAATCGTCCTGGTTCCAGGCAAAACCCCTCCTAGGGGACGAATTTATCCGCTATCCATCCCAGAGACGCAAGCTATGTCTGACTATATACAGGAAAATCTAATCAAAGGATTTATCAGACCATCTTCTTCACCTGCAGGAGCCGGATTCTTTTTCGTTAAGAAGAAGGACGGTGGGTTACGACCATGCATAGATTACCGTGGACTCAATGAGATCACTGTGAAAAACAAGTATCCATTACCCTTAATTCCAGAATTATTTGACCGGGTAAAGGGAGCTACTGTGTTTACAAAACTGGATCTCCGAGGGGCCTACAATTTAATCCGCATCCGTGCAGGGGACGAGTGGAAGACTGCTTTTAATACCCGGGATGGGCATTACGAATACCTCGTAATGCCCTTTGGTCTTTGTAATGCACCTGCAGTTTTTCAAAGCTATGTGAATGAACTTTTTCGTGATCTTCTCTACAAGTGTCTAGTAGTGTACCTGGATGATATCCTAATATTCTCTAAGGATCTAAAGTCTCACCGTCACCAAGTTAAAGAGGTACTGACACGTCTGAGGAAAAATCAACTTTATTGTAAGTTAGAGAAGTGCACTTTTGAAGTATCTTCCATACCGTTCCTTGGTTACATCATTTCGGGATCAGAGCTATGTATGGATCCAGGTAAGGTACAAGCTATCCGAGATTGGTCCACTCCTTCAACTCTCAAGGGGATTCAGCGATTTCTTGGCTTTGCGAATTTCTATAGGAGATTCATCAAGAATTATTCTACGTTAGCTGCTCCCATCACAGCCTTAACTCGCAAGGGAGCAAATCCTATGAACTGGTCTTCTGAAGCAATCAAAGCCTTCTCTGATTTAAAGCAAGCCTTTGTGTCAGCCCCCATTCTTCGACAGCCTGATTTGAATCGTCCCTTTCTACTAGAGGTGGATGCATCTACAGAAGCAGTAGGAGCTGTGTTGTCACAAGTCTTTGAAGATAAAAAGGTCCATCCCTGTGGATATTTCTCCCGTAAGTTCCTCCCGGCAGAACGTAATTATGCAATCGGTGAGCAAGAGTTACTTGCCATCAAGTTGGCATTTGAGGAGTGGAGATACCTTCTAGAAGGAGCACTACATCGCATTACAGTTTATACTGATCATAAGAATCTTCTGTATCTGCAGTCAGCTCAGTGTTTGAATCCACGACAAGCTCGATGGGCGCTTTTCTTCTCACGATTTGATTTCAAACTCACCTATCGTCCAGGGTCTCAGAACAAAAAGGCAGATGCCCTTTCCCGGTCCTTTGCTTCTTCTGAATTAAATGATGCTACCACGAATCAAGCCATTGTGAATCCTACGTCCTTTTTAATGACTCGAACCTCTCCAGTTCCTCCGCTTGGTAAGACCTTTGTCGCCACAAGTCTTCGAAAACGGCTGCTTACCTGGGCTCACTCCTCTTCCTTCATGGGTCATCCTGGGGTTCTAAAGACTCTCAAATTTATTCAACAGTCTTATTGGTGGCCACGTCTCAAAGCCGATGTCCAAGAGTTTATAGCAGCATGTCCTAAATGTGCCCAACATAAGAGTCCAAGAAGTTCTCCACCAGGTCTATTACATCCACTATCCATACCCAAACAACCATGGACTCATATCTCAATGGATTTCGTGACCGATCTACCTCCATCAAAAGGGCGAAATACCATTTGGGTGATAGTGGATCGATTTTCGAAAATGGCACATTTCATTCCATTAACTGGGTTACCATCAGCCCCTTTACTAGCCAGATTGTTCATCTCTGAAATCTTCAAGTTGCATGGCCTTCCTCGAGAAATTATCTCTGATCGGGGAACACAGTTTGTGGCCAAGTTTTGGAGGTCGCTTTGTTCATCTTTAAATGTCAAGTTGAACTTTTCTTCTGCATATCATCCTCAGACAGATGGACAAACTGAGAGAGTCACCAAGACCTTGAAACATTTCTCCGGCTATATATATCGTCCTCACAGGATGACTGGGTTGACTACCTTCCATTGGCAGAATTTGCTCATAATAATCTCTTCCATTCATCTTCAGAATCTACGCCCTTTTATTTTAACTTCGGTTTTCATCCTCGTGTGCCAGAGTTTCATCCATTGCCAGCCCTAGAGGTTCCAGCGGCAGATCAAGAGCTTCAACGTCTATCTAGCATCTGGAGTTGTGTACGTAAGTCCTTGGTTAAAACTTCCGCTCGTTATAAATCTTTTGCAGATAGAAAACGTAAAGCTGTACCGAATTACAAAGTGGGAGACCAAGTTTGGATTTCTACGCGCAATCTCAAGTTCAAAGTTCCTTCTAAGAAATTTGCTCCAAGGTTTATTGGTCCATTTCCCATTGTAAAGGTACTCAACCCTGTGTCATACAAAGTCAAGTTGCCACCGTCTTTGAGAATTCCTAACGCCTTTCATACATCTTTACTGAAGCCTTTGATTCTCAATAAGTTCCGTACTACCCAGTCCAAACCTCCTAAAGTTCACTTTTTGCAGAATGAGGAATTTGAAGTTAAAGAGATTGTGGACTCACGTTCCCGATATGGACGTTTACAGTTTCTGGTCGACTGGAAGGGTTACGGTCCGGAGGAGAGATCCTGGGTTTTCTCTGAAGATGTTCATGCTCCAAGACTGGTACAGAAATACTTCTCCAAAAATCCTGACAAAGTTCAAAGGTGTTCGGAGACCACCCGTAGAAGAGGGGGTACTGTCACGAACCAGTCTCTCACCTTTGCGGGTTCTGGGGTTCATCTGTTGCCAGTGCGGTTGCTCGCGGTGCTGTGCGCCCGTGTGGGGACACGGCGTGATCAATGGCACAGGTAATGCAGAGTCTGGGAACTGTGAGTGCGGGGACCAAATGGCCTAAGGCACTGCGGTGTGTCTGCTGTATAGGAGGTGGCCATGTTGGAGACCAAATAGCTAATACTGAGCACTTGTGAAAACACCTGTGGGCAGGTGTAAGCCAATCCCGTGCTTGTGCTGCCTTTAAGTAGGCTGGGATTATGTTACTCTGGGCCAGTGCTTTGTTGTATCAAAGCTGTGCTCTAGCTCTGAGCTCTCTCCGTGCATTCCTGTGTGATTCCCGTGGTCCAGATATCGCCTCCGTTCCCAGAGGTCCGTCTGCAGCCTTCACTGCTGAAAGATCCACCGGCTCTCCGCTGTGCTGTCAGTTAATTGCACTCCTATTGGAAATAGTTGGATTCCCAGTGTCCTGCATGAGGTTACCTTGTCAGTCTGCCTATCATTCAAAGTCTGGAGGATTCTGTTTCTCTCAGCTGTTCGTTTGTTCAACTCTGCATTTAACCCATTCATCACCTTGTCTTCTACTACAGTTTCACAGTGATCTCCGGAACCCGCAAGTAACCCAATTCAGTACTTTTTATTTGCTATGTTGTCATTACAAGGATAATTCATCACAGTTTCTCAGTTAACCCTCAAAACTCCATTGCAAATTCTTACAGTTAATTCACCATGTCTGCATTAACCAGTTAAACACAATCTGCAGTTCAGCATCAAAGCTTGTTTATATTTGGACAATTCAACATTTATTCTTCAGCTTGTTTTTGCATATGTTTCCATGAACATTTCTTTTATTTATTTTTGAGTTTTCTCTTGCATATTATTTCTGCCATTCTTGCAATATTTCAGTATAATGATGATTAACAACTAGTCATTTAACTCCTTACTGAATTGTTATTTAATAAATATATGAAGCGAAACTTTCTTCGTCCTCCCTGCTTTCTTCATACCCCAGCACCTACACCTGTGGTTGGTTCCGGGTTAACGGATTCACAAAAACACCCGGGCCTGACAAGCTACAGATTTGTGAAAACATAGCTGCAAACGTGGAAATGGATATTGCAATTTTGATAAAGTGTTTTCCAATGAGACCACATTTGTGGCCAAAATCAGTCAATCTCATAAGAGACAGAATCATAATCCAGCCCAACTGCCAGAGAGGTCAAAGAGAGATTTTCTGCTGGAGCATTAGAAAGAGGTTCTTCTCAATTATTTCATGTTAGGGACTCCTTTAAATGAATGGTTCCAATTAGTCAACCTTAATTTTGATTTATTATTAATGTTCCACATTTTGGGATTATTTCCTAAGGGCTACGTAGGGTTATCGCAAGACCATGCGGTGTCAGAAGGACAGAGTTTCAGTGAACTTGCATTGCATCACCTTTCCATTGCACTGCAGCACTAGATGGGCCAGGAGCTCCTGTAAGGCACAAACAGTTACTGAATAAGGCCCAGTATGGAGTCTCATGGTGGCTTACAGCCAGGAATATGTCTGGCTTGCCAGGCTGAGGCATGCTGTGGGCACAGAGGTTAGCATTGCTTCCTCCCACAGTCCTACTTATAGCAGTAAATTATTTTCGACTGTAGAGTGGTAAGCTCCACTAGGGCAGGGGCTCAATAACAAAAAATTCACTGCACAGTCCTGCTTAGTACTGTATCAAACCAACCCAAACTCAACTTGTCCCATCCGAGGATGCTGTGGGGGCTCAGGTGGGGCTGCTAAAACATCTAATGTGCTGCTTTATTTAAAAATTAAATATGAAAAATATAAACAAGACACACAGGTATGCTCACATGCGTGTAACTGGGACACACAGGTATGCTCACATGCGTGTAACTGGGACACACAGGTATGCTCACATGCGTGTAACTGGGAGCTGTGAAAAAAAAATATGGCATCTGCCACAAAATATTAAAAATGCAATAAAAAAATGGAAAAAACAGAAACCCACGAGATTTTCACAAAATAAGGCTCAAATTTATCAAGCATTGGAGAATGATAAATAGCATGGCGATAAAGTACCAACCAATCAGCTCCCAACTGTCATTTTTCAAACACCGCCTATAACATGTCAGTTAGGAGCTGATTGGCTGGTACTTTATCACCGTGCTATTTATCACTCTCCAAGGCTCAATAAATGGGGGCCTTTGTCTCCAGACTCTGTGGAGGGGAAAATATCCAATCCTGATCCTGTGGTATACACCAGTTTATTTGCATCCCAGCATTAAATCCGAGATTATCTTAATCCCTGAAAATGAAGAAGGGGGTACAAATTCGGAAGCTTTGGCCCATAGTTTTTCAGTTTGCCCAGTAATGTGGTAATTATATATTTGCTTGGTTGAAGATCTTTCCTTTCCACACCAATATAGGAGTGGAGGTGAAAGCCTGTGTGTTGTTCCTGATTGCGTGTGCCTCTCTAATTTTTAATCACCTTCATGACACTGTCCTCTTCCTATTGCCTCTTCTCATAATGTGAAAAGTCATCAAAGAAGGTATGTTTGTAGCTAGCTATGATATGGAGAACTGGGCGAGCTTTTTCCAGGGGGACCACCTGTCGCTGAAATGGTGGGTTTATTAAACTGTGCATGTCCTGTTTAAACAACATAAGGGGGGTGAATGGGAGGTCCTAAGCACATATCCATCGGGGTGGGTGGGAGGTCCCAAGGACAATTCCATCTTGCGCCTTTTTTTTCTTTGCATTATGTGCTCTTTGGGGCCTATTTTTTAAAACTGCCATCCTGTCTGCCACTGCAGTGCCACTCCTAGATGGGCCAGGTGTTTGTGCCGTACACTTGTGTCGCTTAGCTTAGTCATCCAGCTACCTCTGTGCAACCTTTTGGACTAAAAACAATATTGTGAGGTGTGAGGTGTTCAGAATATATGTATATACAAATAGGAAGAAAAGAGCTGGTATGTGGTAAAGATATAAAGATGTTTTATTTCTTCAAAAGGACATATTGTCCACAAATTGTACTCAATAAACAATAGCATCAGCTGGCCAGCCACATAAATACAGATATATCTTCATACATCGTTGCTGCGTACCGCGTAGCGGGCGCCATGCAACTCGCGCTAGCTCCTTGCGCTATAACTCCCGTTATAAGTTGCGTTGTAAATGTGACGTCACGTTATAATTGTAACGCGCATTCTACTTTCTGTCCACCAGATGTCACTTTTCCTAAACTCTACAGCGCATGCCTCAAATAGCCAACCTAGCGCTGCCTGCTGATTGGCTGACATTTATTGTGACAATAAAGAACAATTAATCACTTCCTTTTATAAGAAAAAATCCCTTTCCACAAAATACAATGTTACGCTGCCGCCATGTTCACTCAAATCATTTTGTCGTTACGTTGTATACAAAATCCCGGATAGCATATCACATACAGTATACACCAGGTGTGCTCACGCTTACCACGGTTGGCTGTGGCATAATGAATACAGTGTCCGCCCACAATGCGTAAACTCCCGCATTCGAAACCCAGCGAGGCGCGCAATTATTATTATTATTATTTTTTATGTATTTATTTATTATTGTTTCATACAAAAAAGTTATTTGGTGTGTCGCTTCTTCCCTTTAAATCTGAAAAACTAAAATTCTCTTCTACAGTATTCTCAACCGTCAACAGACCTATCCTCACTATCTACCTCCATGGCCGTTAATAGCGGCTCGAGCGGTCCGGCCGACCCTACTGGTAATAGTGCCATTACAAGTACCACAACGCCCTGGCACTGCTCCCCGCTCTGGCAGCATTGTAACCACCTTCATGCCCCCACCCATGTCTGCCAGCACCCCCGGGCACCCTCCTTCACCCCTGCTGCACACTTGCAACGCTGCCCCCCCAAGCACCCCGAGACCCGTCTAAACCAAGACGCTGCCACTATCCCCCCTAGTCACCCCGCTGCCTGTATACATTCAGATGCGTAGCTATACACCCCAGTTAAGAGCGGTCTGCTGCCTGTGTTCTATTTTTCACCATGGCACTACAAGTACCACAATGCCCTTGCACTGCTACCCGCTCTGGTTGCACTGTAACCCCCTTCATGCCCCCACCCATGTCTGCCAGCACCCCCGGGCACCCTCCTTCACCCCTGCTGCATGCCTGCAACGCTGCCCCCCCACCCGCTATCCAACCCGAGACCCGTCTAAACCTAGACGCCTCCACCATCCCCCCTAGTCACCCTGCTGCCTGTCTACATTTAGACACGTAGCTACAGTACACAACCCAGTTAAGAGCGGTCTGCCGCCGGTATTCTATTTTTCAGCGCTCTCGCTGTGCACGGCGGCAAGCCGTGCACCACTCTCTAAAGCGGCCTCACCTTTACAGTCTGTGCCACGACTCTGTGGTCCCTGTACGGCCAGCGTTTGACTGCTCCACAGTAATATGGTGACGCGTTTCCCCGCCTAAGTAATAGTCAACGGCTTCCTCAGACCAAGATCTCTAATGTCTCCTGTGTTCCCTTTTTAAAGGAAACAAGCTTTTTCCACATGTGTCATCAATTATGCATTCCACATCTTATAATATCCTCAGGTGTGCAGCAACCTATACTTGTAATCTCTTTAGTTTAGTAACAAATTAATCCACACTCTTTTTAATGCATCATTATAACAGAATGCATTATAGAGTTGGCAACATATATACATTTTCACAATTTATAATAATAAAAAGGAGAAATGGACATTACAAAGGAAACAAAGTAATACAGGTTGAGTATCCCATATCCAAATATTCCGAAATACGGAATATTCCGAATTACGGACTTTTTTGAGTGAGAGTGAGATAGTGAAACATTTGTTTTTTGATGGCTCAATGTACACAAACTTTGTTTAATACACAATGTTATGTATTAAATGACCTTCAGGCTGTGTGTATAAGGTGTATATGAAACATAAATGCATTCTGTGCTTAGATTTAGGTCCCATCGCCATGATATCTCATTATGGTATGCAATTATTCCAAAAAATGGAAAAATTCAATATCCAAAATACCTCTGGTCCCAAGCATTTTGGATAAGGGATGCTCAACCTGTAATAATCTGTCAGTTTTGACCAATATAAATATCGCAATGCTGATATCAATACATACATATATAGAAGTTATTATGTTACCCTCCACATAAGTATATACAGAGAAAAAGTTAGATATCAATAATTATGTTATAAATGTTAAAAAGGCTTGGTGTCCATGACACACACCATGGAGACCCCAAGCATATCACAGAGGACCCATAGATATATTTCACATGTGTCATCTAACCAAACAATTGGACATGTGGAAATACACATCTCCACATATATAACCAGTATACGGAATTAAACACTTCTATATAATAAAAAATATGTGAGAAGATTATATATGTGGAAATGAGTGGAAATTAATGTTATTGAGGTTAATAATACCGTAGGATCAAAATTACCCCCACATTCTGTGATTTTAGCTGTTTTTATATATTTTTTTCTTCAAAAAACATCCAGATCCAAAACCAAAACTCGAAAGAGTGGTTTTGGCAAAACCAATCCAGATCCAAAACACGAACAGAGATCCAGATCCAAAACCAAAATACAAAACCCAAAAAGTTTCTGCCTCACATCTCTACAAATCAAAATTTTAAGGTGACAGAATTGTTTTGGAAACATATAACAAGCTGTAGTATGGGTCATAAGCATACTATGGCCCTCATTCCGAGTTGTTCGCTCGCAAGCTGCTTTTAGGAGCTTTGCACACGCTAAGCCGCCGCCTACTGGGAGTGAATCTTAGCTTATCAAAATTGCGAACGAAAGATTAGCAGAATTGCGAATAGACACTTCTTAGCAGTTTCTGAGTAGCTCCAGACTTACTCAGCATCTGCGATCAGTTCAGTGCTTGTCGTTCCTGGTTTGACGTCACAAACACACCCAGCGTTCGCACAGACAGTCCTCCGTTTCTCCAGCCACTCCCGCGTTTTTCCCAGAAACGGTAGCGTTTTTTCGCACACACCCATAAAACGGCCAGTTTCCGCCCAGAAACACCCACTTCCTGTCAATCACATTACGATAACCAGAACGAAGAAAAAACCTCGTAATGCCGTGAGTAAAATACCTAACTGCATAGCAAATTTACTTGGCGCAGTCGCACTGCGGACATTGCGCATGCGCATTAGCGACTAATCGCTCCATTGCGAGATAAATATAACGAGCGAACAACTCGGAATGACCCCCTATGAGGGGTAAATTTACTAAAGTGATGTTGCCCATAGCAACCAATCAGATTAGATCATTTCTCTATTGCATCCTAAAAAATGAAATACAGAATCTGGTTGGTTTCTATGGGTAACATCACCACTTTTCATTTTAGATCCTTACGTAAATTTACCCCTTAGAGTTAAGATCAATACACTTCAGTATGAGAAGGTGACACAGAACAATGCTTCAGCCCACACATAGTGGAAAAATTGTGCTTGTTTGGGCAAAACAACGTCAAATGTGCCTTTGTGGGGGGACAGACATGCACTTGTGGGTAATGGAGGATAAGCAGAGATTCAGGCCCTAAGGTGGTGTGAATGCAAAATAGTATTACAGGTTTTTAGCTGTATGTGTTTTAGCGATAAATGACCCCAATGACACTAGCCTGTTGCATCTATAGGCATGCTATATAAAAATATTGCCCATTATAAGGAAATAGGAAACTATCTCATATGACATGCAGGGCCTGACGCAGAGGTGGACAAGATTAAAAGGTCAGGCGCAACCGCTCAATGTTCTAATTCTGTGCATGCATCCAGATGGTCAATGCTGGGGGATGCATATCAGAATTGCCTGGAAATCTCTGCAGTTTCAATAGGCATTCCTGGGCAGTGTCTGGGAAGGTGACTAACAGTGGTGGGCATGGCAGAGGCGTGTTAGTGTCAGAAGCTGAATTGAAAGCTGCAGTTCCACTGGCACCAATTGTCATTCCATTGCCATACCATGTACATTCTGAGCAACCGTAGGGTTTTTCTAATGTGAGTTGATGTGGCCAAGGTTAGATCCTTGGTGCGTTTTTGTGTGCACATCAGCGGATTCAAGCAACGGCTGCTGGACGTACAGTATCAACCAAAGAGGATGTGCCACAAGTGCATAGGGTGCATCACATGTAGTTTAATACTGACAGATGGACATATAAAACTCATGAGTAGAATGTTCATTTTAATGTGTCCTGTACTTGCAAATTTGTAATTTATGTCCTGATATGCCCTTGCTCCATGTATTACATTGGCAAAACTTTTAAAGAGAGGTTGCTTTGTATAGATTAGCCATCTTCTCTGGAGACAATAATCAGCCTGTTGCTGGACATTTTGTCAATTCAACTCATGCATTGTCCATGGTTCGTTGAAAAATTATAGATTGTGTTTCCTCAATGAAGACAAGTTGGGATCGATCTAAGCTGTTATTACTACTCGAGGCAAAATAGATCTTTAGTCTGGATACCGTATTTCTACAGGAGCTCAGCGAAGCACTGGTAGCCCATATTTCCTTTGTAGTGCATGGCTGTTATTCCATGTAATTCTGTTCATCGTGTTGGCTAGCCGGTGTTATTAGAAGGTGGTTTGTAGGTTTCTATCCCTCCTGATGCTGCATTTTACTGCTATACCCTAGATTGTTTGGACTGTTGGCTGATTCCATTTTATTAATTGTTTTTTTTGTTATTTCATTTTATTTGTCAGTTTGCCGGGTAATATCCTTACAGTATGAATATTTATTTGGTCAAATAGGTTTATATGCAGTTTATATAAACTATCCCATAAATAATTTATATACTATTTTGCAGAGTTTTGCAACAGTTTACTAGTTACAGTACTGCATCTGTTACTTATCTGTACATATTGGGCGGTCTGATATTGGCCCTCATTCCGAGTTGATCGCTTGCTGACGATTTTCGCAGCGCAGCGATCAGGTAAAAAAACGGCAAAACTGCGCATGCGTACGGGCTGCAGTGCGCACGCGCGATGTACTTTCACACAAAACTATGCAGTTTTACACAAGGTCTAGCGACTCTTTTTCGTCGCTCTGTTGATCGGTGAGTGATTGACAGGAAGTGGGTGTTTCTGGGCAGAAACTGACCGTTTTCAGGGAGTGTGCTGAAAAACGCAGGCGTGTCAGATAAAAACGCAGGAGTGGCTGGAGAAACGGGGGAGTGGCTGGCCAAACGCAGGGCGTGTTTGTGACGTCAAACCAGGAACTAAACAGTCTGAATTGATCGTAAGGTAGGAGTAAGTATCGAGCTGCTCAGAAACTGCACTATTTTTTTTTGTAGCAGAGCTGCGATCCTTTCGGTCGCACTTCTGCTAAGCTAAGATACACTCCCAGAGGGCGGCGGCTTAGCGTTTTCACTGCTGCTAAAAACAGCTAGCGAGCAATCAACTCGGAATGAGGGCCATTGTACTATGGTGTGTGGTATATTCTGTCATCATTCATCATGACTTGAAAGTGTCAACATGGTTGTAATATCAATATGCAGCATGTCGACATCTTAGCATGTTGACATTGACTGTGTTTATATTAATTATCATGTATGACGCTGCTGAAAAGTTGACATGATTAGAATGTCAACAAAATGTTCCTTGTGGTCTAGTGACAACTTATCTGGAACGGCATGTCCAGAGGCTCCAATAGTGTCTTCCAGGTTCGGCAGTGGGGTCAGGAT
Source organism: Pseudophryne corroboree (assembly GCF_028390025.1). Classification (NCBI taxonomy): domain Eukaryota; kingdom Metazoa; phylum Chordata; class Amphibia; order Anura; family Myobatrachidae; genus Pseudophryne; species Pseudophryne corroboree. The sequence goes on along the minus strand of NC_086447.1, from coordinate 844,773,265 downwards.
AACTTCTGACGGATCCTGCGCCACTTCCGGTGGAAGGTATGACTAATCCTAACCCTTCCCCAAGTCCGTAGCCCTAATTTCTTCTCCCATATCCTAACTCTTACACTCCCCATAGTGCCTAGAAATAGCCCTCCCCTCCTGTAGCCTAACCTTAACCCTCCCTCTAGTGCAGTGGTCACCATCCCTGGTCCTCGAGAGCTACCAACAGCACATTTTCCAGCTCACCTAGCAGGTGCATAGGTGTAGTCATTACTAACTGACACATTTTAAAAGATCCACAGTTGAAGCTAATTACTTCACTTGCAATTATGTGAGGACACCTGGAAAACGAGAACTGTGATACTAAGTACAGTCCAGTGGTGCTGCCGTATAAGTCCAGTGGAACTGCCATATAAGTCCAGTGGTACTGCCGTATAAGTCCAGTGATACTGCCATATAAGTCCAGTGGTACTGCCATATAAGTCCAGTCCAGTGGTACTGCCATATAAGTCCAGTGATACTGCCATATAAGTCCAGTGGTACTGCCGCATAAGTCCAGTCCCTTGGTACTGCCGTATAAGTCCACTGATACTGCCGTATAAGTCAAGTGTTACTGCCATATAAGTCCAGGGTACTGCCGTATAAGTCCAGTGGTACTGCCGTATAAGTCCAGGGGTACTGCCGTATAAGTCCAGGGGTACTGCCGTATAAGTCCAGGGGTACTGCCGTATAAGTCCAGGGGTACTGCCGTATAAGTCCAGTGATACTGCCATATAAGTCCAGTGATACTGCCATATAAGTCCAGTCCCTTGGTACTGCCGTATAAGTCCAGTGGTACTGCCGTATAAGTCCAGTGAAACTGCCGTATAAGTCCAGTGTTACGGCCATATAAGTCCAGTATAATGGTACTGCAGTATAAGTCCAGTGGTACTGCTGTATAAGTCATGAGGTACTGCCGTATAAGTCCTGGGGTACTGCCGTATAAATCCAGTGGTGCTGCCATATAAGTCCAGGGGTACTGCCGTATAAGTCCAGGGGTACTGCTGTATAAGTCCAAAGGTACTGCTGTATAAGTCCAGTGGTACTGCCGTATAAGCCCAGTCCAGTGGTGCTGCGCATAAGTCCAGTGGTGCTGTCCTGTGTTGTATATTATTTACTCCAAATAAAGGGGTTAGTAATATTTAATCCAAATTATTTTTACAGGGTTTGCCCTGTGTGGTGTAGGGATACGCTCTCCTGTGCCGCATATTTTTAACTCCAGAAAAATAATGGAGAACAAAAATTTGGAGGATAAAATAGGGAAAGATCTGCCGCTGCTGTTGTTGCTGCTGGGAGTCGATGATCATCCCAGAGGGGAAGTCGGAAGACCACTTGTACTACTTCAACTGTGCAATTGACTGTCCAACAGTCTTTTGTGTGGAAGATGAAATATGAGAGCAGTCATCCTGTTGCAAAGCACATAACTGAGGCCTTGACAGCTATGTTGGTGTTAGACGTGCGTCCGGTATCCGCCATCAGTGCAGTGGGATTTAGACAATTGATGGAGGTAGTGTGTCCCCGGTTCCAAATTCCATCTAGATTCCACTTCACTAGGTAAGCGATTCCCGGACTGTACGTGGACATTAAGAAAAGTGTCCTCAGTGTCCCGAAAAATGCGGTTGTACCCAGTGTCCACTTAACCATGGACATGCGGACAAGTGGAGCAGGGTAAACTAAGGACTACATGACTGTGACAGCCCACTGGGTAGATGTATTGCCTCCCACAGCAACAACAGCAGCGGAACCAGTATCAGCATCTCACAAACGCCAGCTCGTTCCTAGGCAGGCTATGCTGTGTATCACGGGTTTCCGTAAGAGGCACACCACTGACAACCTCTTATGGAAACTGAGGTACATCATCGCACAATGGCTTACCCCACTTAGACTCTCCTGGGGATTTGTGATTTTGGACAACACCACCAATATTGTGCGTGCATTACATCTGGGCAAATTCCAGCACATCCCATGTTTTGCACATACAATTAATTTGGAGGTGCAGAATCTTTTGAAAAATGACAGGGGCGTGCAGAAGATGCTGTTGGTGGCCCAAAAAATTGCGGGCCACTCTCGACATTCAACCACTGCGTGTCACTCCTAGATGGGCCAGGTGTTTGTGCTGCACACTTGTGTTGCTCAGCTTAGCCATCCAGCTACCTCGGTGCACCTCTTTTTCTTCTTTGCATGATGTGCTGTTTGGGGCCTATTTTTTTTTAAATCTGCCACCCTGTCTGCCACTGCAGTGCCACTCCTAGATGGGCCAGGTGTTTGTGCTGCACGCTTGTGTCACTTAGCAAAGTCATCCAGCTACTTCATTGCGCCTCTTTTTCTTTTTTGCACTATGTACTCTTTGGGGCCTAGTTTTTAAAAGTGCCATCCTGGCTGCCACTGCTGTGCCACTCCTAGATGGGCCAGGTGTTTGTGCCGCCCACTTGGGTCACTTAGCTTAGTCATCCAGCGACCTCTGTGCACCTCTTTTTCTTCTTTGCACTATGTGCTCTTTGGGGTCGAGTTTTTAAAAGTGCCATCCTGTCTGCCACTGCAGTGCCACTCCTGGATGGGCCAGGTGTTTGTGCCACCCACTTGTGTAGCTTAGCTTAGTCATCCAGCGACCTTGGTGCAACATTTTGGCCTAAAAACAATATTGTGAGATGTTCAGATTTAGACTGGAAATGAGTGTAAATTAATGTTATTGAGGTTAATAATACCGTAGGATCAAAATTACCCGCAAATTCTGTGATTTTAGCTGTTTTTATGTGTTTTTTTCCAAAAATCATCCAGATCCAAAACCAAAATATAGATAGATAGACAGACAGACAGACACATGCAAGCCATGGGCAGTTAACAATGGCAGTTTTAACTTTTCAGGTACTGACGGATACTAATGGTGTTTGTTTTTATCACAGAACTGAACGTTACCCTGCTGTGGAGAAATATTTAAAATAACAAAAACATTAAATTACAGCAGTGTAAATTGGTTCTTTAAAATACCTGAAGGAACGGTTTGATTTTGTATTGTTTCAGTGAGGCTTTTATTGAAGACAATGATAAACAGCAGAGCCCACAACAGCACATTAGCTCGATTCTGTGCCGGAGAGAATCTCATGCATATTTAATAGAGACCACACACATATTCTGGTAAAGCTCATTCCCGAGCACAGGGACAGCATCTCATACATCTGCTAGCTCATTAGAAGACCTGGATCCTGATAGTTTATCATCACAGGCAAAGTTTTGCTTTTCCTTACTAGTTATTATCAGTTGTATTATGCAAAACGTTTGGATGCTCTTTTCTTATTAGAAACAAAAAGCCAGCATACTGTAGGGTCCTAAAGCTGTTAGACACTCATGTTGTTGACCCATAGCATTCAATGGAAAACTGTTTCCCTGTCACAGCTTAAATTGTAGCAGTGCAGCTGCAGGTAACATTATATGGACAGGATAGCTGAAAAAGGCAATGTTCTCTGTAGGGTAGATGTATCAAACCTTGGAGAAGGATAAAATACCAACCAATCATTTTACAAACACAACCTGTAAAATGGTAGTTAGAAGTTGCTTGGTTAGTTCTTTATCTTTCTCAAAGGCTTGATACTGTACATCTCCTCCTATATAGCATTCTTCACTGTATTCTTTTCTGACATAATATGATCGCTGACTTTGTTAAGCCAATGTTTTTTTAATGCACAAGTCTCTGTACAATGAGCCCAATTCAGACCTGATCGCTGTTGTGCAAATTCGCCACCGCAATGCGCAGGCACGAAGCCAAATAGCGTCAGAATGGTGTGAAAATTTTGATCGCGCAGCGTACACAGGCCGCTAGACAGAAAGCGGGCGTTTGGGGGTGGTAACAGCCGTTTTTCTGGTAGTGTCAGGAAATATGCAGGTGTTCCCAAGCGTTTTCTGGATGGGTGACGTCGGTTCCGGCCCCGATCAGCCTGATTCTATAATACTGTAGGAGTAAGTCCTGGGCTACGCACAGACTGCACAGACTGGAAAAATGATTTGATGCTGAGTGAGTTGTGAACGGATTTGCAGCTGGCCGCTGTCTGGTAATGTTTTCGCACGGTGCCAATAACTTACCTCCCAACATTTCATTTCACTAAAGAGGGACACTTCAGTTATGTGCGCGCGTATCGTAGCACACGCGACCGTGGCAAAAGGGGGCGTGGTCTATTCAAAAGGGGAGTGACTTTGCGGCGGTGCCGCAATCGCTGGTCACGCCCCCCATTTTTCGCCACTAAGGGGGCATGTCCAGCGCTCTGTCTCCATTGCTAGGCAGAGCAGTGATTGACAGGTGCCTCCCAACTGCCCCTTCCCCACCGCGGGACACTGCGGCCCGCGGGTGGGACAGACCCCAAAAAACGGGACTGTCCCGCGAAAATCGGGACAGTTCAGAGGTATGCCAATACTATTTGAACCCTTTTCAGATGTAACATTGTCAAGCTATATGTACTTACTGTGCAAACTGAATGCCTCACTTTTTCTTAAAAGCATTGAATAGGGATGTACTGGGAATGTAAACTGACCCTGGGGAATTCAATTATAAAAGTGACTTTATGGAAGTGGAAGCAAAATAATTGCAGGCAGGCCCAACCTGAATTAGGCAAGGTAAAATCAATTTTCTCTAGTACTGTGAAAGAAAAATATAAATGACATTGGGGGTCATTCTGACCCGATCACTAGCTGAAGTTTATCGCAGCGCAGCGATCGGGTCGGAACTGCGCATTCGCCAGCGCCGCAGTGCGCCGGTGCATGCCGGACGGCCGAAAGCCGGCGTTCCCTAGCGATCGCCTCTGCCTGATTGACAGGCAGAGGCAGTCACTGGGCAGGAGGGGGCAGCATGGCTGCGTTTGGCCGCCGTTTTGGGGGCGCGGTCCTGCCAACACAGGCGTGGCCGGACCGTTTGGGGGGCGGGCCGCAGCGGCTGTGTGACGTCACATGCAGCCACTGCGACCAGGGGCAGCGACGAGCAACTCCCGACCAGCTGCAGGAGCTGCGCTGGCCTGGACTTACTCAACAAGTACAAAAGCATCGCCGCTGTGCAATGCTTTTGTACTTGTGCGGGGGGGGGGGGGGGATGGGGCGGACAGACATGCGGTGCGGGATAGCCCTGTGCTGGGCGTCCCCCCGCATGTCAGGGAACATGATCGTAGCTGTGCTACACTTAGCACAGCTACGATCAACTCGGAATGACCCCCTTTGCCTCTGTCTACCTGTACCCAAAACTTAGAGCACTGCAGTGACAAACCATACAGAGCATTATAATTAGAGATGTGCGGTGGGCACTTTTCGTGGGTTTTGGTTTTGGATCTGGATGATTTTGAAAAAAAACCCATAAAAACAGTTAAAATCACAGGATTTGTTGGTAATTTTAATCCTATGGTATTAATAACCTCAATAACATTCATTTCCACTCATTTCTATTCTGAACACCTCACACCTCACAATATTGGTTTTAGGCCAAAAGGTTGCACCGAGGTCGCTGAATGACTAAGCTAAGCAACCCAAGTGGGCAGCACAAACACCTGGCCCATGTAGGAGTGGCACTGCAGTGGCAGGCAGGATGGCAGTTTTAAAAACTAGACCCCAAAGAGCACATAATGCAAAGAAGATAAAAAGGTGCACCGAAGTCGCTGAATGACTAAGCTAAGCGAACCAAGTGGGCAACACAAACACCTGGCCCATCTAGGAGTGGCACTGCAGTGGCAGACATGATGGCAGTTTTAAAAACTAGGCCCCAAAGAGCACATAATGCAAAGAAGAAAAAGCAGGACAATGAGGTAACTGGATAACTAAGCTAAGCGACACAAGTGTGCGGCACAAACACCTGGCCCATCTAGGAGTGGCACTGCAGTGGCAGACAGGATGTCAGTTTTAAAAACTAGGCCCCAAAGAGCACATAATGCAAAGAAGAAAAAGAGGTGCAATCAGGTAGCTGGATGACTAAGCTAAGCGACACAAGTGGGCGGCACAAACACCTGGCCAATCTAGGAGTGGCACTGCAGTGGCAGCCAGGATGGCACTTTTAAAAACTAGGCCCAAAGACCACATAATGCAAAGAAGAAAAAGAGGTGCAACGAGGTCGCTGGATGACTAAGCTAAGTTAAGTGACAGGGCCAGTGTAATGTTATTAAGACAGCAGCACCCCTGTATTTCACAGCATACAGGAGCAGTGTGCTTTTAATTTTTAACTGCGCCCAAACTTTTATAGAAGACAGGGCCATTTAATGTTATTAAGACATCAGCACCAATATATTTCAAAGCATAAAGGAGCAGTGTGCTTTTAATTTGTAAGAACTGTACCCAAATTTTTATAGCAGACAGGGCCAATGTAATGTTGTTAAGACATCAGCACCCCTATATTTCACAGCATACAGGAGCAGTGTGCTTTTAATTTGGGTGCAGTTCTTACAAATTAAAAGCACACTGCTCCTATATGCTGTGAAATATGGGGTTGCTGATGTCTTAAGAGCGTTACACTGGCCCTGTCTGCTATAAAAGTTTGGGTGCAGTTAAAAATTAAAAGCACACTGCTCCTGTATGCTGTGAAATATAGGGTTGCTGATGTCTTAATAATATTACACTGGTCCTGTCTGCTATAAAAGTTTGGGTGCAGTTAACAATGAAAAGCACACTGCTCCTGTATGCTGGGAAATAATAAGAATTTACTCACCGGGAATTCTATTTCTCGTAGTCCGTAGTGGATGCTGGGTACTCCGTAAGGACCATGGGGAATAGACGGGCTCCGCAGGAGACTGGGCACTCTTAAAAGAAAGATTAGGTACTATATCTGGTGTGCACTGGCTCCTCCCTCTATGCCCCTCCTCCAGACCTCAGTTAGGGAAACTGTGCCCTGAAGAGCTGACATTACTAGGAAAGGATTTGGAATCCAGGGTAAGACTCATACCAGCCACACCAATCACACTGTACAACTTGTGATAACTATACCCAGTTAACAGTATGAACAACAACTGAGCCTCAGTCAACAGATGGCTCATAACAATAACCCTTTAGTTAAGCAATAACTATATACATGTATTGCAGAGAGTCCGCACTTTGGGACGGGCTCCCAGCATCCACTACGGACTACAAGAAATAGAATTACCGGTGAGTAAATTCTTATTTTTTCTGAAGTCCTAGTGGATGCTGGGTACTCCGTAAGGACCATGTGGATAATACCAAAGCTCCCAAACGGGCAGGAGAGTGCGGATGACTCTGCAGCACCGAATGAGCAAACTCAAGGTCCTCCTCAGCCAGGGTATCAAACTTGTAGAATTTTGCAAAAGTGTTTGAACCCGACCAAGTAGCAGCTCGGCAAAGTTGTAAAGCCGAGACCCCTCGGGCAGCCGCCCAAGAAGAGCCCACCTTCCTCGTGGAATGGGCTTTTACTGATTTAGGATGCGGCAGTCCAGCCGCAGAATGCGCAAGCTGAATCGTGCTACAGATCCAGCGAGCAATAGTCTGCTTTGAAGCAGGAGCACCCAGCTTGTTGGGTGCATGCAGGATAAATAGCGAGTCAGTTTTTCTGACTCCAGCCGTCCTGGAAACGTAGATTTTCAGGGCCCGGACTACGTCCAGCAACTTGGAATCCTCCAAGTCCCGAGTAGCCGCAGGCACCACAATAGGTTGGTTCAAATGAAACGCTGACACCACCTTTGGGAGAAATTGTGGACGAGTCCTCAATTCTGCCCTGTCCATATGGAAAATCAGATATGGGCTTTTACATGACAAAGCCGCCAATTCTGACACACGCCTAGCTGAGGCCAAGGCCAACAGCATGACTACTTTCCACGTGAGATACTTCAACTCCACGGTCTTAAGTGGCTCAAACCAATGTGATTTCAGGAAATCCAACACAACGTTGAGATCCCAAGGTGCCACTGGAGGCACAAAAGGGGGCTGAATATGCAGCACTCCCTTAACAAACGTCTGAACTTCAGGCAGTGAAGCCAGTTCTTTTTGAAAGAAAATAGACAGGGCCGAAATCTGGACTTTAATGGATTCCAATTTTAGGCCCATAGTCACTCCTGACTGTAGGAAGTGCAGAAATCGACCAAGCTGGAATTCCTCTGTTGGGGCCTTCCTGGCCTCACACCAAGCAACATATTTTCGCCATATGCGGTGATAATGTTTTGCTGTCACATCCTTCCTAGCTTTTATCAGCGTAGGAATCACTTCACCTGGAATGCCCTTTTCCGTTAGGATCCGGCGTTCAACCGCCATGCCGTCAAACGCAGCCGCGGTAAGTCTTGGAACAGACAGGGCCCCTGCTGCAGCAGGTCCTGTCGGAGCGGCAGAGGCCATGGGTCCTCTGAGATCACTTCTTGTAGTTCTGGGTACCAAGTTCTTCTTGGCCAATCCGGAACAATGAGTATAGTTCTTACTCCTCTCTTTCTTATTATCCTCAGTACCTTGGGTATGAGAGGAAGAGGAGGGAACACATAAACCGACTGGTACACCCACGGTGTCACCAGGGCGTCCACAGCTATCGCCTGAGGGTCCCTTGACCTGGCGCAATATCTTTTTAGCTTTTTGTTGAGGCGGGACGCCATCATGTCTACCTGTGGCCGTTCCCAACGATTTACAATCAGCGTGAAGACTTCTGGATGAAGTCCCCACTCTCCCGGGTGGAGGTCGTGCCTGCTGAGGAAGTCTGCTTTCCAGTTGTCCACTCCCGGAATGAACACTGCTGACAGTGCTAGCATGTGATTCTCCGCCCATCGAAGAATCCTTGTGGCTTCTGCCATTGCCATCCTGCTTCTTGTGCCGCCCTGGCGGTTTACATGGGCGACTGCCGTGATGTTGTCTGACTGAATCAGCACCGGTTGGTTTTGAAGCAGGGGTTCTGCTTGACTCAGGGCGTTGTAAATGGCCCTTAGTTCCAGAATATTTATGTGAAGGGAAGTCTCCTGACTTGACCACTGTCCTTGGAAGTTCCTTCCCTGAGTGACTGCCCCCCAACCTCGGAGGCTTGCATCCGTGGTCACCAGGACCCAGTCCTGTATGCCGAATCTGCGGCCCTCGAGAAGATGAGCACTCTGCAGCCACCACAGCAGAGACACCCTGGCCCTCGGGGACAGGGTGATCAGCCGATGCATCTGAAGATGCGATCCGGACCACTTGTCTAACAGATCCCACTGAAAGATCCTTGCATGGAACCTGCCGAAGGGAATTGCTTCGTAAGAAGCTACCATCTTTCCCAGGACTCGCGTGCAGTGATGCACCGACACCTGTTTTGGTTTCAGGAGGTCCCTGACCAGAGATGACAATTCCTGGGCCTTCTCCACCGGGAGAAACACCTTCTTCTGTTCTGTGTCCAGAATCAGGCCCAAGAACAGCAGACGCGTCACAGGAATCAGCTGCGACTTTGGGATATTCAGAATCCAGCCGTGCTGTTGCAGCACTTCCCGAGATAGTGCTACGTTGACCAACAACTGCTCCTTGGACCTCGCCTTTATAAGGAGATAGTCCAAGTACGGGATAATTATAACTCCCTTCTTCCGAAGGAGTATCATCATTTCGGCCATTACCTTGGTAAATACCCTCGGTGCCGTGGACAGACCAAACGGCAACGTCTGGAATTGGTAATGACAGTCCTGTACCACAAACCTGAGGTACTCCTGGTGAGGTGGGTAAATGGGGACATGCAGATAAGCGTCCTTGATGTCCAGCGACACCATAAAATCCCCCTCTTCCAGGCTTGCAATAACCGCCCTGAGCGATTCCATTTTGAACTTGAACGTCCTTACATAAGTGTTCAAGGATTTTAAATTTAGAATGGGTCTCACCGAACCGTCTGGTTTCGTTACCACAAACATTGTGGAATAGTAACCCCGTCCCTGTTGAAGGAGGGGAACCTTGATTATCACCTGCTGAAGGCACAGCTTGTGAATAGCCGCCAGTACTACCTCCCTTTACCTGGGAGCCGCTGGCAAGGCTGATTTGAGGTAACGACGAGGGGGAGTCGCCTCGAATTCCAGCTTGTATCCCTGAGATACCACTTGTAGAACCCAGAGATCCACCTGTGAGCGAACCCACTGGTCGCTGAAGTTCCGGAGAAGCGCTCCCACCGCACCTGGCTCCACCTGTGGAGCCCCAGCGTCATGCGGTAGACTTAGTGGAAGCAGGGGAGGATTTTTGTTCATGGGAACTGGCTGTCTGGTGCAGCTTTTTTCCTCTACCCCTGCCTCTGGGCAGAAAGGATGCGCCTCTGACCCGCTTGCCTTTCTGAGGCCGAAAGGACTGTACTTGATAATACGGTGCTTTCTTAGGCTGTGAGGGAACCTGAAGTAAAAAAGTCGACTTCCCAGCTGTTGCTGTGGATACGAGGTCCGAGAGACCGTCCCCAAACAATTCCTCACCCTTATAAGGCAAAACCTCCATGTGTCTTTTAGAATCAGCATCACCTGTCCACTGCCGAGTCCATAATACTCTCCTGGCAGAAATGGACATTGCATTAATTCTAGATGCCAGCCGGCAAATGTCCCTCTATGCATCCCTCATATACAAGACGACGTCCTTTATATGCTCTATGGTTAGCAAAATAGCATCCCTGTCGAGGGTATCAATGTTGTCTGACAGGGTATCAGACCATGCTGCTGCAGCACTACACATCCATGCCGAAGCAATAGCAGGTCTCAGTATAGTACCTGAGTGTGTATATACAGACTTCAGGATAGCCTCCTGCTTTCTATCTGCAGGCTCCTTTAGGGCGGCCGTATCCTGAGACGGCAGTGCCACCCTTTTAGATAATTGTATGAGCGCCTTGTCCACCCTAGGGGATGTCTCCCAGCGTAACCTATCCGTTGGCGGGAAAGGGTACGCCATCAGTAACCTCTTAGAAATCACTAGTTTCTTATCCGGGGAACACCACGCTTCTTCACACAATTCATTTAATTCATCAGATGGGGGAAAAGTCACTGGCTGCTTTTTCTCCCCAAACATAATACCCTTTTTAGTGGTAGCCGGGTTAATGTCAGAAATGTGCAACACATTTTTTTATTGCCATAATCATGCATCGGATGGCCCTTGTGGACTGTACATTTGTCTCATCCTCGTCTACACTGGAGTCAGACTCCGTGTCGACATCTGTGTCTGCCATCTGAGCTAGCAGGCGTTTTTGAGCCCCTGATGGCCTCTGAGACGCCTGGGCAGGTGCGGGCTGAGATGCCGGCTGTCCCAAGGCTGTTACGTCATCGAACCTTTTATGTAAAGAGTTGACACTGTCGGTTAATACCTTCCACATATCCATCCACTCCGGTGTCGGCCCCATAGGGGGCGACATCACACTTATCGGCTCCTGCTCCGCCTCCACGTAGCCCTTCTCATCAAACATGTCGACACAGCCGTACCGACACACCGCACACACACAGGGAATGCTCTGACTGAGGACAGGACCCCACAAAGTCCTTTGGGGAGATAGAGAGAGAGTATGCCAGCACACACCACAGCGCTATATAACACAGGGATTTTCACTATACTGAGTTATTTTTCCCAATAGCTGCTTATTAACACAAATTGCGCCTAAATTTATGTGCCCCCCCCTCTCTTTTTTACCCTTGTTGTACTGGATACTGCAGGGGAGAGCCTGGGGAGCGTCCTTCCAGCGGCGCTGTGAAGAGAAAATGGCGCTGGCTGTGCTGAGGAAGATAGCCCGCCCCCTCAGCGGCGGGCTTCTCCCGCGTTTTATAATGTTAATGGCGAGGGTTTTTGCACATATACAGTGTTATACACTGTATTATGTGCTATTTGTGCCAAAAAGGTAAACTAATTGCTGCCCAGGGCGCCCCCCAGCGCCCTGCACCCAACAGTGACCGGAGTGTAAGGTGTGCTATGGGAGCTACCTTAATGAAGACAGGAGTCTTCAGCCGCCGTTTTTCATCTTTATCTTCCGTCTTCTGGCTCTGCAAGGGGGACGGCGGCGCGGCTCCGGGAACGGACGATCGAGGTCGGGCCCTGTGTTCGATCCCTCTGGAGCTAATGGTGTCCAGTAGCCTTAGAAGCACAAGCTAGCTGCAAGCAGGTAGGTTTGCTTCTCTCCCCTCAGTCCCTCGTAGCAGTGAGTCTGTTGCCAGCAGATCTCACTGAAAATAAAAAACCTAACAAATACTTTCTTTTCTAGTGAGCTCAGGAGAGCCCACTAGGTGCATCCAGCTCTGGCCGGGCACAGATTCTAACTGAGGTCTGGAGGAGGGGCATAGAGGGAGGAGCCAGTGCACACCAGATATAGTACCTAATCTTTCTTTTAAGAGTGCCCAGTCTCCTGCGGAGCCCGTCTATTCCCCATGGTCCTTACGGAGTACCCAGCATCCACTAGGACGTCAGAGAAATAGGGGTGCTGATGTCTTAATAACATTAAACTGGCCCTGTCTGCTATAACAATTTGGGTGCAGTTCTTACAAATTTTATTTACATTTTTAATTTTTAACTGCACCCAAACTTTTATAGCAGACATGGCCAGTGTTATGTTATTAAGACATCAGCACCCCTATATTTCACAGCATGCAGAAGCAGTGTGGTTCCAATTTGTAAGAACTGCACCCAAATTTTTATAGCAGATAGGGCCAGTGAAATATGATTAAGATATCAGCACCCCTATATTTCACAGCATACTGGAACAGTGTGCTTTTAATTTTTAACTGCACCCAAACTTTTATAGCAGACAGGGCCATTTAATGTTATTAAGACATCAGCACCCCTATATTTCAAAGCATACAGGAGCAGTGTGCATTTAATTTGTAAGAACTGCACCCAAATTTTTATAGCAGACAGGGCCAGTGTAAGGTTATTAAGACATCAGCACCCCTATATTTCACAGCATACAGGAGCAGTGTGCTTTTAATTTGTAAGAACTGCACCCAAATTAAAAGCACTCTGCTCCTGTATGCTGTGAAATATAGGGGTGCTGATGTCTTAGTAACATTAAATGGCCTTATCTGCTATAAAAATTTGGGTGCAGGTCTTACAAATTAAAAGCACACTGCTCCTGTATGCTGTGAAATATAGGGGTGCTGATGTCTTAATAACATTACACTGGCCCTGTCTGCTATAACAATTTGGGTGCAGTTCATACAAATTTTATTTTAATTTAAATTTTTTACTGCACCCAAACTTTTATAGCAGACAGGGCCAGTGTAATGTTATTAAGACATCAGCACCCCTATATTTCACAGCATGCATATAGGAGCAGTGCGCTTTTAATTTTTAACTACACCCAAACATTTGTAGCAGACAGGGCCAGTGTAATGTTATTAAGACATCAGCACCCCTATATTTCACAGCATACAGGAGCAGTGTGCTTTTAATTCGTAAGAGCTGCATCCAAACTTTTATAGCAGACAGGGCCAGTGTAATGTTATTAAGACATCAGCACCCCTATATTTCAGAGTCCCTTGCCCCCTGTACAACACAGTGACAGCCAGGACAGCAACACACATGTACAGCTGCAGCACCCGGCAGTAACATCAGTGACAGCCAGGACAGCAGGGACAGCCAGGACAGCACCCTTAACACAGCACAGATACACCACAGTGACTGCAGCAGCACCCCAACAGAGCACACACTAATCCCACGCCACCACCCACAGAGAGACAGATGTCTGTCTCCCTCACTCTCCAAGGAGCCTATTTATCACCATCCGCATCCAGGATGAGGATGACAGGTGATAAAATTGCCCCAACTCACACTGCGATAATTGATTACATCGCAGGGATGTATCAATTATCGCATGCAGGAACAGAGCTTGCAGTCAATCTCTGTCTCTGCGATGCCTCTTCGCAGCATCATTGGGGTATTTTTCGTAAAAAATACCCCGATGTCCTGCTGCGCATGCGCCACCCCCGCCGACATCGCCACTACCGCCGCCGGATGGTTGAACCCCCCCATCGCAACTACCCCCGCGTGCTGCGGACTCCCCTAGAAGATCAATATACTCACCCGTCCAGGGAGCCGGTCCACGCTGCTTCAGGAGGCTACCAGGCTCCAGGTCCTTCTCCTGCGCTGTGACCCCCAGTGCTGTAAAGTGCTCTGCCGTTTTTGCAGCGTCACTTTACTGCACCGGGGTCACAGCGCAGCATATGGGGGCACCCGGCGCCCGGCAGCGCTCAGCGGAGCATGTTTTTTTTTTTTTTTTTTACTTTTTATTTTTTACACACATAGCTCATCACTCTGCCGGGTCCCCGCTCAGCTTTCTCTGCTTTACATGACCATATTGTGCCAATGACAGACTACTTTTACTGGTATAGTATTAATCATTATATAATCAAGAATGTCACTAATTCCCAGTGTTCTGTTCTGTAGTCTTCAACGTTGATTTTTTTTTCTTGTGGGAAGGAAATGAAATGTATTCATGGGACTGAGGAATGTAAAACATTTCAATTAATCCTTTGAATAAGCAGTCATGTTATTTGTGGATGAATAATACGAAAAATGTAATATCCTGATATTTCTCATTGTTATATCAAAAGTGGATTTGTTTTTTTTACATGTAAACCTCCCCCACCTGTCAAGGTATAGGTTACCGAATAAATGGTTGATCACTACTTGTGCCTCCACCCAAGCTACGTATTTAGGCTTGCCTGGGTAAGCCTTTTTTTTCTAACAATGTGTAATAATTGTATATCTATCTGCCTTATATACCTAGGTGAATACTTTACAATATATTATTGTACCTGTTCTTCTCTCTGTATCTCCAGGATCGCCGGACATAATTTCATATCGCAACACATATGGTAAGTAAAATTAAGTGTGTTTTATTACAACTAAGATATTTAAAGATTAAAGGCAAAAACATTCTGTCAAGCACAATAAAGGAAATACATTTTCTATCCCCATCCACTGTCTCCCTATAACACCTATACAAGTTATTTTGCATGCAATACAAAAAATTGGTAATGTTAATGTTGGAGTGACCCGGGTACTCATGAAAAAAATAAGTGCAATGTCTGGGCCCTTAATTCCGTGTACACTGGCATATAACTTGTTTGGCATCCAATTTTATATGAGCGGCAAGCCTCTACTTTCCTCTCTGTTGGGTGTAGTTCCTTTTTTTCTCTTTTATAGCAGAATATACTTTACTCTGGGTGTCATACGGAAATTAACCCCATCGGGTACTAAATCATAGAATGAGCAGCTTGTGCAGTGTTATGTTCATCTCATTAAAAGGTAGCAGGCATTGTATGTGATTCAGTCTGCAAGAGATATCCTATACTCTGCTACAATTGTATCCTTTCTTGGGGAAAAACTATTTGTTATAGTAGCTGTTGTCCTGTAACTGTATCTTTCTCAACTGCAGAAGCTGTTAGGTCTCAATTACTTGACACACTGCAAAGTAATGTCCTTGCCAAATCTCTTTTGGTAACTTTAAAACTATATTTATATATATATTTATCCTTGCGCTTGTTCCTCAACTCGGCTAATTGAGACTTTACATACAGCTATCTTCTGTGGTACTTAGAACTGTCCAACAATATATCTTTATATATATTTAAATAGTTCTCCCTGGCTGATGTATAAGTGTTCCTTCGTGAAAATAACAGTTCCACCTCTAACTATAACAGGGTGAAATAGTCAATCTCCTGTCCAGTCTATAAATGCCTTATGGCAGTATCCTATATTAGTACCAAGGGCTGGCAGCGTTTGGCTCAATATTTACTTCAGCCACCATATACGGCAAACCGCTGGTTGATTCAAGCTGTTTTATATTACATGAGCTAGTGAGGTGTAGCGGTGTGGTGCTCTGCATAGTCTCACTTACAGCTTGTAGGCTCTGCGCTGCCTTCTCCCCCTGACTCCTCCCTAGGGAAGGACGGTCGCTGCTGGGCTGGCCCCTTTCTGCAGGTGGCGAATCAGGAGTCTGCGGGGATAGCTTCCTCTCGGTTACTATGGAAGCGCTGCCCTCCGCCCTTCCATCTGACCAGCCGCCTCTCCAGTCTGCCTCCGCCCGGCCAGCTGTCCCCTCCACCGCCGAGCCTGCACCAGGTACTCAGGGGGTAAGCAGTGCTGGGGGGAATCTCTTCCCACCACCTCCGCTCCCAGCCGCCGCTCAGCTCTGCCCTGTATTGGACGCGCTACTCGGTCTCCAGGCGCTGCCTCACAGCTCTCACGGCAGCTCTGGGGACCCGAGTGCACTCACGAACAGGGGGAACAGCAGTCTGCCACACCGCCGGCGGGGAGCTCTATTTATTCTCCCCAGACCTCCGGCTCGTGAGTCCCCCTTCCCGCCATAGCCGCGCGATCTCCCCTAACCGCCGCCAATCAATACCTGTCTATCCCCACGCTCGCGGGCAGCCTTCTATCCCCGGCTCGTGGACCTGCTTTTCCCGCCCTGCAGGGTATTACTCCAGCAGCGCGTGGACCCTATAGGGACCCCATCTGCATCTCTTTGGTACACTGCAGGCTATTGCTGGACACACCAGATCTATACTATTACCGCATGACAGAATATAATGCCAAACCTACACACTATATCACTTTGACTATATACATTTAATAAATACAGTACAGATATTTATCTCATCAAAATCCCTCTATACACATATATACTTATAATTTATTATATATATATTATTATATTACATACATATATTTATTATAACATTTCCCATAACACAATAAATATATATATATATATATGACCCAAACATTTATTATACTATCAATAAATATATTCATGTAATGCTAAACTATGGGTAGTAAATATTATTCAGGTTACACTCTCCCCCTGGTGATCTGAATATGTATCCATCCCAATTAATCAGATCACCAAATATCCTCTCCTTTTCTATACCCGAAATAAGGCCAAGCAAGTACTATATTCGGATTAATGAGTTGAGGTAAGTATGCAGGTTTACCTAATTCTGGATAGGTTAATATTAATGGAGGTTTCCGTTCCCTGGATGGCCTATAATTATGCACTATATCCTCATCAGTCTCCGAGATCCTACTGTCCAGGCAAGAATCCCTAGTTTTGTTAACATCAGTATCACCTATACTACCTTCTGCTGTGAATTCTTTCTCAGATTCCAATCCACCATCCTCATCATTAATATTGACTGACATATTACAATCATTTTCGGGGACACTCTCATTAAACCCATTGGGCGTGGTACTATCGGACAACCAGGGAACAGAGCTATCAGGATCTTTATTATAATAGAAATATCCTGGGCCACATTCCCTGTTCTCAGTATCCTCATTAGGACATTCTGAGATTTCTGGGGATTGGCATTGTCCTTGAGAAGATCTTAACATACTACCATTTCTCCAATTAGATCTTAAATGTGAATCATCTGCAACTTCTTCAGGGAAACGAAGATTTTGTGCTATAGGCAAAAGATGCTGGCGGTGGTATGTAAGAATGGGTCCCTCCCCCGACTCTGACCTTAGTTTATAAACGGGTATGTTGGGTAATTGGTCTATTACCACATATGGATTAGACCTCCATCGATAAGCTAATTTTTGTCGTCGGGGACGTCCTAGTTGCTGTATTAGCACTCGATCCCCTATTCTTAAAACATTTTCTTTTACTTGCAGATCATATCTAATCTTATTCTTAGCTCCGGCCTTTCTAGAAGCTTCCTGCGCTAATTTATGTGCATTTCTAAGTTCTTTTCGTAATTTAATTATATATTGGGAATGAGTTTGTCCATTAGCATCCCGGGAGGGAAGACTTAATGAAACATCTATGGGCAGTCGGGCTTCCCGCCCAAACATCAATTCATATGGGGAGTACCCAGTGGATTCATTCTTGGTGCAGTTATAGGCATGAACCAAATGACATATTTTCCTATTCCATTGAGTTCTGCCCCTTGGATCCAGTGTACCCATTATATTGAGCAATGTACGATTAAAACGTTCCGGCTGTGGGTTACCCTGCGGATGATAAGGAGTAGTTCTAGATTTCTTAATCCCACAGCACATACAAAGTTCATGAATAATTTTTCCTTCAAAATCACGCCCCTGGTCGGAGTGTAATCTAGTGGGTAAGCCATAGTGGACAAAGAACCTTTCCCATAGAGTTTTAGCTACAGTAATGGCCTTCTGATCAGGGGTAACATAAGCCTGAGCGTAACGGGTGAAGTGATCCGTCACTACAAGAATGTTACATTCTTTCCCTGGTGATGTTTCTAATGATAAATAGTCAATACATACTAGATCCATTGGGCCATTGCTATTTAGAGTCATAAGAGGAGAAGACTTGGTGGGAAGAGACTTCCTCAAAACACAACTGCCACAGGTTTTACAGTAATTCTCAATATCCTTTTCCATAAATGGCCAGTAAAAACGGTCATTTATCAATCCTGCTGTTTTATCCACCCCGAGATGACCATGCTGATCATGTAATGACTTTAAAATAGTTTCCCTATAGCATTGTGGAACAACCATTTGAAACTTCATATTTCCATTTGGCTTAACCAATTTACGGTATAGTATACCATTTTTCACTACCAATTGCTTTATATGCCTCAACAACAACTTAGATGCAGGCGTCATAGAGCTTACATCACAGTCAGCACAACCAGACTCAAGACAGAGTATAACAACAGAAATATCGGAATCACTCCGTTGATCTATGCGGATTTTTTCATGACCTATGTGGGGTAAGTCTCCTAACTCTAATTGGCTTAACCAACAGTAAGCCAGGGGTAATGCCTTGTCAGAGGCTCCAAGGGCACTGATGCGTTCTCCAAGTTCTGCCCCTACGCACTGTATGTTAAAGCACAATCCCTTTAGGGTGGTTGCCGGAACTTCAATCCAATCTGACCTATCTGATTCCCTCTCAATTCTTGTTAATCTAGATAAAGCATCAGCATCTATATTATTGATGCCTGGGCGATATTTAATTTTAAAATCATAGATAGACAGTGCAGATAACCACCTGTGCCCGGTGGCATCTAATTTAGCAGTGGTCAACACATATGTCAGTGGGTTATTATCGGTGAACACCTCAAAGCTTGCCCCATATAAGTACTCATGAAATCTATCAGATACAGCCCATTTAAGAGCAAGGAATTCCAGTTTGTGTACGGGATATCTCCTTTCACTATTGGACAGTCCTCTACTGATATAAGATATAGGTCGTAATTTTTCTTCATGAGGTTGGTACAACACTGCTCCTAGACCATCAAATGACGCATCCACATGTATCACATAGGGCATTGTGGGATCAGCATATGCCAAAACAGGGGCATTAGTAAGACTCCATTTTAATTTGAGAAAGGCCTCTTCACACTTGCTCGTCCATCTATCCCCAAATTCTTCAGACGGTTTAAAATAGCCCTTATTTTTACATGATTTGTCCAATGAGGTTTTACCAATAGGTGGATACCCCCTAGTCAATTCAGTAAGTGGACGACATATTGCAGAATAATAGGGCACAAAACGGCGGTAATACCCACAAAACCCCAGGAAAGATCTTAACTCCTTCAGCCTTGTGGGTCTGGGCCACCTGTTCACAGCCTCCACTTTAGTGGGGTCAGTGGAAATTCCATGTCGGCTCACCACATGTCCCAAATAAGTAACAGAGGGCTGACAAAGCTTACATTTATCTATAGAAAGCTTTAGTCCCTTTGTTAGTAACCTGTCAAGTACTTTAAGCAAACGATGGTTATGTTCCTGCAAAGAGGACCCAAATACAATGATATCATCAAGGTAGACTAATACCTCACGATAGTTCATATCACCCACCGTTTGTTCCATGGTCCGCTGGAAGGTAGCCGGTGCACCCTTAATACCTTGAGGCATCTTCAAAAATTCAAAGAAGCCTAAAGGGCAGATAAATGCAGTTTTCTCTCTGTCATGTGGGCTCATGGGTATTTGGTAATACCCACTCCGTAGATCCAGCACGGTGAACCACTGACTCCCTTGCAGACAGTCCAATGCCTCCTCTATCCGAGGAACAGTGTATTGATCTCGCACTGTGCGGTGGTTAAGAGTCCGGTAATCAATACACATTCTGATATTGCCATTCTTTTTACGAGCCACTACAATAGGAGAGGCATATGGACTCTCTGAATGTTGAATAACTTCAATTTCCAGCAAAGTTTTAAGATGCTGCCTAACATCCTCAAAATCCGCAGGAGCAAGACGGCGTTACCTCTCCCTGAAGGGAGTCTCATCATTTAGCTTAATACAGTGTTCCACACCTGCAGCTTTTCCCAAATCCCATTCCCCAAGAGAAAAAACGCGCTGCCGTTTCACCAATTCTTTACATATGGTATCTCGTTCTACCAACCCTATGTCACTCCCCTGGAAACATGGAATAAAATCATCCAAAGACATACCCTGAGCCAAAGAGGACTCCTTGTGCCCATAATCTCCTTCAGGGGAGTTCATATGGTGAATCAACATATTAACATCAGTGACTTCCCTATTCATTTTTAAACACCAATCACTGAGGACTTTAAATAAGTGAGCATTAGTTCCCACAATCACCGGCATCACAGTCTTATCTCCTGGGGACTCTGGGCATACTAGAGCAATGAGAGGTAAGGGTTCTGACACACCCATGAATTCCTCTGGAAACTCTATGTTAACTAGTACATAACCCAAATATGGGTATTTCTGGTCGCTTAGCCCCCAAATTACCAATCCTTCCAAGGGCATAATAGGAACGTTAGAGAGATAGTGTCTATACCAGTGCTCAAATATAATGGACACCTGAGATCCACTGTCTAATAAAACAGGACAGGGATGTCCATTCAACTTAACGACCACGCGTGGAGCCGGTCCTATCATACCATCAGGGATTGAACTACTCCACTGGGCACTCCCCATTGAATTTGCATCTAATTTCTGGGAGACGGCGAGGGGCCCGCCAGCCTCCCACTGTCGTTTCCCTGAATGGAAACATTATCTGACTGACCATTATTTCCCACTTCAGAAGTACCCCAGCCTAAGGGACAGTTCACAGCCCTATGCCCTAGCTGTCCACATCGGAAACACCCTCTTGATGTAAAATCTCCACTTCTTCTAAAATTTCCCCTACCGTTGTTAATTCCTCTAATAGAATTACGGGAAGCTACATTGGAAGGTGCCATCCGTTGATTTAGAGCCAAAATAAGCTGGTCCATTTTTTTATTTTGTTCCTCTACCAAAGTAAGTAATTTGTCATCCCTTGATCCTTGAGTCTCACAGGAGGGTACTACTACTTTTACAGCTTTGGAATGGGTCTTTTCCCTATTGGCTATTAAAGCTTCCTCCTGAGTAATTTCCTTAATTAAATCATTAAGGGTGGGGCTTCCTAATAACAGAGCTGTACACCGTAAACGCTGAGCCACAGGGTCAGTTGTTAAAGCTCCTCTAATTACTTGTTTCAACCTACTACTGTTAACCTCCGCCGGAGATAATCCTCCTTTATCTATAATTTTATGGATTATTTTATCCAATCTATACACATACTGTGACAACTTCTCTCCTGTATCTTGATAAGTATGGTTGAATCTAGCAACCAAGTCACCTACATCTTCCAATGTCCCATAGGTGTATTCCAATGCCTGGAAGTAATCAGCCACTGTGGCCTCAGGATTACTTTTCCTAGTGGCCTGAATGATTCCCATAGCGGGTCCCCTTAAGCTTTCTACAATCCTTTGTTTTTTTATATGATCAGGACAATGCCACTCCTCAGACTGCTGTATAGCTGCCTCCCTCCATGCGTCATACGGTTCCTCTCCAGTAGGTACAGGAAGCATTCCTGAGAAAATCCTTAATCGCCTATAACTACCCTCATAATGCCATCTTTCTAATTGATGTACTACTTTATCAGCTATAACTTCTAACTGATTCCCTAACTTTTCCTCCGTACCCTGTGATGGACTACCTTCTCCCACAGCTACATCAGGATCTCGTCTAACCGGAAAAGACATATCACCCACAATTAATGGTTCCGCAGCTCTTTCACTGCCTTCCTTTTCAGGCCATATAATTTTCCATCTGCGTTCAGGGTTAGATCTCACAGCCACCACCTTAGGTAACAATTCAGACTCCAAGTCTTGACTAGTAGTTATTAATACAGCACACAACTCTCCTTTTTCCTTGAATTGCTTATCAGAAATCTTTGGTTGTTTTATCCCAAAAAGAAATAACATCTCGGTCATAATTGTTCCATCAGTGATGTCTGTGAGATCCCCACACAATACAAAACTCCTTTCAGGAGTCACTCCCTTCCTTGTGCACCAATCAAATGCTTCACTACTAGTATATTGATTCATTTTGGCTACTGTGCTTCCCTTACTCCTGAATATTTTATAAAATGTATCTCACGCGGTGCCTCCAAATGTAACCCTCCCCCACCTGGCAAGGTATAGGTTACCGAATAAATGGTTGATCACTACTTGTGCCTCCACCCAAGCTACGTATTTAGGCTTGCCTGGGTAAGCCTTTTTTTTTCTAACAATGTGTAATAATTGTATATCTATCTGCCTTATATACCTAGGTGAATACTTTACAATATATTATTGTACCTGTTCTTCTCTCTGTATCTCCAGGATCGCCGGACATAATTTCATATCGCAACACATATGGTAAGTAAAATTAAGTGTGTTTTATTACAACTAAGATATTTAAAGATTAAAGGCAAAAACATTCTGTCAAGCACAATAAAGGAAATACATTTTCTATCCCCATCCACTGTCTCCCTGTAACACCTATACAAGTTATTTTGCATGCAATACAAAAAATTGGTAATGTTAATGTTGGAGTGACCCGGGTACTCATGAAAAAAATAAGTGCAATGTCTGGGCCCTTAATTCAGTGTACACTGGCATATAACTTGTTTGGCATCCAATTTTATATGAGCGGCAAGCCTCTACTTTCCTCTCTGTTGGGTGTAGTTCCTTTTTTTCTCTTTTATAGCAGAATATACTTTACTCTGGGTGTCATACGGAAATTAACCCCATCGGGTACTAAATCATAGAATGAGCAGCTTGTGCAGTGTTATGTTCATCTCATTAAAAGGTAGCAGGCATTGTATGTGATTCAGTCTGCAAGAGATATCCTATACTCTGCTACAATTGTATCCTTTCTTGGGGAAAAACTATTTGTTATAGTAGCTGTTGTCCTGTAACTGTATCTTTCTCAACTGCGGAAGCTGTTAGGTCTCAATTACTTGACACACTGCAAAGTAATGTCCTTGCCAAATCTCTTTTGGTAACTTTAAAACTATATTTATATATATATTTATCCTTGCGCTTGTTCCTCAACTCGGCTAATTGAGACTTTACATACAGCTATCTTCTGTGGTACTTAGAACTGTCCAACAATATATCTTTATATATATTTAAATAGTTCTCCCTGGCTGATGTATAAGTGTTCCTTCGTGAAAATAACAGTTCCACCTCTAACTATAACAGGGTGAAATAGTCAATCTCCTGTCCAGTCTATAAATGCCTTATGGCAGTATCCTATATTAGTACCAAGGGCTGGCAGCGTTTGGCTCAATATTTACTTCAGCCACCATATACGGCAAACCGCTGGTTGATTCAAGCTGTTTTATATTACATGAGCTAGTGAGGTGTAGCGGTGTGGTGCTCTGCATAGTCTCACTTACAGCTTGTAGGCTCTGCGCTGCCTTCTCCCCCTGACTCCTCCCTAGGGAAGGACGGTCGCTGCTGGGCTGGCCCCTTTCTGCAGGTGGCGAATCAGGAGTCTGCGGGGATAGCTTCCTCTCGGTTACTATGGAAGCGCTGCCCTCCGTCCTTCCATCTGACCAGCCGCCTCTCCAGTCTGCCTCCGCCCGGCCAGCCGTCCCCTCCACCGCCGAGCCTGCACCAGGTACTCAGGGGGTAAGCAGTGCTGGGGGGAATCTCTGCCCACCACCTCCGCTCCCAGCCGCCGCTCAGCTCTGCCCTGTATTGGACGCGCTACTCGGTCTCCAGGCGCTGCCTCACAGCTCTCACGGCAGCTCTGGGGACCCGAGTGCACTCACGAACAGGGGGAACAGCAGACTGCCACACCGCCGGCGGGGAGCTCTATTTATTCTCCCCAGACCTCCGGCTCGTGAGTCCCCCTTCCCGCCATAGCCGCGCGATCTCCCCTAACCGCCGCCAATCAATACCTGTCTATCCCCACGCTCGCGGGCAGCCTTCTATCCCCGGCTCGTGGACCTGCTTTTCCCGCCCTGCAGGTTATTACTCCAGCAGCGCGTGGACCCTATAGGGACCCCATCTGCATCTCTTTGGTACACTGCAGGCTATTGCTGGACACACCAGATCTATACTATTACCGCATGACAGAATATAATGCCAAACCTACACACTATATCACTTTGACTATATACATTTAATAAATACAGTACAGATATTTATCTCCTCAAAATCCCTCTATACACATATATACTTATAATTTATTATATATATATTATTATATTACATACATATATTTATTATAACATTTCCCATAACACAATAAATATATATATATATATGACCCAAACATTTATTATACTATCAATAAATATATTCATGTAATGCTAAACTATGGGTAGTAAATATTATTCAGGTTACACTCAAATATTTTTTTTCTAGTTTTAAAAAATATATTCATGTTTCTTTATTTAAAAATAAAATCTAACAATAATAGATCATTTATTTGTGAAGCTTTATTATATCTAAGCGATATGTGACGTAATTATGAGGCATAGCGCACTGATGTCACAAAAGACTATTTATAACCTATGACTTAGATCAGGGGTATGGTCATAAACGTGCGCATGCATTGTGCCACGCGGCTATTCGTGTCCGTGCACAGCTTAGCAGCTCATGTATACGCACCGAGCATTCCTTATGGGAAGCAGATGCATAAACAGTGCCCGTGCACGGTCATGGGCACACTGGTTGCAACAAAAGACTTGCAATCAGGGCCGGCAACAGAAATCTTGGGGCCCATTACACTGATATCTCTGCGGGCCCCCCCTCTTGCCCCCTGACCCATACACAACCCTCCCTGCATGTGCCAATAAATATGCATGCAGATACATCCATATGTGCCTGCCCACAGCCCGCCCCAAACCCAAAAGACCAAACCCAACCCAAATACACAAACATGCTGGAGTTGGAGAGATCCTTACCAGCAGCACACAACCGCTGGTGCCGCTAATTAACCAGCTCCTCCGAGTGACAATCTGCCAGCAGTCCCAGTCCTGCAGTATTGTCCGAGTCTGTCCTGTGCCGCTCCTGCTTGGCGCTCCGGCTGCTCACACACAGCAGAGACACAGGGCGGAGTGCGGTGAGGACTTGAAGAGGAGAGGGCGGTCTGGACCAGCGTCCTGCTGTGTGACTAGTGGTGCAACGTCAGTGCACTGCACATGGCACGGCCGGGGACTGGCTCAGGCTGACAGCTGACTTGGGGCTAGGGGCAGTGCACTGAGGGGTGACCACAGGGCTCGGGCGGCCTGCAGCTTGCGAGATGCCGTGAGTTATATAATTATTTTACATTTATGATTACATGCTGCCGCCGCTGGACCTTGGGGCCCCTCACAATGACGGGGCCCGGGACGAGTGTACCCTTTGACCCCCCCTGTCGCCGGGCCTGCTTGCAGTTGCAAACAATCACAGGTGGCAACAAGTTTAGATCGGTAGTATTTAGAAAAGAAGTTACTTAAAATTAACTTTAAGATGTACTGTATTTTGGCACCATTCCTGATTATGTCTTAGTTAATGAGAGGTTCAGGAACAGTAATCCTGCTTGTTCCTGCTGAACCCCAGACTCTGGGTGTGCCCCCTCCTCTGCACGGCGCAGTAGTCTCTGGCATTTTGCGGCAGTATTCTGCGCATGCACAGGTCTCCAGAAACATGCCACTTGCCATGTTCCGGAGACCAATTTCACTACTGCGCATACGCGGCAGCCATTTTGGCTACGATTATCACCAAGGCTACAGCGCCCGACGTGTGACTCCGGAAAGGTAAGTATTAAAATATGGGTGCAGTGAGTGCGGTGTGGCCCCCCCTGGACCCAGGGGCTCGTGTGCACCACACACACTGCACTCATTATAGAAACGCCAATGGCTGTGCACCTTTACACCTTGTATTATCATCCTCCCTGGCACCCTACCATCGCCTTTATGCAGAGCAGAGGGACCAACTACCATTTACGTCTACATATATATTTGTTTCGGATAAAATGACACATTCTGTCCAAGTGACCTGGGATCAGTAATCTTTCCTGAATTCGCAGTGAAATGGCTTATTCAGGAAAAGCTTTGCTAGTTTGTTGGAACAGAGAACAGGAAAAAAATCAAACTGGAAGAAATGTGATCATGGAAAATGTTGGATGGCGTTTACTCTTTTGTAAATGACAGTTCAATAGGTATTGTTAAGGGGAATACTTATTTACACATAGATTGACTTTCACTTATAGATGTATCAAGGCTGAGTATGTGGTCAAACCTCTGGAAATGCCATTTTTGGAGGTTTGACCACTTCACTCATATGTGCAAAGCTCCAGAATATGATACATTCCAGAGCTTGGACACGGTGGGCAGCTTCATCTTTAGATGGCATTACTCTGTAAAAGCCTACAAGCTTCTTTCTGTGCATCCCCCTGAGAGGGAACCAATTGGATCCCTCCTAGCACCCATCGTGGCACATTTGTCACTCAACGCATGCACAGAAGGACTCCTGGGTCCTAAACTTGGAAGTCCTTCTATCGCAAAGGACAGCTCTTACCGGGAGAACTAAAATCATCATGCATAGGACATTAATAAACACTGATATGCATGCAATAAGTGTTGGGATGCATCGCATTGAAAATATGATGTGTCATGCATCCCGCCCATAGTCATTGTGCATAGTTAATGGGTGACCTCATGCTGCTTCTCAGCTGGTAAATAAAAACTCTATACGTTATCCCAACATTACAATATATCTACCTGAGGAAAAGACAGATATTGAGGGATATTCAATTAGCTGTAGGGTTTGACCTCTATTAACCTTGCGGCTCCCATCATAGGATACAATGTAGAGGTTCCTGCAATAGACTTCAATGGAGGTTTCTCACCATTTAAATGTATGGGAGAAACTTTGAATGACAATGTTGCTGTTCACAGCCCATCAGCGGGCTGCTCCTATGGAGGCACCCGCTTATTGGCGCCGGCTCTTATAATGACAGAACTCATATGTGTAGAGGAGGCGTATGTGTTAACACATACACTTTCTCTTATCCATCTTGGTCCGGGCGTGATCTACACTAGGAATAGGTGAGTATGGAATGTTTTTTGTGTGTGGATGCTACTGGACAAGAAGACTGAATGACAGTTAAGTATGTGTGAGGGAGTGCAGGTAAGTATGTGTGAGTGTGCAAGGGCGCTTATTAAAGTTACACTATTATGGTGTGCTTCTCTTGTGTTTATGCCCCACGTGCTGGCTCTGTCATTCTCCGAGCAACAGCATGCAAGGGAGGCTTGCTGGGACCTGTAGCCCCTCCTGTTAAAGATAATATTTAGTACAAAAGAACTAATGAACTAAAATGAACTAATGGGAAGACCCCTTTATTGGGGATTTCCCTGCCCCCCATGAAATCCTGGATAGGATGGTTATTGCTATGGCCAGTGGGATCAATATAAGTGTGTCCCTTGGTTGTGGCATTACCTCCCTGGCTAGTGGACCCTGGTGCTGATTTTTAAACTACGGGAGACTCCTACGTATTTTTTCCTATATTTTTTAAACCAGGACTGGTCCAAAAGCCCAGTTCTGGTTCTTAAAATGCAGGGGGACCTCACCCAACCCCTCCCCCCCTGTATTTTTAGAATCTAGACCGGCTCAAAGAGCCCGGGGCTGATTATGCTTTTGGGTAGGGACTCCATGTCATTTATTTTTAACAATTTTTTTTTAACATTTTCAGACAGAAGCATGCACACATCTTGCTGATCTATGCATGCTTCTGTCAAACTTGCACCTTGTAATTAAACTCACATTACAAGGTATGAGTTTACATCAGAAAAATCTCACATGGACTCGCATAGTGTAATAGTCTCGAACTTGCAAATTCTCAGGCTATTACATTTGTCAGAAGAACTTGCACCTTCAAATGTGTGAGAAGGTGCGAATTTGTCCCGCATAATAGACTCAGGCCATATTACATTTACTCCCAAACATTAATTAGCACTCAAACAATCTACAAAATCAAGAGATGCTGTTATTAGTGTTGAAACTGGTGTATGTGCAGTCATTTAGAGTTATATAGGCACACATCAGCAGATAATTCAAACTATGGGGGTAATTCAGACCTGATCGCTCGCTAGCGTTTTTGTAGCGCTGTGATCAGTTCAGAACTGTGCATGCGTATGCACTGCTATGCGCAGGCACGTCGCCCAGGTACAAAGCTGTCCGTTGCTCTGCAATGGGTTTGTGCGATGAATCCATTCGCACGGGCGATCGCAAGGTAATTGACAGGAAGAAGGCGTTTGTGGGTGTCAACTGACCATTTTCTGGGAGTGGTTGGAAAAACGCAGGCGTTCCCAAGCGTTTGCAGGGCGGGTGTCTGACATCAATTCCGGTCCCGGACAGGCTGTAGTGATCGCAGCAGCTGAGTAAGTCCTGGGCTACTCAGAAACTGCACAAAACGTTTTTGTACCGCTCGGCTGCACATGCGATCGCACACTTGCAAAGCGAAAATACACTCCCCGGTAGGCGATGACTTAGTGAACGCAGGACTGCAAAAAACAGCTAGCGAGTGAACAGGTCTGAATTACCACCTATGAACAGCCCAGTTACTTAACCAGTGGTGTTATTGATAGTTATCAGGTACAGCCATACTCACTGTTATATGTACACTGGTGATGTAGCGGAATAGGGCTTCACACAGCTCACCAAGTGAGTGTAAGTAGGTAGCGGGTAGTGGTGCAGGATGCTGGAACATGTTGTGGATCAGCAAGTAATCATAGGTCTCACTGGAGCTAAGTAGGAGACCACTGTCTCCCACCATGTCAGTCTTTACAGTCAAGAGCCCTACACATGCTCAGTAGAGATCTTGGTGGCAATCTTGGAATAGGGCACGAAGCCTCCCTGGAGGACAGGAAGAGTGCAGTCTGCACAGTAGTGCACTCCTCTTTCAACTTGTTTTGCTCCAGAATGCCTGGACAGTTTTGAGATTTCATTGTGCCTTACACAGATTCAAGGCACCCTGTGCAACCACTGACGTTATTAGCAGACAATCCGCACCTGTGTCAGAGAGGGTTCAAGAAGTAAAACTATGCACTAAGGCCCTATTCCGAGTTGTTCGCTCGCTTGCTGCTTTTAGCAGTAGTGCAAACGCTAACTCGCCACCCTCTGGGAGTGTATCTTAGCTTAGCAGAAGTGCGAACGAAAGGATCGCAGCGCTGCTACAAAAATAAATTGTGCAGTTTCAGAGTAGCTCCAGACTTACTCCTACCTTGCGATCCCTTCAGACTATTTAGTTCCTGTTTTGACATCACAAGCACGCCCTGCATTCGGCCAGCCACTGCCCCGTTTCCCCAGCCACTCCTGCGTTTTTATCTGGTATGCCTGCGTTTTTCAGCACACTCCCCGAAAATGGTAAGTTACCACCCAGAAACACCCACTTCCTGTAAATCACTCAACGATCAGCAGTGCGACTGAAAAGCGTCGCTAGACCTTGTGTAAAACTGCATCGGCTTTTGTGAAAGTATGTCGCGCGTGCGCACTGCGCATCATACACATGCGCAGAAGTGCCGATTTATTGCCTGATCGCTGCGCTGCGAACGAAAGCAGCTAGCGATCAACTCGGAATGACCCCCTAAGTTGCAGATACATGCTTATTATTTTCTGATGTGTGCTGTCAGTTGATGCTGGTTGAGACCCATAAATGGACTCAAATACTGTCGCCAAATATGGTCAGTCCTGTACAATGTGAAAATGGAGAGAAAATGTGTTGTTGCTGTGTTATCATTAGTGTATCATTAGTGTAACACAATAACGGTAATTGTTTCTTACAGTTTAGTCTTCATATTCATCTGTCTGTTCATTTTCATGCTCTTTTCATGTTGTGCAGCCCCATATTCCCCCTATCGTCAACTGTTTACACTAAAACAAATTTCCTTGGAGTCCTGCTTCCCGTATCCTGATTATTCTCCCTACCAAATTAGGTGACATTCTGGTTAATGCATCAAGCTACAGGCAGCTCTGAATAAGGGAAGTTTAATTACGGCCACCATGTACATAAAGGGGGTCATTCCGAGTTGTTAGCTCGCAAGCGGATTTTAGCAGATTTGCTCATGCTAAGCCGCCGCCTACTGGGAGTGAATCTTAGCATCTTAAAATTGCGAACGAAGTATTCGCAATATTGCGATTACACACCTCGTAGCAGTTTCTGAGTAGCTCCAGACTTACTCGGCATCTGCGATCATTTCACTGCTTGTCGTTCCTGGTTTGACGTCACAAACACACCCAGCGTTCGCCCAGACACTCCTCCGTTTCTCCGGCCACTCCTGCGTTTTTTCCGGAAACTGTAGCGTTTTTTCCCACACGCCCATAAAACGGCCTGTTTCCGCCCAGTAACACCCATTTCCTGTCAATCACATTACGATCGCCAGAACGATGAAAAAGCCGTGAGTAAAAATCCTAACTGCATAGCAAATTTACTTGGCGCAGTCGCAGTGCGGACATTCCGCATGCGCATTAAGCGGAAAATCGCTGCGATGTGAAGATTTTTAACGAGCGAACAACTCGGAATGACCCCCAAAGATTAGTAAACTACATGCAAAAGCCTAACATTCAGTAGATAATATATCTATACATTTTAGTACCACATTGTAAACTATAGGAAGAGCATACTTGCCTTCTTTCCCGGAAGCTGCAGGAGGCTCCCATTCTTTGGGGTAGCCCCCCGCACCCCCGGAAGAGTAGGCAGGTCTCCCGCATCCTGCTCGTGCCCTAGTGATGCGGGCAGGATGGTGAGATAATCTCCCGTATTCGCGGGTCTGTCGGGTGGGGAAGGGGTTAAAATGATGCAAATCGCGTCATTTTAGCCCCAGCCCCTTCCCGCACACCCACGAATCGCTGTGTTTTCCGATGCGGGGCTTGATGATGTCACAGTCCGGCCCCGCCCCCCGTAGACTCCTGCAGCGTCTCCTCTCTGGGCTTCTCCCGGAGAGGAGAAATCTAATGTAGGCAAGTATGAGGAAGACACCGACTACAAGTCTTTTGCCGCAACCATGATTTATACATGTGCAGTTATCGGATGGTGGAGATGTAAACAGGAGAAATGAATGGAGGGAATGGGACATCAGTGGCTGAAGGGAGTCTTGATAGCAATGGATCGTTTCAAAATAACCAAGTATATAACGGTAACCTCAATCTTCTATACAGTATAATCGGGAGTTATATTCTTTTGATATATTTTTTTTTAAAGTATTGTGTGTCTGGTACTGTATTGATGTGTGGTAAGCTGTGTCTATTTTATAGTATCACATTACTTTTGTATACATATACAATGTTATTTTATTTTCACTGGAGCATACACAACAGCATTTCCCATGTAATCAGTGAGTCTGTAGCCTATCAGTATCCGAGATATGGAACAATTGGTAGTTATGTAACCCACTGTATGCCGGAGATTAATTATTATTATTATACACATCATGGAAAACAGTCAGTTTGTATAAAAATTAGAGATGAGCGGGTTCGGTTTCTCGGAAACCGAACCCCCCCGAACTTCACCCTTTTTACACGGGTCAGAGGCAGGTTCGAACCTTCCCGCCTTGCTCAGCTAACCCGTGCGCGCCCGAACGTCATCATCCCGCTGTCGGATTCTCGCGAGATTCGGATTCTATATAAGCAGCCGCGCGTCACCGCCATTTTCACTCGTGCATTGGAGATGATAGGGAGAGGACGTGGCTGGCGTCCTCTCCGTTTATTGTTGAACTTGATTGCTTTATTGCTTAATTGTGGGGAGGACTGGGGAGCAGCTGTTAGGAGGAGTACAGTGCAGAGTTTTGCTGATAAGTGACCACCAGTTTTTATCCGTTCTCTGCCTGAAAAAAACGCTCCATACCATATCTGTGCTCAGTGTGCTGCATGATATATCTGTGCTCACACTGCTTAATTGTGGGGACTGGGGAGCAGCTGTATTATATAGCAGGAGTACAGTGCAGAGTTTTGCTGACAGTGACCACCAGTATACGTTGTCTGCCTGAAAAAAAACTCCATATCTGTGCTCAGTGTGCTGCTTTATTGTGGGGACTGGGGACCACCAGTATAATTAATATTATATAGGAGGAGTACTGTGCAGAGTTTTGCTGACACAGTGACCACCAGTATACTATATATAGCAGTACAATACGGTAGGCCACTGCTGTGCCTACCTCTGTGTCGTCATTAAGAATACTATCCATCTACATTCTATACCTGTGGTGCATTTTAGTTTTGCAGTTTGCTGACACAGTGACCACCAGTATACTATATATAGCAGTACGGTAGGCCACTGCTGTACCTACCTCTGTGTCGTCATTCATTAAGTATACTATCCATCTACATTCTATACCTGTGGTGCATTTTAGTTTTGCAGTTTGCTGACACAGTGACCACCAGTATACTATATATAGCAGTACGGTAGGCCACTGCTGTACCTACCTCTGTTTCGTCATTCATTAAGTATACTATCCATCTACATTCTATACCTGTGGTGCATTTTAGTTTTGCAGTTTGCTGACACAGTGACCACCAGTATACTATATATAGCAGTACGGTAGGCCACTGCTGTACCTACCTCTGTGTCGTCATTCATTAAGTATACTATCCATCTACATTCTAAACCTGTGGTGCATTTTAGTTTTGCATTTTGCTGACACAGTGACCACCAGTATACTATATATAGCAGTACAGTAGGCCACTGCTGTACCTACCTCTGTGTCGTCATTCATTAAGTATACTATCCATCTACATTCTATACCTGTGGTGCATTTTAGTTTTGCAGTTTGCTGACACAGTGACCACCAGTATACTATATATAGCAGTACGGTAGGCCACTGCTGTACCTACCTCTGAGTCGTCATTCATTAAGTATACTATCCATCTACATTCTATACCTGTGGTGCATTTTAGTTTTGCAGTTTGCTGACACAGTGACCACCAGTATACTATATATAGCAGTACGGTAGGCCACTGCTGTGCCTACCTCTGTGTCGTCATTCATTAAGTATACTATCCATCTACATTCTATACCTGTGGTGCATTTTAGTTTTGCAGTTTGCTGACACAGTGACCACCAGTATACTATATATAGCAGTACAGTAGGCCACTGCTGTACCTACCTCTGTGTCGTCATCCATTAAGTATACTATCCATCTACATTCTATACCTGTGGTGCATTTTAGTTTTGCAGTTTGCTGACACAGTGACCACCAGTATACTATATATAGCAGTACGGTACGCCACTGCTGTACCTACCTCTGTGTCGTCAAGTATACTATCCATCCATACCTGTGATGCATTTCAGTTGTGCGCAGTAAATATAGTAGTAGGCCATTGCTATTGATACTGGCATATAATTCCACACATTAAAAAATGGAGAACAAAAATGTGGAGGTTAAAATAGGGAAAGATCAAGATCCACTTCCACCTCGTGCTGAAACTGCTGCCACTAGTCATGGCCGAGACGATGAAATGCCATCAACGTCGTCTGCCAAGGCCGATGTCCAATGTCATAGTAGAGAGCATGTAAAATCCAAAAAACAAAAGTTCAGTAAAATGACCCAAAAATCAAAATTAAAATTGTCTGAGGAGAAGCGTAAACTTGCCAATATGCCATTTACGACACGGAGTGGCAAGGAACGGCTGAGGCCCTGGCCTATGTTCATGGCTAGTGGTTCAGCTTCACATGAGGATGGAAGCATTCATCCTCTCGCTAGAAAAATTAAAAGACTTAAGCTGACAAAAGCACAGCAAAGAACTGTACGTTCTTCTAAATCACAAATCCCCAAGGAGAGTCCAATTGTGTTGGTTGCGATGCCTGACCTTCCCAACACTGGACGGGAAGAGCTTGCGCCTTCCACCATTTGCACGCCCCCTGCAAGTGCTGGAAGGAGCACCCGCAGTCCAGTTCCTGATAGTCAAATTGAAGATGTCACTGTTGAAGTACACCAGGATGAGGATATGGGTGTTGCTGGCGCTGGGGAGGAAATTGACAAGGAGGATTCTGATGGTGAGGTGGTTTGTTTAAGTCAGGCACCCGGGGAGACCCCTGTTGTCCGTGGGACGAATATGGCCATTGACATGCCTGGTCAAAATACAAAAAAAATCACCTCTTCGGTGTGGAAGTATTTCAACACAAATGCGGACAACAGGTGTCAAGCCGTGTGTTGCCTTTGTCAAGCTGTAATAAGTATCGGTAAGGACGTTAACCACCTCGGAACATCCTCCCTTAAACGTCACCTGCAGCGCATTCATCATAAGTCAGTGACAAGTTCAAAAACTTTGGGTGACAGCGGAAGCAGTCCACTGACCACTAAATCCCTTCCTCTTGTAACCAAGCTCCTGCAAACCACACCACCAACTCCCTCAGTGTCAATTTCCTCCTTACCCAGGAAAGCCAATAGTCCTGCAGGCCATGTCACTGTCAAGTCTGATGAGTCCTCTCCTGCCTGGGATTCCTCCGATGCATCCTTGAGTGTAACGCCTACTGCTGCTGGCGCTGCTGTTGTTGCTGCTGGGAGTCGATCGTCATCCCAGAGGGGAATTCGGAAGACCACTTGTACTACTTCCAGTAAGCAATTGACTGTCCAACAGTCCTTTGCGAGGAAGATGAAATATCACAGCAGTCATCCTGCTGCAAAGCAGGTAACTCAGGCCTTGGCAGCCTGGGCGGTGAGAAACGTGGTTCCGGTATCCATCGTTAATTCAAAGGCAACTATAGACTTGATTGAGGTACTGTGTCCCCGGTACCAAATACCATCTAGGTTCCATTTCTCTAGGCAGGCGATACCAAAAATGTACACAGACCTCAGAAAAAGACTCACCAGTGTCCTAAAAAATGCAGTTATACCCAATGTCCACTTAACCACGGACATGTGGACAAGTGGAGCAGGGCAGACTCAGGACTATATGACTGTGACAGCCCACTGGGTAGATGTATTGCCTCCCGCAGCAAGAACAGCAGCGGCGGCACCAGTAGCAGCATCTCGCAAACGCCAACTCGTTCCTAGGCAGGCTACGCTTTGTATCACCGCTTTCCATAAGAGGCACACAGCTGACAACCTCTTACGGGAACTGAGGAAGATCATCGCAGAATGGCTTACCCCAATTGGACTCTCGTGGGGATTTGTGACATCGGACAACGCCAGCAATATTGTGCGTGCATTACATCTGGGCAAATTCCAGCACGTCCCATGTTTTGCACATACATTGAATTTGGTGGTGCAGAATTATTTAAAAAACGACAGGGGCATGCAAGAGATGCTATCGGTGGCCCGAAGAATTGCGGGCCACTTTCGGCATTCAGGCACCGCGTACAGAAGACTGGAGCACCACCAAACATTCCTGAACCTGCCCTGCCATCATCTGAAGCAAGAGGTGGTAACGAGGTTGAATTCAACCCTCTATATGCTTCAGAGGATGGAGGAGCAGCAAAAGGCCATTCAAGCCTATACATCTGCCCACGATATAGGCAAAGGAGGGGGAATGCACCTGACTCAAGCGCAGTGGAGAATGATTTCAACGTTGTGCAAGGTTCTGCAACCCTTTGAACTTGCCACATGTGAAGTCAGTTCAGACACTGCCAGCCTGAGTCAGGTCATTCCCCTCATCAGGCTTTTGCAGAAGAAGCTGGAGACATTGAAGGAGGAGCTAAAACAGAGCGATTCCGCTAGGCATGTGGGACTTGTGGATGGAGCCCTTAATTCGCTTAACCAGGATTCACGGGTGGTCAATCTGTTGAAATCAGAGCACTACATTTTGGCCACCGTGCTCGATCCTAGATTTAAAACCTACGTTGTTTCTCTCTTTCCGGCAGACACAAGTCTGCAGAGGTTCAAAGACCTGCTGGTGAGAAAATTGTCAAGTCAAGCGGATCGTGACCCGTCAACAGCTCCTCCTTCACAGTCTCCCGCAACTGGGGGTGCGAGGAAAAGGCTAAGAATTCCGAGCCCACCCGCTGGCGGTGATGCAGGGCAGTCTGGAGCGAGTGCTGACATCTGGTTCGGACTGAAGGACCTGCCAACGATTACTGACATGTCGTCTACTGTCACTGCATATGATTCTCTCACCATTGAAAGAATGGTGGAGGATTATATGAGTGACCGCATCCAAGTAGGCACGTCAGACAGTCCGTACGTATACTGGCAGGAAAAAGAGGCAATTTGGAGGCCCTTGCACAAACTGGCTTTATTCTACCTAAGTTGCCCTCCCTCCAGTGTGTACTCCGAAAGAGTGTTTAGTGCAGCCACTCACCTTGTCAGCAATCGGCGTACGAGGTTACTTCCAGAAAATGTGGAGAAGATGATGTTCATCAAAATTAATTATAATCAATTCCTCCGTGGAGACATTCACCAGCAGCAATTGCCTCCAGAAAGTACACGGGGACCTGAGATGATGGATTCCAGTGGGGACGAATTAATAATCTGTGAGGAGTGGGATGTACACAGTGAAAGGGGTGAGGAATCGGAGGATGATGATGAGGTGGACATCTTGCCTCTGTAGAGCCAGTTTGTGCAAGGAGAGATTGATTGCTTCTTTTTTGGTGGGGGCCCAAACCAACCAGTCATTTCAGTCACAGTCGTGTGACAGACCCTGTCGCTGAAATGATGGGTTCGTTAAAGTGTGCATGTCCTGTTTATACAACATAAGGGTGGGTGGGAGGGCCCAAGGACAATTCCATCTTGCACCTCTTTTTTCTTTCACTTTTATTTGCATCATGTGCTGTTTGGGGACAATTTTTTTGAAGTGCCATCCTGCCTGACATTGCAGTGCCACTCCTAGATGGGCCAGGTGTTTGTGTCGGCCACTTGTGTCGCTTAGCTTAGCCATCCAGCGACCTTGGTGCGCCTCTTTTTTTCTTTGCATCATGTGCTGTTTGGGGACAATTTTTTGGAAGTGCCATCCTGCCTGACACTGCAGTGCCACTCCTAGATGGGCCAGGTGTTTGTGTCGGCCACTTGTGTCGCTTAGCTTAGTCACACAGCGACCTTGGTGCGCCTCTTTTTTTCTTTGCATCATGTGCTGTTTGGGGACAATTTTTTGGAAGTGCCATCCTGCCTGACACTGCAGTGCCACTCCTAGATGGGCCAGGTGTTTGTGTCGGCCACTTGTGTCACTTAGCTTAGTCACACAGCGACCTTGGTGCGCCTCTTTTTTTCTTTGCATCATGTGCTGTTTGGGGACAATTTTTTTGAAGTGCCATCCTGCCTGACACTGCAGTGCCACTCCTAGATGGGCCAGGTGTTTGTGTCGGCCACTTGTGTCGCTTAGCTTAGTCACACAGCGACCTTGGTGCGCCTCTTTTTTTCTTTGCATCATGTGCTGTTTAGGGACAATTTTTTGGAAGTGCCATCCTGCCTGACACTGCAGTGCCACTCCTAGATGGGCCAGGTGTTTGTGTCGGCCACTTGTGTCGCTTAGCTTAGCCATCCAGCGACCTCGGTGCAAATTGTAGGACGAAAAATAATATTGTGAGGTGTTCAGAATAGACTGGAAATGAGTGGAAATTATGGTAATTGAGGTTAATAATACTATGTGATCAAAATGACCCCCAAATTCTATGATTTAAGCTGTTTTTTAGGTTTTTTTGAAAAAAACACCCGAATCCAAAACACACCCGAATCCGACAAAAAAATTTCGGTGAGGTTTTGCCAAAACGCGTCCGAATCCAAAACACGGCCGTGGAACCGAATCCAAAACCAAAACACAAAACCCGAAAAATGTCCGGTGCACATCACTAATAAAAATTATTTAGGGCAGTACAGATGGTGTAATGTTATCATTACTGCCTCACAGCACTGATTCCCACCATGGCCCTACCTGTGTGGAGTTTGTATATTCTCCCCGTACTTGTGTGAGTTTCCTGCTGGTACTACAGTTTCCGCCCACACTACTAAAATATACTGGTAGGACAATTTGCTCCTGACAAAAATTATCCCTAGTGAAGAGGCTCTCAAACACGGTCCTCAAGACATTCCAACGGTCCAGGTTTTAAGTATATCCAGAGATAGAATCTTGCAGCCACACACTACATAGATCTGTTCAGCCGCAATACTGATCATTTTTTAACAAAGTACAAGGTAAGCTTCAAATAGTTAGAATTCTCTAGCTTAGAATTCTCTAGCTTTCTATGCAAGGGCAGATAACTCAGTGAATAGATTGTCTGACTGCAATGCCACAGGCAATGGTTTTGATGCCCAGGTATGTCAGCATCGTGAAATTATAATTAATAATTAAATAATA
The DNA here is from genome assembly GCF_028390025.1 of Pseudophryne corroboree. Classification (NCBI taxonomy): domain Eukaryota; kingdom Metazoa; phylum Chordata; class Amphibia; order Anura; family Myobatrachidae; genus Pseudophryne; species Pseudophryne corroboree. The sequence goes on along the minus strand of NC_086447.1, from coordinate 844,734,887 downwards.
ATAATTTTATTTATATAGCGTTATTTCTCCAACAGGACTCAAGGCGCTTTACAGGCATCAAAAACAATGCACAAAATACAGAAGATTTAAGTAAAACAGCATGTTATAAAGGACAGTGTGACTGAATAGCTAAGAAATCAAAGTTGAGTCATGAATTGTATCGGTATTAGCAACAGAAGGGGTCGGAAGGAGAGAGCGGTGATCAGGAGATGCTGGTCTTCAAAAAGGGGGGATTTTGCAAGTGAAAGTAATTAAAAAAGATAATTGACAAGTGCCTCTAACAGTGCCCCCTACCCTGCAGCGATATGTATGGTGGGGTTCACTACGGTATGCCGGTGGTCGGGCTCCCGTCGACCAGCATACCGGCGCCGGGAGCCCGACCGCCGGCTTACCGACAGTGTGGCGAGCGCAAATGAGCCCCTTGCGGGCTCACTGTGCTCGCAACGCTACGGGCACGGTGGCACGCTACGCGCGCACTACGCTATTTTATTCTCCCTCCCGGGGGGTTGTGGGCCCCCACGAGGGAGAATAAGTGTCGGTATGCCGGCTGTCGGGATCCCGGCGCTGACACACTATACAAACTAACTGATTACATGTTAAATGCTGTTGTGTATGTTGCAGTGAAAATATTAATACAAAAGTAATGCGATACTATGAAAGCAGATACAGTTTAGCACACATCAGCACAGCACCAGCCACAAAATACTTACAAAAAAAAAAATGTTTCCCAAGAATGGACCGTGAAGCAAATTGAGACTACAGCCATGTACATGGCTATTGTTATGCGATACCTTACCGTCAGGACTCTCTACAGCCTTCTCTGCCTCACCGCAGTACCTCCTTCTACATCTCTACCATAGAGTAATGTCAGCACAAGCAGGATTTCTAGTATGTGGTGGTAGTGTGGTGGTAAGGGTCCTAATCCTTGATTAAAGCAAGTGTGGGCAGCCCATGAATAGGGTATAATTAGCACGTAACCAGCTATAGACAGCCACATGCAAAGTGCTTTAGACAGGGCTAGCGATCACAGCACACTGTTAGAGGCATCAGTAGGGCCAGCCAGCCTGAGCTGAATGTTTTTATTTTTCTGGATGTGGGCACCATGCCACAATCCAAGTCCCCTGCTCTGCGCAGCATTGGAGCAAGTCCGGCGGTCTCCTTATACATTGTATAGCAGAGTGTATGTAATGCAGCATTACACTATAGAAGGTCTAAGTGTACGTAGGCTGTAGGGGACAGAGAGTCTAAAAAAAACATTTTTTTCTCATATAAATATAAGTGGGCAGGAGAAGGCTAAACATCCCATTATATATATATATATATATATATATATATATCAAATGGAAAAAGAAGGACTGCGGCACTCAGGGACGTTTTGAAAAAATAGCTGTATTAAGTTCAATACATCATGGCATTCACGTTTCGGGGATTTTAACCCCTTCCTCAAGATGCGGTAGAGACAAGAAGAAAAGAAGGAAACCCACTCACCTTTAAAGAAGAAAAGCCCGCCAAGACCCCCGTGCGTTCCGTCCCGAGCTCCAATGACCGGCGTGAGGGGTGCGCCTGGAGATGACCTGCCGTGACGTCCTTGCAAGGACGTCAGTCTATTCTGAACACCTCACACCTCACAATATTATTTTTAGTCCTAAAATTTGCACCGAGGTTGCTGGATGACTAAGCTAAGCTACCCAAGTGGCTGACACAAATGCCTGGCCCATCTAGGAGTGGCAGTGCAGTGTCAGACAGGATGGCACTTCAAAAAAATAGTCCCCAAACAGCACATGATGCAAAGAAAAAAAGAGGCGCAATGAGGTAGCTGTGTGACTAAGCTAAGCGACCCAAGTGGCCGACACAAACACCTGGCCCATCTAGGAGTGGCACTGCAGTGTCAGACAGGATGGCAGATTTAAAAAATAGTCCCCAAACAGCACATGATGCAAAGAAAAAAAGAGGTGCACCAAGGTCTCTGGATGGCTAAGCTAAGTGACACAAGTGGCCGACACAAACACCTGGCCCATCTAGGAGTGGCACTGCAGTGTCAGGCAGGATGGCAGATTTAAAAAATAGTCTCAAACAGCACATTATGCAAAGAAAAAAAGAGGCGCAATGAGGTAGCTGTGTGACTAAGCTAAGCGACCCAAGTGGCCGACACAAACACCTGGCCCATCTAGGAGTGGCACTGCAGTGTCAGACAGGATGGCAGATTTAAAAAATAGTCCCCAAACAGCACATGATGCAAAGAAAAAAGAGGTGCACCAAGGTCGCTGGATGGCTAAGCTAAGCGACACAAGTGGCCGACACAAACACCTGGCCCATCTAGGAGTGGCACTGCAGTGTCAGACAGGATGGCACTTCAAAAAAATAGTCCCCAAACAGCACATGATGCAAAGAAAAATGAAATAAAAAAAGAGGTGCAAGATGGAATTGTCCTTGGGCCCTCCCACCCACCCTTATGTTGTATAAACAGGACATGCACACTTTAACAAACCCATCATTTCAGCGACAAGGTCTGCCACACAACTGTGACTGTAATGAGTGGTTGGTTTGGGCCCCCACCAAAAAAGAAGCAATCAATCTCTCCTTGCACAAACTGGCTCTACAGAGTCAAGATGTCCACCTCCTCCTCATCATCCGATTCCTTACCCCTTTCACTGTGTACATCCCCCTCCTCACAGATTATTAATTCATCCCCACTGGAATCCACCATTTCAGGTCCCTGTGTACTTTCTGGAGGCAATTGCTGCTGGTGAATGTCTCCACGGAGGAATTGATTATAATTCATTTTGATGAACATCATCTTCTCCACATTTTCTGGAAGTAACCTCGTACGCCGATTGCTGACAAGGTGAGCGGCTGCACTAAACACTCTTTCGGAGTACACACTGGAGGGAGGGCAACTTAAGTAAAATAAAGCCAGTTTGTGCAAGGGCCTCCAAATTGCCTCTTTTTCCCTTCAGTATACGTACGGACTGTCTGACGTGCCTACTTGGATGCGGTCACTCATATAATCCTCCACCATTCTTTCAATGGTGACAGAATCATATGCAGTGACAGTAGACGACATGTCAGTAATCATTGGCAGGTCCTTCAGTCCGGACCAGATGTCAGCACTCGCTCCAGACTGCCCTGCATCACCGCCAGCGGGTGGGCTTGGAATTCTTAGCCTTTTCCTCGCAGCCCCAGTTGCGGGAGAATGTGAAGGAGAAGCTGTTGACGGGTTACGTTCCGCTTGACTTGACAATTTTCTCACCAGCAGGTCTTTGAACCTCTGCAGACTTGTGTCTGCCGGAAAGAGAGATACAACGTAGGTTTTAAATCTAGGCTCGAGCACAGTGGCCAAAATGTAGTGCTCTGATTTCAACAGATTGACCACCCGTGAATCCTGGTTAAGCGAATTAAGGGCTCCATCCACAAGTCCCACATGCCTAGCGGAATCGCTCTGTTTTAGCTCCTCCTTCAATGTCTCCAGCTTCTTCTGCAAAAGCCTGATGAGGGGAATGACCTGACTCAGGCTGGCAGTGTCTGAACTGACTTCACGTGTGGCAAGTTCAAAGGGTTGCAGAACCTTGCACAACGTTGAAATCATTCTCCACTGCGCTTGAGTCATGTGCATTCCACCTCCTTTGCCTATATCGTAGGCAGATGTATAGGCTTGAATGGCCTTTTGCTGCTCCTCCATCCTCTGAAGCATATAGAGGGTTGAATTCCACCTCGTTACCACCTCTTGCTTCAGATGATGGCAGGGCAGGTTCAGGACTGTTTGCTGGTGCTCCAGTCTTCAGCACGCGGTGGCTGAATGCCGAAAGTGGCCTGCAATTCTTCGGGCCACCGACAGTATCTCCTGCATGTTCCCTGTCGTTTTTTAAATAATTCTGCACCACCAAATTCAATGTATGTGCAAAACATGGGACGTGCTGGAATTTGCCCAGATGTAATGCACGCACAATATTGGTGGCGTTGTCCGATGTCACAAATCCCCAGGAGAGTCCAATTGGGGTAAGCCATTCTGCGATGATGTTCCTCAGTTTCCGTAAAAGGTTGTCAGCTGTGTGCCTCTTATGGAATGCGGTGATGCAAAGCGTAGCCTGCCTAGGAACGAGTTGGCATTTGCGAGATGCTGCTACTAGTGCCGCCGCTGCTGTTCTTGCTGCGGGAGGCAATACATCTACCCAGTGGGCTGTCACAGTCATATAGTCCTGAGTCTGCCCTGCTCCACTTGTCCACATGTCCGTGGTTAAGTGGACATTGGGTACAACTGCATTTTTAAGGACACTGGTGACTCTTTTTCTGAGGTCTGTGTACATTTTCGGTATCGCCTGCCTAGAGAAATGGAACCTAGATGGTATTTGGTACCGGGGACACAGTACCTCAATTAAATCTCTAGTTGCCTGTGAATCAACGGTGGATTCCGGAAACACGTTTCTCACCACCCAGGCTGCCAAGGCCTGAGTTCTCCGCTTTGCAGCAGGATGACTGCTGTGATATTTCATCTTCCTCACAAAGGACTGTTGGACAGTCAATTGCTTAATGGAAGTAGTACAAGTGGTCTTCCGACTTCCCCTCTGGGATGACGATCGACTCCCAGCATCAACAACAGCAGCGCCAGCAGCAATAGGCGTTACACTCAAGGATGCATCGGAGGAATCCCAGGCAGGAGAGGACTCGTCAGACTTGACAGTGACATGGCCTGCAGGAATATTGGCTTTCCTGTGTAAGGAGAAAATTGACACTGAGGGAGTTGGTGGTGTGGTTTGCAGGAGCTTGGTTACAAGAGGAAGGGATTTAGTGGTCAGTGGACTGCTTCCGCTGTCATCCAAAGTTTTTGAACTTGTCACTGACTTCTGATGAATGCGGTCCAGGTGACGTATAAGGGAGGATGTTCCTAGGTGGTTAACGTACTTACCCCTACTTATTACAGCTTGACAAAGGCAACACACGGCTTGACACCAGTTGTCCGCATTTCTGTTGAAATAATTCCACACCGAAGAGGTGATTTTTTTTAGTATTTTGACCAGGCATGTCAATGGCCATATTCGTCCCACGGACAACAGGTGTCTCCCCGGGTGCCTGACTTAAACAAACCACCTCACCATCAGAATCCTCCTTGTCAATTTCCTCCCCAGCGCCAGCAACACCCATATCCTCATCCTGGTGTACTTCAACAGTGACATCTTCAATTTGACATCAGGAACTGGACTGAGGGTGCTCCTTCCAGCACTTGCAGGGGGCGTGCAAATGGTGGAAGGCGCAACCACTTCCCGTCCAGTGTTGGGAAGGTCAGGCATCGCAACCGACACAATTGGACTCTCCTTGGGGATTTGTGATTTAGAAGAACGCACAGTTCTTTGCTGTGCTTTTGCCATCTTAACTCTTTTAAGTTTTCTAGCAGGAGGATGAGTGCTTCCATCCTTAGGTAAAGCTGAACCACAAGCCTTGAACATAGGCCAGGGCCTTAGCTGTTCCTTGCCACTCCGTGTCGTAAATGGCACATTGGCAAGTTTACGCTTCTCCTCAGACGATTTTGATTTAGATTTTTGGGTCATTTTACTGAGCTTTATTTTTTTGGATTTTACATGCTCTCTACTATGACATTAGGCATCGGCCTTGGCAGACGACGTAGATGGCATTTCATCGTCTCGGCCATGACTAGTGGCAGCAGCTTCAGCACGAGGTGGAAGTGGATCTTGATCTTTCCCTATTTTACCCTCCACATTTTTGTTCTCCATTTTTTAATGTGTGGAATTATATGCCAGTAATATATCAATAGCAATGGCCTACTACTATATATACTGTGCAAAACTGAAATGCACCAAAGGGATGGATGGATAGTATACTTGACGACACAGAGGTAGGTAGAGCAGTGGCCTACTGTACCGTACTGCTATATATTATATACTGGTGGTCAGCAAACTGTGCAAAACTGAAATGCACCACAGGTATGGATAGATAGTATACTTGACGACCCAGAGGTAGGTATAGCTGTGGCCTACTGTACCGTACTGCTATATATTATATATACTGGTGGTCAGCAAACTGTGTAAAACTGAAATGCACCACAGGGATGGATGGATAGTATACTTGACAACACGGAGGTAGGTAGAGCAGTGGCCTACTGTACCGTACTGCTATATATTATATATACTGGTGGTCAACAAACTGTGCAAAATTGAAATGCACCACAGGTATGGATGTATAGTATACTTGATGACACAGAGGTAGGTAGAGAAGTGGCCTTCTGTACCGTACTGCTATATATTATATATACTGGTGGTCCGCAAACTGTGCAAAACTGAAATGCACCACAGGTATGGATGGATAGTATACTTGACGACACAGAGGTAGGTAGAGCAGTGGCCTAATGTACCGTACTGCTATATATTATATATACTGGTGGTCAGCAAACTGCAAAACTGAAATGCACCACAGGTATGGATGGATAGTATACTTGACGACACAGAGGTAGGCAGAGCAGTGGCCTACAGTACCGTACTGCTATATATTATATATACTGGTGGTCAGCAAACTGTGCAAAACTGAAATGCACCACAGGGATGGATGGATAGTATACTTGGCGACACAGAGGTAGGTAGAGCAGTGGCCTACTGTACCGTACTGCCATATATTATATATACTGGTAGTCAGCAAACTGTGCAAAACTGAAATGCACCACAGGTATGGATGGATCGTATACTTGACGACATAGAGGTAGGTAGAGCAGTGGCCTACTGTACCGTACTACTATATATTATATATACTGGTGGTCAGCAAACTGTGCAAAACTGAAATGCACCACAGGTATGGATGGATAGTATACTTGACGACACAGAGGTAGGTAGAGCAGTGGTCTACTGTACCGTACTGCTATATATTATATATACTGGTGGTCAGCAAACTGTGCAAAACTGAAATGCACCACAGGTATGGATGGTATAGTATACTTGACGACACAGAGGTAGGTAGAGCAGTGGCCTTCTGTACCGTACTGCTATATATTATATATACTGGTGGTCAGCAAACTGTGCAAAACTGGAATACACCACAGGTATGGATGGTATAGTATACTTGACGACACAGAGGTAGAGCAGTGAACTACTGTACCGTACTGCTATATATATATATATATATATAGTTATACTGGTGGTCAGCAAAATTCTGCACTGTCCTCCTACTATATACTACAATGCAGCACAGATATGGAGCGGTTTTCAGGCAGAGAACGTATAATACTGGTGGTCACTGATCAGCAAAACTCTGCACTGTCCTCCTACTATATAAGACTGCTGGTCCCCAGTCCCCACAATAAAGCAATTAGCACACTGAGCACAGATATTTGCAGCACACTGAGCACAGATATGGAGCTTTTTTCAGGCAGAGAACGTAGATAATTGCACTTGCAGCACACTGAGAACAGATATTTGCAGCACACTGAGCACAGATATTTGCAGCACACTGAGCACAGATATTTGCAGCACACTGAGCACAGATATTTGCAGCCCACTGAACATAGAAACTGAGAGGACGCCAGCCACGTCCTCTCACGATCATCTCCAATGCACGAGTGAAAAATGGCGGCGACGCACGGCTCCTTATATAGAATACGAATCTCGCGAGAATCCGACCGCGGGATGATGACGTTCGGGCGCGCTCGGGTTAACCGAGCAAGGCGGGAGGATCAGAGTTGCTCAGACCCATGGAAAAAAAGGTGAAGTTCGGGCGGGTTCGGATCCCGAGGATCCGAACCCGCTCATCACTAATATATATATATATATATATATATATATATATTGGTGTCCACACAGGTGGCGGGTGCACTCTCACAAATGTACTCAGATTCTGTAGTTGATATCAATTTGTTCTTTATTATAGCCTCATCAATCGACGTTTCGACCCTTCCACAGGGTCTTTTTCAAGAAAGGCAATGTGATATCTTTATTTCATAATGTGCGAAGTTTAAACAATGCCTAAAAAGAATACAAAAATGAAAAAAGACTCAGCCTCCCAGGCCCCTTAATGTTGGCAGAAAAACCAATATGAACTGGGCTTCAAGTACCCTGTTCATATGGTAACTATGGTGTAAAAATGGATATAATTCCGAAAAAACACCTTCAACCAAGATGTAATAAATCACCAAAAAGTGTTCAAAGGAGCCACCTTAATCCCCACAACAAGAAGAATAACGCTGATCCACCAGAGAGTGCCTTATTTCACCCTTTCACCCACTCGTGGGAACCAAGCAGATATATATTTCTCATGAACAACAAAACAAGACGATCACTTACACATGCTCTTAAAAATGGAATCGCAATGTGCATAGCTTGTAGATAGCCAACATTGCATGTGGTCCTATGGTAGCTGCATAAAAAATTAATTAACTATTAGACAACGGGATGAAACACTCTCCACCATTCCAAACAAAATGATATTTATATACAATCTGCCGTTACCTATAGCAATAGCTGTACGGATGTGAAGCATCCTGGGGTCATATTTTTCACTGCAGCAACTCAGACAGACCTACTGAAAAAAGGTTGGCTCTTCAGAGTGGACAAGTCTCACGACTTCAATCAACAAATCTTAACAGACAACGCTTACCGTGTACTAGAGCCTGCCATGTGTTCCCAGGACGCTTGCTGGAACCCGTCTAATCACGGAGGTATTTATACCCCCAAACCGGAAGTACATCCTTATAGATGAATCTCTCAATAACCAAAAAAGCCAGCTGTATGTGTGAAAGGTATCTACCAGCTATAGACACCTGTTGGATGCCAACTCACAACGAGGCGAGCACCGTTCCCAGCGGGCAGCTAACTCAAAACCTACATACTCGATCGCGTCTTGCGTTCCACAGCACCGGAAGCAGGACGCAATGCGTTCCAATACCCCGGAAGTGGACGCCGTGTATCTCCAATGCGGCGGACACTCCTCTACCATCCGTACCCGCCCTAATGCAATCATAGGTGGTTGCGTCGTGCGTTCCACTCGACGTATCCATAGAATCCTCTGCAAAAAGCTGGTCTGCAGACACTATATGTGTGTATATCTAGCAACATCTAGATTCTCATATAAACTAATAAATCAGGTGTGTAGTGCTTAGCCCCCTCGACTTGTACAGAACTAAGTGGCTCAGAATCTGTCCCGATCTCATCACTTCATGACCCCACATTTGATCAATATTAATATTAATAGTTTAAATTCATGCCATCAGGGACCTGGGAGGGTGGGCTAACATATATTATACATAAAAAGACAACAAACGACACTATACAAATGACACATAATCTCTATAAAAACACCCCATAGGGGTTGTTTTCATTTAATCCTCGCGGGGACACCGTATCCAAGTGGCTGATCCAGAAGCACTCCCTCTGTTTCAGCCTCTTGGTCCGGTCTCCACCAGTAACACTCGGGGGCACCCAATCTATGATTTTACATTTTAAACTGGCTACCTGATGTCGAGCCTCAATGAAATGTCGAGCCACCGGCTTGTCTGTTTTGCCGCTATTTAATGCGACATGTATAGATGAGCGGTGGTTCGCCATTCGGTCCCTGAAGGTACGGGTTGTTAGCCCAACATACACCAATCCACAGGGGCATTTTAGGATATAAATGACAAAATCTGATCTGCAATGCAAATGATATTTGAGCTTGATGATAGAGCCAGTGTGTGGATGGGAGAATGTCGGGCCCACCATTATAGAGCGACAGGTGGTACAACTCCCACAGGAGAAACAACCCGGTTTTTGCTGCAACAACTGAGTGGTAGACATAGGAGCATTAGGATATGCTACGGGTCTCATAAGCATTTGCTTTAAATTCGGTCCCCTCCGATAAGCTAACATAGGAGTATTCATACGTGAGAAAGGTAATGCTGGATCAGTACTGACAATTGGCCAGTGTTTCTTAAGTACCTTGTTGAGATGCCCCGAATGGTTATCATACCGTGTTGCAAAAACCAGACGGTTGTCTGATTTATCATTATTTTTGGGCTGTTTCCCTGCAACAATATCCTGAGCCTTGGACAAACAGTGGGATAGTGTTTTACGTGTGTACCCCCGTTCTAAAAAACGCTCTTTGACCTCTACGAGTTGAGTTTCAATGTTCTGTTGGTCTGAATTGATTCTTAACACTCTTAAAAATTGAGACACAGGCAAGTTTTCCTTTAATGCAGGGGGATGATGACTTGTCGCATGTAGCGTCAAATTTCTGTCGGTTGGTTTTCTATAGACAGAAGTGACAAAAGAATCCCCAACCTTGCTAATGTGTACATCTAAGAAATCAATTTCAGAACTCGAGATACTAGAAGTAAACTTTATAGGGCTATCCAACAGATTGAGATTATTGACCATTGTGTGGAAAGATGACTCTGAACCATGCCACAACAAGAAAACGTCATCGATAAATCGACGATAAAATAGAATTTGGTGGCCATATTGTGGGAAAATCTGGGTGGTCTCATAATTGGTCATGTATAAGTTGGCGTACGAAGGGGCCAAATTAGACCCCATCGCTGTCCCCGCTAATTGTATAAAGTATTTGTCTTTATACAAAAAATGATTCGAACGTAAAACCATTTCAGTAAGTTCAATGATACATTCAGTTGGTACAATACCAGAGGGATGTGACATCAGTGCAGCTCGCACTGTTTCCAATCCACCATCATGTGGAATCACTGTATACAATGAATTAACGTCCATTGTGGCCAACAGGCAAGACGTCTGTTTACAATCAACTTTTTTCAACTGTGAAAGGAAATCACCCGTATCTTTTATATAACTCAAACTTTTAACCACAATGGGCTGAAGGATGCTATCCACAAATTTAGCCAACGGTTGTAACAGGGAACCTTCCGCCGCTATAATCGGTCGTCCAGGTGGTTGTACCAAGGTTTTATGCACCTTCGGTAAAGTGTATAATATCGGACACCGGGGGTGCTCAACCGTTAAAAAGAAAAATAATTCATCCTCAAACCAGCCATTGTTTCGCCCTCGTCTGTACCGTACTGCTATATATTATATATACTGGTGGTCAGCAAACTGTGCAAAACTGAAATGCACCACAGGTATGGATGGATAGTATACTTGACGACACAGAGGTAGGTAGAGCAGTGGTCTACTGTACCGTACTGCTATATATTATATATACTGGTGGTCAGCAAACTGTGCAAAACTGAAATGCACCACAGGTATGGATGGTATAGTATACTTGACGACACAGAGGTAGGTAGAGCAGTGGCCTTCTGTACCGTACTGCTATATATTATATATACTGGTGGTCAGCAAACTGTGCAAAACTGGAATACACCACAGGTATGGATGGTATAGTATACTTGACGACACAGAGGTAGAGCAGTGAACTACTGTACCGTACTGCTATATATATATATATATATATATATATATATATATAGTTATACTGGTGGTCAGCAAAATTCTGCACTGTCCTCCTACTATATACTACAATGCAGCACAGATATGGAGCGGTTTTCAGGCAGAGAACGTATAATACTGGTGGTCACTGATCAGCAAAACTCTGCACTGTCCTCCTACTATATAAGACTGCTGGTCCCCAGTCCCCACAATAAAGCAATTAGCACACTGAGCACAGATATTTGCAGCACACTGAGCACAGATATGGAGCTTTTTTCAGGCAGAGAACGTAGATATTTGCACTTGCAGCACACTGAGCACAGATATTTGCAGCACACTGAGCACAGATATTTGCAGCACACTGAGCACAGATATTTGCAGCCCACTGAACATAGAAACTGAGAGGACGCCAGCCACGTCCTCTCACGATCATCTCCAATGCACGAGTGAAAAATGGCGGCGACGCACGGCTCCTTATATAGAATACGAATCTCGCGAGAATCCGACCGCGGGATGATGACGTTCGGGCGCGCTCGGGTTAACCGAGCAAGGCGGGAGGATCAGAGTTGCTCAGACCCATGGAAAAAAAGGTGAAGTTCGGGCGGGTTCGGATCCCGAGGATCCGAACCCGCTCATCACTAATATATATATATATATATATATATATATATATATCCAACACAGAAAAAAGGTAGGCACTCGGAGACAGTAAGATAAGTCAAAATGATGTATTCAAGGTCGGTCAAGTACTTTCGAGGTCAGAACCCCGTCCTCAGGACCACATCACAACAAATTATAGCCACAAAATAATACCACACTTACCCCACTTAAATCTCCCTCCACAGTCACGCTGGCTGGCGCCGCCGGACTCCGGGATCCACTGGCCGGACATGCGTCATCATGACCTACTTCCTGTGGATGCGGCCAGCAATGCCGCGGCAACCGCTGGTTTGCGTTCCACAGAGATCATGTATGCATTCCACACTGCCACCTCCTCCCATGCAGTAGTTGCCATGGCGCCGGATCATCAGGGGGCCAATCGCGCGATCTGTGGAAGAATAAACAAAACACAAATACATACATAAATAAAAACATATAACAGTGAAAACACATGAATCAATGCAATATTTAAACTTCAGACAGAGATTCAATGCATATACATAATGTTATGAGCCACGGCTGTGGCTCATTCCTGTTTTGCATGTCGGTTAGGTATTTTATGTTATACTTCTGTTTATGTTCCCCGTGGGTGTCATGGGGTGCTTGGAGCTCTCCCTTAAGGAGAGGATACTGTTATGAACCACAGGTAGTGGTTCATTCCTATTTTATGTTTATAGTTCTCTTTCAGGCCAGGATTTCCCTTTGCTCTGGTTTAGAGGATTATTGTTTGCTGTCAGTGGTCAGTCTGTGTAATTGCAGTCTGTTCCCATGTGTTCAGCCTCACCTGGCTGCTAATTGCATCTTGTCAGTTTGGAGTCATGCAATAGGGCAGCTGCATGACATTATTAATTAGGCCTCTCTGTTATATGCTGGCTGAGTGCAATTCACAGACGCTGGTGATATTTCTAGGTTTCCAGTCTGCTTGAGTTCTGAGCTTGTTCCTGCCAGTTCCTGAGCTCCTGTCTAGCAGTGTCTGTCGAGCTGCTTCCTGTGTCGATTCCTGTGTCAGTCCCTGTGTCGATTCCTGTGTCTGATCCCGTGTCCTGCCGTGAAGCGTTCCTGTCCAGAAGTCCTGTGGCTTTGCCTATGCCTGGTCGAGTTTCTGGCTTCTTGGTGTCCACCGGTCTGTCGTTTGGGATTCTGCCTGTCCTCCCGTTCTGAGAGTCTGTGTCGGCAGCGTTGGGGGGTTCCTGTCCGTTTGCCAGTATTTGTACCGGTTTCGTGAGTAGCGGCTCTGCCGCGTCCGTCGGCCTAGGCCGCTGTATTCCTTGGTTATATCTGTCACTGGTGTTTTGCAGAGGGTTCTGCTTATGCTGTCACCGCCGATACACAAAAGTATTGTGTCGGCGTGTGGACAGCATTTCCTTTGTTGTTCTTTTCCTTTGGCGGCAAGCCGCACATACATTTAGTTTTAGGCTAGTCAGTAGCCCCTGGCTTTGGTTGTTTCAGTTAGAGGGCCCCTTGTTATTACCCTGTCTCAGTTCACTCTTTGTCTCTCCTTAAGACCTGAGGGGGCATCGGAGTTGGGCAGACTTAATCCGCCCTTCAAATGCGGCTGCTATGGGCCCAAGAAACCATAGTCTCGCAAGAGTGAATTGACAGCACGGGTAAAACAACGGAGGTAGGGTGCCAGGGGCTATTCCCATTCCGTTTCCCTTTCTCAGCATTACGTCCTGGTGCTCTGGACTCTCTTTATAACATCTCCCTTGTTCTGAGCACCAGGAACCTAACACATAAAGCACCTACACTAGGGAGTTCCAGTTAATTTTATCGTTGAGCCCTGCTGGTGTAGTGGTGCCCAGTCTCACAATCCACCTGGATTCCTTTATTAGCAAAGCTTTAGCTCTGTCACCACCCCTTAAAGAAGCAGGCACATGATCGATCATGAAATATTTGATCGATTCCTGGGGATGTTTGAATTCGAGGAAATGACGTGCCACTGGTTGGTCCACGTCCCTACCACTGTAAATGAGTTTCAAGGCAGATCTATGTGCATTCATGCGCTCCTTGAACTTCCGTGTGGTCTGCCCAACGTAGTATAAACCACACGGGCAGACCACCACGTACACAACGAAGGATGTATTGCAAGTCAGTACATACCTAATGTCATAGACCTTATCCAAATGTGGATGTTTGAACTTCTTACATTGTAACAAAAATTTGCAGGTGATGCAGTTATTGCAACTATAGCAGCCGGGCGGTTTCCAATATACATTAGGTGGTGGTAACTCATTGCGCCCCGAGATGTCTGCCTTCACCAATCTATCCCGCAAATTAGTGCCACGTCTAAACGCAGCCACTAGTCTAAGATTATGCAACATGGGCAAATCCCTATCGGAACGCACAATCGGCCATAGCGCTTTTGACGCTCGTTTTATAATGGGACTGGCAGTAGTATAATCACTACTCCAAGGTAAAATGGTGTCAGGGTCCCTACGGGCTGGATTCAATAATTGATCCCTAGGCATTTTAAGTACTTTCTCTTTCTGTAGGTTCAAGGTTTTAAAATCATAACCTCTACTGCAGAATTTGTCCACCATCTTATCCAATTCGGTAGAAACCTTTTCTGGAACACTAGTAATTCTGGCTACCCGTATCATTTGGGATACCGGCAAGCCTTTCTTCAGTGCTTCTGGGTGGTGGCTAGATGCCATAAGTAGGGTATTCCGATCCGTGGGCTTAGTATACACTCCTGTTTCGAAAACACCATCCCTCACTGTGATATGTACGTCAAGGAAATTCGCCTCACTAGTACTGCAAGTGTATGTAAACTTAATAGGTGATTGCAAATTGTTAATTTCCTTCATCATGCCCTCGAATGCTTCAATACCCCCCGACCATAGCATAAATACATCATCTATGTATCGCTTAAATAACAATATGTTGTTACTTCTCTCAGGGGCATCAAAAAACATATACGATTCCTGCTCGAACATGTATATATTTGCATAACTGGGGGCTACGGAAGACCCCATAGCACACCCACGTTGCTGCAAATAATACTTGCTGTGAAACAGGAAGTAGTTACGATTAAGTGTCAGATTCAAAAGTGTCAAAAACAACTCATGGTTAAAGACAGACATAGGTACAAATTTCTCTATAAAGCGTTTCATAGCAAGCATACCACCACTATGTGGGATGCATGTATATAAACTGCAGATGTCCAGACAACACATCAAGGTGCCTTCGGGCACCCTACCAAAGTCCCTCAAGATATTCAAAAATGTAGAAGTGTCCTTCAGGAACGTATCCTGTCTACTAAGATGGGGCTGAAGAATATAGTCCAATAGCTGAGACACAGGGGAGTACAGAGAGTCACGGGCGGAAATGATAGGCCTTCCTGGAGGTTTTACACAATTTTTGTGAAGCTTAGGTAGTGTGTATAGCACCGGTACCTTGGGGTGCAACACACACAAAGCTTCAAAGCATTTCTTAGAAATAATTTTAGAGTCCATGGCTGTTCTTAGAATGTCCACCAGTTCTTTTTGGTATTGTGTAGTAGGGTCACAGTGCAGTTTACAATATACATTAGTGTCGGACAATTGTGAAATAATTTCGGAGCGATAGTCATCCAAATCTTGGATGACTATCGCTCCGCCCTTATCTGCAGGACGTATGACAATATCCTGATAGGATTCAAGTTGTTTAAGGGCATCCCTCTCCAATTTAGACAAATTGCACCGAATCTTAAATGGCGAACTCGTATATTTTGTAATTGATTCATCCAGTAAGCGCCCAAATGTCCTCAATGACGGATTCGTTGATACTGGGTCAAACGTAGACCTAGAGGATTGCATTAGAAAGGAATCAATAGAACCCCTGCTCCCCGGAGTCTCCTTATTATGAAATAATTCCTTAAGTCGTAATTTACGAGAAAAACTATGCAAGTCCCTGCGCCAATTGAATTCATCAGAGAAATTTGTTGGGACGAAACTAAGGCCATGGTCAAGAACACTGATTTCCGATTCCTGTAGCACTCTATTGGATAAATTGAAAATCAAGGTTTGGTTTACTCTTTTACAGCGGCTTATCTCTCTCCGCGCGTTCTGCCCCCCCCTGCGGGTGGCAAACCGTCTTGGATTTTTGATTTTGTTTTCTGGCCTACCCCTAAAGGGGCACTCTGCATTTTGCTTGGATCATCTGATTCTGAAACGGCAAAGTCACTGTCAGTACTGGATCTGTTACCATCCTTACACAGTCCGGATTTTCTCTTTTGCCACGATCTCCGTTTCCTAGAACTGCTGCTCTGTTGATCACCACCATGCAGCCATAGGTAAACCTGATTTCCATCATAGTCAGTGTCCACAGCAAACTTTTTATTGCGCTTAAATTTGAGTAAATCTTTCCTATATTGGTTACATTGGGTTTCCAATTTCAGTAACCAATCTGTGTCGGTATCTTTCTCCAAAGTAACAAGATGTTCATGTTCAAATACATTGATCATCTGTCTGGTATTCACCAGTTCCCTGTTTGCTTCATCAACCACCAGCACCATCAGGTCAAAAGCACACTTATTTAATATCGCCACCCACTTCCTTACAAACTCAGGATTGTTGCGTCCTATCGTGGGCACATTGCGGACTCGGAAGCCTCTTGGGATCTTCCGTTCCCTGTAATACTCAGCAAGCGATATACTGTGCAACGAGAAATCAACTTCACGTTGTTTCATACGAAGTAACTGATGGAAGATGTCGTCAGGGTTTTGCATTCGATCAATCGCAGTTGGAATTTCACTAGACAGGATGCGATCAATTTCCACTGCAGAAAAACTGAAAGTCTCACCCATAGGGGTCACCAACACCCCATGAGCACTGCCTTGGTCTTTTGATCCAGAGGCTGTTGGTTCCATGATAGTCAGAAAGGATGAGTCTTCTTTATATAAGGTTAATGTTGTAGACTGGCATGTACTCACAACATAAAAAAATGTATAACGGGTGCCTTGCAACTCGTACTATAATAAGTACAAAAATGCAGAATCCACAGTATGCCGGCACTCCATATAAAGGAACAACGTGCTCCGGTGCTAACACCCAATAGCCATAGGTATCCAACACAGAAAAAAGGTAGGCACTCGGAGACAGCAAGATAAGTCAAAATGATGTATTCAAGGTCGGTCAAGTACTTTCGAGGTCAGAACCCCATCCTCAGGACCACATCTGTGGAAGAATAAACAATAAATAAAATTAAATTAACTGGAACTCCCTAGTGTAGGTGCTTTATGTATATGCATTGAATCTCTGTCTGAAGTTTAAATATTGCATTGATTCATGTGTTTTCACTGTTATATGTTTTTATTTATGTATGTATTTGTGTTTTGTTTATTCTTCCACAGATCGCGCGATTGGCCCCCTGATGATCCGGCGCCATGGCAACTACTGCATGGGAGGAGGTGGCAGTGTGGAATGCATACATGATCTCTGTGGAACGCAAACCAGCGGTTGCCGTGGCATTGCTGGCCGCGTCCACAGGAAGTAGGTCATGATGACGCATTTCCGGCCAGTGGATTCCGGAGTCCGGCGGCGCCAGCCAGCGTGACTGTGGAGGGAGATTTAAGTGGGGTAAGTGTGGTATTATTTTGTGGCTATAATTTGTTGTGATGTGGTCCTGAGGACGGGGTTCTGACCTCGAAAGTACTTGACCGACCTTGAATACATCATTTTGACTTATCTTGCTGTCTCCGAGTGCCTACCTTTTTTCTGTGTTGGATACCTATGGCCAGGGCCGGACTGGGACTAAAAATAGGCCCTGGCATTTTTGAAGCACACAGGCCCACCTCTGTGACTCCTCCCCTTACTATTCCTGACTCCTCTCACTTATTAGTCTATGCTCTTACAAATATAATTAATATTCTAACAACATACAAGCGTACATCATTCTCTATTAAAATACACACAACCAGTGGTTGAAGTGGAAATTTTTAAGTGGGTGTATGGAAATGTTAAGTTTGTAATTAAGCGCGCGCCTAAGGCGCGCTCGCTCCGGAAAAGGGGGCGTGGCCACTCAAAAAGGGGCATGTCCTTCAGTGTAGTGTACCACACCATACACCCCTTATACGCATTATGCACCACAATAGTAGGACCCCTTATACTATCTAGTACTGGTGCCTCTTTCACATTATACCACACAGTATGAGCCAAAATTCACATTATAGCACCCGGTATGAGCCGAAATTTACATTATATGCCCCCAATAGTGCAGTGCCAGATCCACAATTGCCCCCACAGTGCCAGGTATACAAATGCCCCCACAGTGCCAGGTATACAAATGCCCCACAGTGGCAGGTATGCAAATGCCCCACAGTGCCAGATCCACAAATTCCCCCACAGTGCCAGATCCACAAATGCCCCCACAGTGCCAGGTATACAAATGCCCCCACAGTGCCAGGTATACAAATGCCCCCACAGTGCCAGATCCACAAATGCCCCCACAGTGCCAGGTATACAAATGCCCCCACAGTGCCAGATCCACAAATGCCCCCACAGTGCCAGATCCACAAATGCCCCCACAGTGCCAGATCCACAAATGCCCCCACAGTGCCAGATCCACAAATGCCCCCACAGTGCCAGGTAAACAAATGCCCCCACAGTGCCAGATCCACAATTGCCCCCACAGTGTCAGATCCACAATTGCCCCCACAGTGTCAGGTAATACCTGACACTGTGGGGGCAATTGTGGATTTGGCACTGTGGGGGCAATTGTATACCTGACAGGTATACAAATGCCCCCACAGTGCCAGGTAAACAATTGCCCCCACAGCAGCCAGTGCTTCAGCTGCTTACCACTGCTGCACTGCTGCTGCTGCTGTTCCTCCTCCGGGCTCCGGCTGTGAGGGACGGGAGAGTCAGGAGAGGTAGCGCCCGCCAGCGCGGCTGTGTCTGGCGCGTCGGCGTATAGCGGACTTCGTTCAAACCAGCCGCCGGTTCGTGAGCCAATCAGAGCTCGCGGACCGGCGGCTTCTGATTGGCTGCCGGTCCACGAGCTCTGATTGGCTCACGAACCGGCGGCTGGTTTGAAGTCCGCTATACGCCGCCGCGCCAGACACAGCCGCGCTGGCGGGCGCTCTCCTCTCCTGACAGCTGAGACACGCTGCCGCCGGACTGAGCGGCAGCGTGTCTCAGTCAGCGCTGGACCGGCCCATGTGGCCATCGGCCCTTCTGGCATTTGCCAGAAGTGCCAGATGGCCAGTCCGGCCCTGCCTATGGCTATTGGGTGTTAGCACCGGAGCACGTTGTTCCTTTATATGGAGTGCCGGCATACTGTGGATTCTATATATATATATATATATATACATACACTATAACCACTAGGAGACAGCAGTGAGCTAAGTACACATTCTCCCACATCATGGTACTTTGGGCCTAATTCGGACCTGATCGCTAGCAAGAGATTTTTGCACTGCTGCGATCAGATAGTCGCCGTCTACAGGGGGAGTGTATTTTTGCTGTGCAAGTGTGCGAACGCATGTGTAGCAGAGCTGTACAAACAGATTTTGTGCAGTCTCTGCGCAGCCCAGGACTTACTCAGCTGCTGCGATCACATCAGCCTGTCCGGGACTGGAATCATCGTCAGGAACCCTCCTTGCTAACACATGGACACACCTGCGTTTTTTCAGACACTCCCTGAAAACAGTCAGTTGACACCCACAAACGCCTTCTTCCTGTCAATCTCCTTGCAATCGCCTGTGCAAATGGATCCGTCGCACGAACCCATCGCTGAAAGGTGATCCACTTTCTACCAATGTGACGCGCCTGCGCGTTGCGGTGCATATGCATGCGCAGTTTGTGCCTGATCGCCCGCTGTGCGAAAATGCACAGCAGTGATCAGGTCTGAATTAGGCCCTTTGTTATTAAGTGGTGAAAGGATTGGAGCCGGCGTTGGTGAATATGGCACAAGCAATAGTAGAAGTGGATGTGATTGATTATCGAAGCAATCTAGGAATAGTAGCACGGACAGTGATAGTGTCACAACCCTCTTATGGTTCCTACATGGCTGTATATCATTTTATACCATAGTTATTCCTTGGAACAATGCATAAATACTGGTGTACAAATTGGATGTCTTTTTATCAACAGTTGATCTAGAATGTAAGTGCAGAACCAGGATTTTCTATGAATGCCAAAATTATTTTTTCTTTTGTTTTATAGCATGTTAGGGCCCTAAAGAGGGGGAAGACACAGCACCCAGTATTACAGCACCAAGTGTAGAGAGGACACTAGGAGTCACAGGAATACCACCACAGGGGAGAGATGTGCCACACTATACATATAGCAGAAAGCCCAGATGTAGAGAACACTCGACAGAAACCAGGTAATTGGCCTAGCCATGCCACAGTCACCAGTTAATAGGCCCACTGTTTCATAGCCAGCCAATAGGAAGTTTCCAGATCCCAGCCTCAAACCACCGCCCTTGTACTGCAGACTCCAGTCCCAGACTCCCTTCTCTAAGGCAAAACCTGTCCATAGACCCTTCTTCCTGAGCATCCTAGTATGCAGGCTTAATAATCCACCAAGCCTAGCTGGAAACTCAGACACAAGACCCAGTCCTTGGCCTAATAAGCCATTTTAATACTGACTCGAGACCCACATCCCTATCCTCCTAAATCCAGGCTCTGGGCCTCAGGAAAGCCCCAGGTACTAGGTTACAACCATTCCCCAAGCACTAGCCCTAAGCTCAGCCCGGGCACTAGGCCTCAGCCCAGTCCCAAGACACTAGGCCTCAACCCAGCCCCAGGCACTAGGCCCATTTCCAAGAAATGTAATATTGGGGTTTAGGAAAACTACATTTCGTCTGCAAATTGTACTGTGTTGTATTGTTTAATGTGTGATCTTATACTGTCTTGTGTCCTGTATTTTGCCTATATATTGTACTGTATTGTAAGTGTGTGTATACTTTCAATACTCTTGTGTACTGCATTCCTGGTATATTGTGTAGTTTAATTTCCTTAGTTGTATGGTAAGAAGTGTAGGTAGCCTTGTTAGGGTTGTGCAGCAAACACCTAGGTTTGTCACGCACCATAGGGTTTGTTATGGTGAGGACAGTGCACTCTGGCATTACACTAGAGCAGATGGAATACTATAAACAGTGATTCTGAGTTAGTGTGCAGCCTCTGAGGGAAGGTTGTTTTGTTCAGTCCTACTGGTATCAAATCAACACTAGATGACACTGTAACCCAACATGACCCCCAGCAATCTCAATGAGTATTATTGTTCCATTGTGATGCCCTGTATGGCTGTATAGGCCGGTCAAGTGTTAGTCTGATACACGCAGGCGCTAGAGACGGACATTGGCCCTCATTCCGAGTTGATCGCTCGCAAGGCGATTTTAGCAGAGTTACACACGCTAAGCCGCCGCCTACTGGGAGTGAATCTTAGCATCTTAAAATTGCGAACGATGTATTCGCAATATTGCGATTACAAACGACTTAGCAGTTTCAGAGTAGCTTCAGACTTACTCGGCATCTGCGATCAGTTCAGTGCTTGTCGTTCCTGGTTTGACGTCACAAACACTCCCAGCGTTCGCCCAGACACTCCTCCGTTTCTCCGGCCACTCCTGCGTTTTTTCCGGAAACGGTAGCGTTTTTTCCCACACGCCCATAAAACGGCCTGTTTCCGCCCAGTAACACCCATTTCCTGTCAATCACATTACGATCGCCAGACCGATGAAAAAGCCGTGAGTAAAATTACTAAGTGCATAGCAAATTTACTTGGCGCAGTCGCAGTGCGGACATTGCGCATGCGCATTAAGCGGAAAATCGCTGCGATGCGAAGATTTTTACAGAGCGAACAACTCGGAATGAGGGCCATTGTCTAATGTTTGTGGGCATTAACAGACATGAAAAAAGGGTGTCTAAAACACTTATGCCAGTGATGACATTACACCCAAACTTGTAGCAAGGTTCCACGGTTGCTAAGTATCCCTGGTTCTGCTTGCATAAAAGTGTTAGATTTTGAATCCAGCTTTTCCCCTCAGGGCCGGGATGGATCTGATTCCATACTTGACCTTGAGATGCATCTTTTTGAAGATGAGAGTGGACAACAGAGGTAAGTGCACCTCTTATACCAATAGTATTCTGTGGGCTTTGTAAGGGCCCCAGCCCCATTAGAGTGGTATTACTTTCTTTCAGAATTGAAGTGGGTCCTACAGTATTAGTTATTTAGAAAATAATGCTACCTACATTCTCCGTGTTTGGACTCTGGTGTCAAAGCAATTTACTAAGTTTGGTAACATGATCTTTATCTGGTACTGTATAAAATGCACTGTCAATGTTTCCATTTCATGGACAGACAGATAGTCTCTGCCTTCCTGTGCCACCAGGTAAGTCACTAAGTGCATTTTACTGATTCTTTGCCTTTGCATAAGGCTCTGCCGCATGTACCTGTATATATCAGTATTCCTCTACTTTTAACAAATCAGTGAAATATTCAACAGAATGATTTATTGCTCTGTTATGCAAACTGAACATTCCAATCTATTTTCTTACAATCTACAGCCCTGATCTTTTAGTCAGCAGTGTACTGTCCCAAAATCCTGGATGTTTATAACACCAACATTTAATCCAAGATGTGTCATATGTTGGCTACCTCATATAAAAGATTAGTAGCTAATTTATTTTTTACAAGTCATTCTAGCTGTTATTGTGAAAGACATTTTCATCACTCCCTCGGAGTGTCCTATTGCACTAATAACCTTCTCTTATCCTTCACCCCCCAACTACACCCATGAAATATTAATAAAGATGATGACCTTGGATCACTTCCGTTTTTTATGTTAGTGGTAGACTTACTAATCTTCTAAAAAGTAAAAGTGGAAGAGTACCCACAGTAACCACTCAGATTCTAACTATGATATGTAAAGCACACTGCAGAAAATAATAACTAGACTCTGGTTGCTACTGGCAACCAGAGCCGGATTAAGACCATGGGGGGCTCGGGGTACTTAAGACAGTGGGGCCCCTATTCAAAGGGTGTGTGTGTGTGTGTGTGTGTGTGTGTGTGTGTGTGTGTGTGTGTGTGTGTGTGTATACACACACACACACACACACACACACAACACACATATATATATATTCACACACACATATATATTTATATACATACACCCACACGTGTGTGTATATATATATATATATATATATATATATCCCTCCAATGGCGGCACTCAAGGGTTCAAGTAAAAATGACACAAGTCGTCTGTTTTAAGGCAACGTTTCAGCGCCTTTCAGCGCTTTTATCAAGCCAATTACAAAAGTGATTTACACATACCGGTATTTAAGTGCTCCCACCACCATGCATATAAGCTCCGCCCACTTCCGTATCCAGGTCACCCTACAGACCGGCTCAGGTTGCTGGGCTGTTACCATAGTAACCTAACAAATCACCACAGATGTGTAATGCATGAATACAAATAGATATACATACATATGATTAAAAAGACAAACAATGATTAAAAACAACAGGCTGTATATGAGAACCACAAACAGTTACATCTAAGCGACAGCATTATCAAACTATTACTTATTCAGTATCTTTAGCTATAGGAAATTTAATAGCATATTCTCAATAGAAGTAACAACATTACAGGAGCAACAAATGTATCAAGAAATTTAATGTCGTGACTTACACTAAAAGCTATAAATGGTACATTATGAAAAACACTGCTAACCTCATTCAAATAAAGACCTGTAAGCCCAATGTCTCGTTTAAGCCACGGGGAACCAATGTATCTAGACGCATGATCCATTCACACTCACGTTGTAACAATTTTACAGACCTGTCTCCCCCTCTAGTAAGCGGCGGCACATGGTCTATAATACGATATCTCAGGGTAGACAAATTATGTTTCGCCTCAGCGAAATGGCGTGCAACAGGTTGTACGCTCGACCCGGAATTCAAAGCTGCGCGTATGGCAGCACGATGTTGTGCCATACGTTCACGAAAAGTAACTTCAGTTTTGCCTATATACACCTTCGCACATGGACATGTGATGGCATAGACAACAAACCGGCTAATACATGTGAGCCGGTGTCTAATGTCAAATTTCCGACCCGTGAATGGATGATGAAAACTCGGGCCCGTCTGTAAAAAACCACAAGTGGTGTAATTCGGGCACCTGAAACAACCATTTCTAGGTTTGCCCAAAAAACTCCCATATGCGGGTTTATTCATACCTGATATATCATTACGTACCAGGTAATCCCTGAGATTCTTGCCTCTTTTATAACATACCATTAATGATTTATGCTGGAGAGCCGGAAGGTTTTTATCAGATTCAACTATTGGCCATAAAGATTTTGCTTTTTTATTGATGACAGAACTCATATGTGTGTAACGATTACTCCACATGTGACGATTGGAACAGTTATCCTTTTTCTTAGACACCAATAGTAAATCGGGGGGTACTGCCATGGCCTTAGTTTTTGCCTTAATCAAATCATTAATTCCATAGCCTCTCTTTAAAAATTTCTCAAACATGGAATCTAATTGTCTTTCTCCCATCTCCCTATTGGTGGAAATACGTAATGCTCTTAAAAATTGCGAATAAGGGAGGGCATGCTTCAAGGGCACACATACACACACATATTTATATATACACATATATATATATATATATATATATATATATATATATACACGATATATATATATATTATATACACACATATTTATATATACACATATATATATATATATACATATATATATACATTATATATATATATATATATATATATATATACATACATATATATATATATATATATATATTAAAACCCAGTACATTATGTAAATTACGCAGCCTTACGTTTTTTTTAGGAGTCTGAGAGCTGGCTAGCCTGGCTGAGAAAGGGTGCTGGGCTGGCTGCTGCCTCCACGGAGTCCTCACGCGGCTGTCCTGCCTACTCCTTCCCTGCAGCCTGCGCGCCCAGCGGCAGCCAATGTCTGAGCCGCAGGCTGCTGCTGCTCCTCATGTTATTTGACAGCTGAGCCGTCGCTCAGCTGTCCTTCCATCACAGCCTGTGAAGCCGCCGCCGGGAGCCAGAGCCGCCAGGGACAGGACAGCCCTGCCGCTGCGTGTGTCACCGGTTCCCGGGAGCGCAGCGCAATACCGCAGATCGGATCTCTGTTCCGATCTGCGGCGACGACGGGGGGCCCTTTCAAAAAAGGGGGCCCGGGGTACTTATCCCCGGGATCCCCCTCTTAATCCGGCTCTGTTGGCAACACCTCCATTTTTTTGCTGTGTAGATGTATTAGTGAATCCATACTTGCCCTCTTTCTTTAACGCAGCTGCGGGAGAGAAAATAAGATTTTACTCACCGGTAAATCTATTTCTCGTAGTCCGTAGTGGATGCTGGGACTCCGTAAGGACCATGGGGAATAGCGGCTCCGCAGGAGACTGGGCACAACTAAAGAAAGCTTTAGGACTACCTGGTGTGCACTGGCTCCTCCCTCTATGACCATCCTCCAGACCTCAGTTAGGATACTGTGCCCGGAAGAACTGACACAATAAGGAAGGATTTTGAATCCCGGGTAAGACTCATACCAGCCACACCAATCACACCGTATAACTCGTGATACTATACCCAGTTAACAGTATGAATAATAACTGAGCCTCTCAACAGATGGCTCAACAATAACCCTTTAGTTAAACAATAACTATATACAAGTATTGCAGACAATCCGCACTTGGGATGGGCGCCCAGCATCCACTACGGACTACGAGAAATAGATTTACCGGTGAGTAAAATCTTATTTTCTCTGACGTCCTAAGTGGATGCTGGGACTCCGTAAGGACCATGGGGATTATACCAAAGCTCCCAAACGGGCGGGAGAGTGCGGATGACTCTGCAGCACCGAATGGGCAAACTCTAGGTCCTCCTCAGCAAGGGTGTCAAACTTGTAGAATTTAGCAAATGTGTTTGACCCCGACCAAGTAGCTGCTCGGCAAAGTTGTAAAGCCGAGACCCCTCGGGCAGCCGCCCAAGAAGAGCCCACCTTCCTCGTGGAATGGGCTTTCACTGATTTAGGATGCAGCAGTCCAGCCGCTGAATGTGCAAGCTGAATCGTACTACAGATCCAGCGAGCAATAGTCTGCTTTGAAGCAGGAGCACCCAGCTTGTTGGGTGCATACAGGATAAATAGCGAGTCAGTTTTCCTGACACTAGCCGTCCTGGAAACATAAATTTTCAGGGCCCTGACTACGTCCAACAACTTGGAAGCCTCCAAGTCTTTAGTAGCCGCAGGCACCACGATAGGTTGGTTCAAATTAAAGGCTGATACCACCTTAGGGAGAAACTGTGGACGAGTCCTCAATTCTGCCCTATCCATATGGAAAATCAGATAAGGGCTTTTACATGACAAAGCCGCCAATTCTGACACACGCCTGGCCGGAGCCAAGGCCAACAGCATGACCACTTTCCACGTGAGACATTTTAATTCCACGGTTTTAAGTGGCTCAAACCAATGTGACTTTAGGAAATTCAACACCACGTTGAGATCCCAAGGTGCCACTGGAGGCACAAAAGGGGGCTGAATATGCAGCACTCCCTTAACAAAAGTCTGAACTTCAGGTAGTGAAGCCAGTTCTCTCTGGAAGAAAATCGATAGAGCCGAAATCTGGACCTTAATGGAACCCAATTTTAGGCCCATAGTTACCCCTGACTGTAGGAAGTGCAGAAAACGTCCCAGCTGAAATTCCTCCGTTGGGGCCTTCCTGGCCTCACACCACGCAACATATTTTCGCCAAATGCGGTGATAATGGTTTGCGGTCACTTCTTTCCTAGCTTTAATCAGCGTAGGAATGACTTCCTCCGGAATGCCCTTTTCCTTCAGGATCCGGTGTTCAACCGCCATGCTGTCAAACGCAGCCGCGGTAAGTCTTAGAACAGACAGGGCCCCTGCTGCAGCAGGTCCTGTCTGAGCGGCAGAGGCCATGGGTCCTCTGAGATCATTTCTTGAAGTTCCGGGTACCAAGCTCTTCTTGGCCAATCCGGAACAATGAGTATAGTTCTTACTCCTCTTCTCCTTATTATCCTCAGTACCTTGGGTATGAGAGGAAGAGGAGGGAACACATAAACCGACCGGTACACCCACGGTGTCACTAGAGCGTCCACAGCTATCGCCTGAGGGTCTCTTGACCTGGCGCAATATCTTTCTAGCTTTTTGTTGAGGCGGGATGCCATCATGTCCACCTGTGGCCTTTCCCAAAGGTTTACAATCAGTTGGAAGACTTCTGGATGAAGTCCCCACTCTCCCGGGTGGAGTTCGTGTCTGCTGAGGAAGTCTGCTTCCCAGTTGTCCACTCCCAGAATGAACACTGCTGACAGTGCTAACACGTGATTTTCCGCCCATCAGAGAATCCTTGTGGCTTCTGCCATCGCCGTCCTGCTTCTTGTGCCGCCCTGTCGGTTTACATGGGCGACTGCCGTGATGTTGTCTGGCTGGATCAGTACCGGCTGGTTTTGAAGCAGGGGTTTTGCCTGACTTAGGGCATTGTAAATGGCCCTCAGTTCCAGAATATTTATGTGTAGGGAAGTCTCCTGACTCGACCATTGTCCTTGGAAGTTTCTTCCCTGTGTGACTGCCCCCCAGCCTCGAAGGCTGGCATCCGTGGTCACCAGGACCCAGTCCTGTATGCCGAACCTGCGGCCCTCTTGAAGATGAGCACTTTGCAGCCACCACAGCAGAGACACCCTGGTCCTTGGAGACAGGGTTATCAGCCGATGCATCTGAAGATGCGATCCGGACCACTTGTCCAACAGCTCCCACTGAAAAGTCCTTGCATGGAACCTGCCGAATGGAATTGCTTCGTAGGAAGCTACCATTTTTCCCAGGACTCGCGTGCAGTGATGCACCGACACCTCTTTTGGTTTCAGGAGGCCTCTGACTAGAGATGACAGCTCCTTGGCTTTCTCCTCCGGGAGAAACACTTTTTTCTGTTCTGTGTCCAGAACCATCCCCAGGAACAGTAGAACGTGTCGTAGGGACCAGCTGTGACTTTGGAATATTTAGAATCCAACCGTGCTGTTGTAGCACCTCCCGAGATAGTGCTACCCCGACCAACAACTGCTCCCTGGACCTCGCCTTTATCAGGAGATCATCCAAGTACGGGATAATTAAAACTCCCTTTTTTCGAAGGAGTATCATCATATCGGCCATTACCTTGGTAAATACCCTCGGTGCCGTGGACAGACCAAACGGCAACGTCTGGAATTGGTAATGACAATCCTGTACCACAAATCTGAGGTACTCCTGGTGAGGATGGTAAATGGGGACATGCAGGTAAGCATCCTTGATGTCCAGTGATACCATGTAATCCCCCTCGTCCAGGCTTGAAATAACCGCCCTGAGCGATTCCATCTTGAACTTGAATTTTTTTAAATTGTTCAAGGATTTCAAATTTAAAATGGGTCTCACTGAACCATCCGGTTTCGGTACCACAAACATTGTGGAATAGTAACCCCGTCCTTGTTGAAGGAGGGGCACCTTGACTATCACCTGCTGGGAATACAGCTTGTGAATTGCCTCTAGCACTGCCTCCCTGCCTGAGGGAGTTGTTGGCAAGGCAGATTTGAGGAAACGGCGGGGGGGGAGACGTCTCGAATTCCAGCTTGTACCCCTGAGATACCACTTGAAGGATCCAGGGATCCACCCGTGAGCAAGCCCACTGATTGCTGAAGTTTTTGAGACGGGCCCCCACCGTACCTGGCTCCGCCTGTGGAGCCCCAGCGTCATGCGGTGGACTTGGAGGAAGCGGGGGAGGACTTTTGCTCCTGGGAACTGGCTGTATGCTGCAGCTTTTTCCCTCTACCTCTGCCTCTGGGCAGAAAGGACGCGCCTTTAACCCGCTTGCCTTTCTTGGGCCGAAAGGACTGTACCTGATAATACGGTGCTTTCTTTGGCTGTGAGGGAACATGGGGTAAAAATGCTGACTTCCCAGCTGTGGCTGTGGAATCGAGGTCCGAGAGACAATCCCCAAACAACTCCTCACCTTTATAAGGCAAAACTTTTATGTGCCTTTTAGAATCTGCATCACCTGTCCACTTGCCGAGTCCATAATCCTCTCCTGGCAGAAATGGACATTGCACTTATTTTAGATGCCAGCCGGCAAATATCCCTCTGTGCATCTCTCATGTATAAGATTGCGTCTTTTATATGCTCTACGGTTAGCAATATAGTGTCCCTGTCTAGGGTATCAATATTTTTTGACAGGGAATCTGACCACGCAGCTGCAGCACTGCACATCCATGCTGAAGCAATAGCCGGTCTCAATATAATACCTGAGTGTGTATACACAGACTTCAGGATAGCCTCCTGCTTCCTATCAGCAGGCTCCTTTAGGGCGGCCGTATCCGGAGACGGTAGTGCCACCTTCTTTGACAGGCGTGTGAGCGCTTTATCCACCCTAGGGGATGTTTCCCAACGTGACCTATCCTCTGGCGGGAAAGGGTACGCCATTAGTACGCGACCCTCACAGTGACGAGTAGCTCCCTGCCAGCACGCAGGAACTGCGCTGGTAGGGAGCTACTCTTCAAGTACAAAAGCATCGCTGCTGTGAGATGCTTTTGTACTTGTGCAGGGGAAGGGTCGGGCCTGACATGCAGGGCGGACTAGCCCTGTTCTGGGCGTCCCCCCCACATGTCTGTGTGACTGATCATAGATGTGCTAAATTTAGCACATCTACGATCAAGTCTGAATTAGATCCAATGTTCAGTCAAAAAGATACTTGTATTAAAATTCACAAATCCACTGCTCACACACAACCTACAATAGTTTCGGCTCTGGATATAATGTTCTAAAAAAAAATGTAAAGCTCATGTATTTACTAGAGATGAGCGGGTTTGGTTCTCAGAGAACCGAACCCCCCCGAACCTAGGGGATCCGGGGCCATCCGAGCCACAGCTCGGATGTCCCTGCCTGCCCCGGATCCCCAATCGAGGCAAAACTTCTGTTGGATCCTGAGGTTTTGCCTCGGACGCTGGTCTCCATAGTAACCTATGGAAGGCCACTGATTGGCTGAGAGAGGTGTCTGTCACGGCTCTCAGCCCAACGTTTCCCCATAGGCTACAATGGCTCCAAGATGAATGCCCCCACAGTGCTAATAGTGCCGCCGCCCGCCCTGCCGACACCACCGCCCACACTGCCAGCACCGCTGCCCGCACTGCCGACACCACCGCCGGCACTGCCGACAACTGCCGCCCGCACTGCCGACACTCCTGCACTGCTGGCACTGCCGGCACCCCTGCACTGAGGACACTTCCAGCACTCCCATACTGCTGAAACTGCCGACACCCCTGAACTCCTGCACTGAGGACACTTCCAGCACTCCCACATTGCCAACACTACCGGCACCCCTGCACTGAGGACACTTCCGGCACTCCCACACTGCCGCATCCCTGAACTCCTGCACTGAGTATACCTCCAGCACTCCCGCATTGCTGACACTGCCGGCACCCCTGCACTGAGGACACTTCCGGCACTCCCACACTGCCACACCCCTGTACTCCTGCACTGAGGACACCTCCAGTACTCCCGCATTGCCGACACTGCCAGCACTCCTGCACTGAGGACACCTCCGGTACTCCCGCACTGCCAACACTGCCGGTACCCCTGCACTGAGGACACTGCCAGCACTCCAACACTGCCGACACTGCTGGCACCATGCACTGGGGACACTGCCAGCACTCGTGCACTGAGGACACCTCCCACACTGCCGACACTGCAGGCACCCCTGCACCGAGGACACTTCCAGCACTCCCACACTGCCGGCAACCCTGAATTCCTGCACTGAGGACACCTCCAGCACTCCCGCATTGCAAACACTGCTGGCACACCTGTACTGAGTACTCTGCCAGCACTCCTGCACTGAGGACACCTCCAGCACTCCCGCAATTACCATCACTGCAGGCATTCCTGCAGTGCCGACACTGCTGGCACCATCACACTGAAAACACTGCTGACAACCCCGCACTGAGGACCCTCTGTCACAGTAAGTGCACTATTGGTGTATCTAACCTGCACTGTATCTGACCTGCACTGTAACCCATGCTGTATCTGACCAACACTGTATCCGACCCACATTGTATTTGACCTGCACTGAAACCCATGCTGTATCCGACCTGCACTGTAACCCATGCTGTATCTGAACAACACTGTATCCGACCCACATTGTATTTGACCTGCACTGAAACCCATGCTGTATCCGACCTACACTGCACCCGACCCGCATTTTATTCGACCCGCACTGTATCCAACCAACACTGTATTTGACCTGCGCTGTATCCAACCCACACTGTATTCAACCTGCGTTGTATCCAACCAACACTGAGTCTGACCTGCGCTCAGTGTCAGACTGGGGCATGTAGGACCCACCGGGGGAATACAGTGGTAAGGGCCCATGTTTAGGGGTGTGGCCAGTCTCTAGAGGGGGTGTGCCCAGCTGCCACATTGATTTGTCTAACCATTTTGCAAGTGTTGGTCCCGTTGATAAATATATACAGTAAATACTGTAGTGCATGCATGATAATGTACTAGATTAGTAATAGTACTATCTGAAACCTGATCCCTAGAGGAGAGGATGGGCCCACAGGCAGTAGGGCCCACCGGTGGTTTCCCCTGTTGGCCAGTCCAACCCTGCCTGCACTGTATGCAACCCACACTGTATTTGATCCGCACTGTAACCTGCACTTTATCCGGCCCACGCTGTATCTGACCCACAATATATACAACTCACAATGTATGCGACCCATACTGTATCTGACCTGCACTTTATCTCGCACTGTATCCAACGCGCACTGTATCTGACCTTGCACTGTAGCCAACCCTCACTGTATGCAACACACACTGTATCCAACCTGCACTGTAGCCTACACTGTATCCAACCCACACACTGTATCCAACCCACACTCTGACCTGCACTGTATCCGACCTGTACTGTATCTTGCACTGTATCCGACATTGCGCTGTAGCCAACGCGCACTATATCCAACCCGCACTCCGACCTGCACTGTATCCGACTTGCATTGTGTGTGATCTGCACTATATACAACCCGCAATGAATTCCATCTACACTGTATCCGACCTGCCTTGTATCCACCTGCACTGTATCTGACCCACACTGTAACCTGCATAGTATCCGACCCGCTTTGTATCCAACCTGCACTGTAACCTGCACTGTGCCTGACCCGCACTGTATCCGACCAGCACTGTAACCTGGTCAATATTTAACTGTGTGTCCCAAAGTATGCCGCACTGTCCTACGCAGGTACAGAATGCTGTTTTTTGTGATTAGGGAGAATTTGGGGAGCTGCTCGACAAAATGGCTGATTGGGGCTTTACATGGGCACAGGGTGCCAGTCATCAGTGACCCAGGGCCCCCAGGAGGGAGGTACAGACTGGGCACTGAGAAGAGGCATCAGTGACGTGCGGTGGGGTGAGGCAGGTGAGGCAGAGCCTTTCCTGTCATACTATCGTTCGAGCCAGAGTTTTGACTGTATAAAGTGTATGAAAAATACAAAGAATATGTTTGAAATATCTTCTTTGTATTATTGTAATCATTTTTATAGCCAAAAGTGTGGAGTAAAAAGTCTATGGCAGGTGAGGCAGTTCCTCCCCTGTCTATCTTTTCCGCACATCTCTGATCAAAACTCGCCAAATTTCCAGGAGTTTATACTGCTGCACCTGTGTATAATGCCCAGATGAACCCTTTGGCTCATACATTGCCTGTAAATCTTGCTCTGGTGCTAGCCAGTGCCTCCTGAGCCATTTAGCTCACCGCACGTCCCTGATAGGCATGTGCTGGGGGCATGCGCACTTGTGTAGGGGGCATCAATGTCCACTGTTGCTATTTTACACATGGTTTAGGTTTTTTTTTAATTTGCTGTTTGGTAACTACTTCAGAGCAATGATATTGTACACATGTTTCTGACAAAATTTCTGTGTTGGATTGTTTTCTATTGGTTTGATTGGTTATTGCTAATACAGTACTAATTTGTAAAACATTTTTAAACAGAAATAACTGCCGTGTGTTTGTGCCGCTGCTCTGGTGCTTAGTTTAGCCAGCCAGGCTTTGGCCTATGTTGGTGAACAATATTGTGAGGTGTGAGGTGGTCAACATTGACTGGAAATGAGTAGAGCTTAATGTTATTGAGGTTAATAATACTGTAGGATCAAAATTACCCCCAAATTCTGTGATTTTAGCTGTTTTTGTGTTTTTTTCAAAAATTATCCAGATCCAAAACCAAAACACGAAAGGGTGGTTTTGGCAAAACCAACCCAAAACCAAAACACGAGCGGGGAATTAGAACCAAAACCAAAACACAAAACAAGAAAAGCGCTCGCCGCACATCTCTAGTATTTACCTTTGTCTTCTCCCTCTAGGAGTTCCAACAGTGGAGACAAATGTGGCCACTTAGGGTTATGCGGTAAAGTCTGTTATCCTGGCCACAGTGACACAATTTGCTGAGAATGGCTTCATCCACTCCTCCCATTACCACCACTGCCTGTTGTTTAGGAGGGTGAGGTTTAATGATTTACTATACAAAAAAAAAAAAAATTATATATATATATATATATATATATATATATATAATTGAACTTACAAAACGTGTTAGAGTCATTGGGGGCATAGCATTTTATTTAATATATAGCAATGATTAAATATATATAGGCTCAATTAATAATATATTTGTGAATCGATTGCTGGAATGAACTTTTTTGCCCGTGTCGGACCATTTGGAATGTATACGCACACACCCACACAAACACACACATAAAATATAATTATATCAAGTATATATTCTCTGTACAGCGGAATTCGTAGCACAGAGATATTCAACATGCGGCTGCTGTGGAACTACACATCCCAGCATGCTCTGCCACACTTTTGCTATTAGGAAATTCTTAAACTGTTACAAGACATTCTGGGATGTGTAGTTGAATACCCCTGGCACACAATAAAACATGCTGTGATCAGTACAAAACTACCATGCATTCTAGATTAGAGAAATATCTATTGTAAATGTTATGGAATGAATTTGCTATTGCACTGACGAATATATAACTAACAGAACTGTAATATAGAAACATAGAAACATAGAATTTGTCGGCAGATAAGAACCACTTGGCCCATCTAGTCTGCCCCTTTTTTTTTTTTTTATATATTATTTTTTATCACTAACCTTATTTGATCCTTATTTCTTTGTAAGGATATCCTTATGTCTATCCCATGCATGTTTAAATTGCTCTACTGTCTTAGCCTCTACCACCTCTGATGGGAGGCTATTCCACTTGTCCACTACCCTTTCTGTGAAATAATTTTTCCGCAAATTTCCCCTGAACCTCCCCCCCTCCAGTCTCAGTGCATGTCCTCGTGTCCTATTGCTTCTCTTCATTTGGAGAATGTTTCCCTCCTGGACTTTGTTAAAACCCTTCATATATTTGAAAGTTTCTATCATGTCCCCCCTTTCCGTTCTCTGCTCCAAACTATACATATTGAGATTTCTTAGTCTTTCTGGGTATGTTTTGTGATGTAGGCCATGCACCATTTTAGTTGCCCTCCTTTGTACAGTTTCTAATGTATTAATATCCTTTTGAAGATATGGCCTCCAGAACTGAATACAGTATTCTAGATGAGGCCGTACCAATGACCTATACAGTGGCATTATTACTTCTTTCTTTCTGCTGCTGATTCCTCTCCCAATGCAGCCAAGCATCTGACTAGCCTTCCTCATTGCCTTGTTACATTGCTTACCTGCTTTTAAGTCATCTGAAATAGTGACTCATGTGAATGATATGCAAACAGATCTATATTGGCACTTTAGGCCAACCATGAGGGCTTACCTGCCATAGTAATGATATGGATACAGGCAGAGATGTAGTGATCTAAATCCAGCGGTATTAGTGGTGCCATATCTCCTTGGTGTAATATAGGAAATCACTTTACTGACCTAACATACCATTTCTATTTACTTAAATAAAGAAGACTGACTTTTAATTAACTGTATTCTACTCAAAACTACTCAGGACACTTGACACATTAATCCTAAAGGGATGACATTGCAATAGATGCCCATTTTATGTCACGCATCCAA
Source organism: Pseudophryne corroboree (assembly GCF_028390025.1). NCBI lineage: Eukaryota > Metazoa > Chordata > Amphibia > Anura > Myobatrachidae > Pseudophryne > Pseudophryne corroboree. Next base: position 844,699,775 of record NC_086447.1, on the reverse strand, counting down.
AATCTTACAGATTGCAGAAAATTGTGCCAATCACCTCTACAAGTAGGGTCAAACCAATGGACTGCTGCTACTGCCCAGCATGCAGCTGAGAGGGTGCCACAGTTGGTGCACTGGTTAATGTGGATGACCCACCGAACACACATTAGAGGCACACATTGAGGTAACTGCCTTCTCCCTGTTCTCTGCAACCCCAAAAAGTACATAGAGGTCTATTCATTTATATTTTTTATGTTTGCTCCCTGTAAATTAAGTATCTGATTTGCTGCGAGTTCTGGCATCACGTACAATTCTGCCGTACTTCAATATTGCTCTGGTGCTAAAACAAAAAGCAGCTGTTCAGGTAACCTCTAACACGGCCACTCTTACCAGTAATTGGTAGATGTGAAGGTTTACACTGCCGGGTTTGATCTGGTAGGGGTACTGTGCTTGGCTCTGTCTTTACCTGTGCATGTAGAGAACTGAAGAGATCAGAATCTCTTTGCAACCTGTACTCCTTTGCACAGGAAGTAACATGGCTTTTTGAATGCTGAAAAATGTCAGATTTCGGAATTTGACGAATTTTGGTCCTCGTTCTATTATATGGGGATGACATGCCAGACTGAGAATGCCTTACCTATATACTGTAAATGAATAACTCAGGCAGTTAGGGAAAAATGTACTAAAGTCTATGTTTGGCTGAATTTGTAATCACAGGTATATTTGGCTATTTTTGAAAACACAGAAATTTACTAAAAGCAAAACACGAGAGTGTTGCATCAAATAGACCTTCAAAACACAGGAGCTCATGCTAATATGATCAAATACACCATTGGCGAAACTCAGAAGTACTAGTTTCCATAGACATCAATGAAACACTGAAATATCAAGGTAATCTGTGCAGTGCTTCTCTGTGTAAAAGTAGTTAAAGGATTAAAAACAGAAAAAATGTGTGGGGTATTTCCCCCAACTCCCCCACACACACACGTCACACACCCACACACATCCACACACACCCAAACACCCAGGCATAACAAGCCTGGCCTCTTTTACTGAGCCCTGGTTCAAAAAAATACAGGCTTCCCCTGTATGTAATAAACCAGCACTGGGCTCTTAGAGCCAGCCCTGGTTCTAAAAATAGGGTGAAAAAATTACATACTGTAGGGTTCTTTTTAAAACCAGCACAACCATTTCCAACCTCATCGCCTGTACAAGTAGGTTAAAAAAACAACCTAATTATCGCCCTACAAAGTGCCATTGTACCCATGTTCCACTTATCCAAAGATATGTGGTCAAGCGGAACAAAAGATTACATGACTGTGACAGAACACTGGGTGTGTGTATTAGAGATGTGCACCGGAAATTTTTCGGGTTTTGTGTTTTGGTTTTGGGTTCGGTTCCGCGGCCGTGTTTTGGGTTCGAACGCGTTTTGGCAAAACCTCACCGAATTTTTTTTGGCGGATTCGGGTGTGTTTTGGATTCGGGTGTTTTTTTTTAAAAAACCCTAAAAAACAGCTTAAATCATAGAATTTGGGGGTCATTTTGATCCCAAAGTATTATTAACCTCAATAACCATAATTTCCACTAATTTTCAGTCTATTCTGAACACCTCACACCTCACAATATTATTTTTAGTCCTAAAATTTGCACCGAGGTCGCTGGATGACTAAGCTCAGCGACCCAAGTGGCCGACACAAACACCTGGCCCATCTAGGAGTGGCACTGCAGTGTCACGCAGGATGGCCCTTCCAAAAAACACTCCCCAAACAGCACATGACGCAAAGAAAAAAAGAGGCGCAATGAGGTAGCTGTGTGACTAAGCTCAGCGACCCAAGTGGCCGACACAAACACCTGGCCCATCTAGTAGTGGCACTGCAGTGTCAGGCAGGATGGCCCTTCCAAAAAATACTCCCCAAACAGCACATGACGCAAAGAAGAAAAAAAAGAGGCGCAATGAGGTAGCTGTGTGACTAAGCTCAGCGACCCTAGTGGCCGACACAAACACCTGGCCTATCTAGGAGTGGCACTGCAGTGTCAGGCAGGATGGCCCTTCCAAAAAACACTCCCCAAACAGCACATGACGCAAAGAAAAAAAGAGGCGCAAAGAGGTAGCTGTGTGAGTAAGCTCAGCGACCCTAGTGGCCGACACAAACACCTGGCCCATCTAGGAGTGGCACTGCAGTGTCACGCAGGATGGCCCTTCAAAAAAACACTCCCCAAACAGCACATGACGCAAAGAAAAAAAGAGGCGCAATGAGGTAGCTGTGTGAGTAAGCTAAGCGACCCTAGTGGCCGACACAAACACCTGGCCCATCTAGGAGTGGCACTGCAGTGTCACGCAGGATGGCCCTTCAAAAAAACACTCCCCAAACAGCACATGACGCAATGAAAAAAAGAGGTGCAATGAGGTAGCTGTGTGAGTAAGCTAAGCGACCCTAGTGGCCGACACAAACACCTGGCCCATCTAGGAGTTTCACTGCAGTGTCACGCAGGCTGGCCCTTCCAAAAAACACTCCCCAAACAGCACATGACGCAAAGAAAAAAAGAGGCGCAATGAGGTAGCTGTGTGAGTAAGCTAAGCGACCCTAGTGGCCGACACAAACACCTGGCCCATCTAGGAGTGGCACTGCAGTGTCACGCAGGCTGGCCCTTCCAAAAAACACTCCCCAAACAGCACATGACGCAAAGAAAAATGAAAGAAAAAAGAGGTGCAAGATGGAATTGTCCTTGGGCCCTCCCACCCACCCTTATGTTGTATAAACAGGACATGCACACTTTAACCAACCCATCATTTCAGTGACAGGGTCTGCCACACGACTGTGACTGAAATGACGGGTTGGTTTGGACCCCCACCAAAAAAGAAGCAATTAATCTCTCCTTGCACAAACTGGCTCTACAGAGGCAAGATGTCCACCTCATCATCATCCTCCGATTCATCACCGTGTACATCCCCCTCCTCACAGATTATCAATTCGTCCCCACTGGAATCCACCATCACAGCTCCCTGTGTACTTTGTGAAGGCAATTGCTGCTGGTGAATGTCTCCATGGAGGAATTGATTATAATTCATTTTAATGAACATCATCTTCTCCACATTTTCTGGAAGTAACCTCGTACGCCGATTGCTGACAAGGTGAGCGGCGGCACTAAACACTCTTTCGGAGTACACACTTGTGGGAGGGCAACTTAGGTAGAATAAAGCCAGTTTGTGCAAGGGCCTCCAAATTGCCTCTTTTTCCTGCTAGTATAAGTACGGACTGTGTGACGTGCCTACTTGGATGCGGTCACTCATATAATCCTCCACCATTCTTTCAATGGGGAGAGAATCATATGCAGTGACAGTAGACGATATGTCCGTAATCGTTGGCAGGTCCTTCAGTCCGGACCAGATGTCAGCATCAGCAGTCGCTCCAGACTGCCCTGCATCACCGCCAGCGGGTGGGCTCGGAATTCTGAGCCTTTTCCTCGCACCCCCAGTTGCGGGAGAATGTGAAGGAGGAGATGTTGACAGATCGCGTTCCGCTTGACTTGACAATTTTCTCACCAGCAGTTCTTTGAACCCCTGCAGACTTGTGTCTGCCGGAAAGAGAGATCCAAGGTAGGTTTTAAATCTAGGATCGAGCACGGTGGCCAAAATGTAGTGCTCTGATTTCAACAGATTGACCACCCGTGAATCCTTGTTAAGCGAATTAAGGGCTCCATCCACAAGTCCCACATGCCTAGCGGAATCGCTCTGTGTTAGCTCCTCCTTCAATGTCTCCAGCTTCTTCTGCAAAAGCCTGATGAGGGGAATGACCTGACTCAGGCTGGCAGTGTCTGAACTGACTTCACGTGTGGCAAGTTCAAAAGGTTGCAGAACCTTGCACAACGTTGAAATCATTCTCCACTGCGCTTGAGACAGGTGCATTCCCCCTCTTATATCGTGCTCAGTTGTATAGGCTTGAATGGCCTTTTGCTGCTCCTCCAACCTCTAAAGCATATAGAGGGTTGAATTCCACCTCGTTACCACTTCTTGCTTCAGATGATGGCAGGGCAGGTTCAGGCGTTTTTGGTGGTGCTCCAGTCTTCTGTACGTGGTGCCTGTACGCCGAAAGTGTCCCGCAATTCTTCTGGCCACCGACAGCATCTCTTGCACGCCCCTCTCGTTTTTTAAATAATTCTGCACCACCAAATTCAAGGTATGTGCAAAACATGGGACGTGCTGGAATTTGCCCAGATTTAATGCACACACAATATTGCTGGCGTTGTCCGATGCCACAAATCCACAGGAGAGTCCAATTGGGGTAAGCCATTCTGCGATGATCTTCCTCAGTTGCCGTAAGAGGTTTCTAGCTGTGTGCGTATTCTGGAAAGCGGTGATACAAAGCGTAGCCTGCCTAGGAAAGAGTTGGCGTTTGCGAGATGCTGCTACTGGTGCCGCCGCTGCTGTTCTTGCGGCGGGAGTCCATACATCTACCCAGTGGGCTGTCACAGTCATATAGTCCTGAGTCTGCCCTGCTCCACTTGTCCACATGTCCGTGGTTAAGTGGACATTGGGTACAACTGCATTTTTTAGGACACTGGTGAGTCTTTTTCTGAGGTCTGTGTACATTTTCGGTATCGCCTGCCTAGAGAAATGGAACCTAGATGGTATTTGGTACCGGGGACACAGTACCTCAAACAAGTCTATAGTTGGCTCTGCAGTAATGATGGATACCGGAACCACGTTTCTCACCGCCCAGGATGCCAAGGCCTCAGTTATCCGCTTTGCAGCAGGATGACTGCTGTGATATTTCATCTTCCTCGCAAAGGACTGTTGGACAGTCAATTGCTTGGTGAAAGTAGTAAAAGTGGTCTTACGACTTCCCCTCTGGGATGACCATCGACTCCCAGCAGCAACAACAGCAGCGCCAGCAGCAGTAGGCGTTACACGCAAGGATGCATCGGAGGAATCCCAGGCAGGATAGGACTCGTCAGAATTGCCAGTGACATGGCCTGCAGGACTATTGGCATTCCTGGGGAAGGAGGAAATTGACACTGAGGGAGTTGGTGGGGTGGTTTGCGTGAGCTTGGTTACAAGAGGAAGGGATTTACTGGTCAGTGGACTGCTTCCGCTGTCGCCCAAAGTTTTTGAACTTGTCACTGACTTATGATGAATGCGCTGCAGGTGACGTATAAGAGAGGATGTTCCGAGCTGGTTAACGTCCTTACCCCTACTTATTACAGCTTGACAAAGGCAACACACGGCTTGACAAATGTTGTCCGCATTTCTGTTGAAATACTTCCACACCGAAGAGCTGATTTTTTTGGTATTTTCACCAGGCATGTCAATGGCCATATTCCTCCCACGGACAACAGGTGTCTCCCCGGGTGCCTGACTTAAACAAACCACCTCACCATCAGAATCCTCCTGGTCAATTTCCTCCCCAGCGCCAGCAACACCCATATCCTCCTCATCCTGGTGTACTTCAACACTGACATCTTCAATCTGACTATCAGGAACTGGACTGCGGGTGCTCCTTCCAGCACTTGCAGGGGGCGTGCAAATGGTGGAAGGCGCATGCTCTTCACGTCCAGTGTTGGGAAGGTCAGGCATCGCAACCGACACAATTGGACTCTCCTTGTGGATTTGTGATTTCGAAGAACGCATAGTTCTTTGCTGTGCTTTTGCCAGCTTAAGTCTTTTCATTTTTCTAGCGAGAGGCTAAGTGCTTCCATCCTCATGTGAAGCTGAACCACTAGCCATGAACATAGGCCAGGGCCTCAGCCGTTCCTTGCCACTCCGTGTGGTAAATGGCATATTGGCAAGTTTACGCTTCTCCTCCGACGATTTTATTTTAGATTTTTGAGTCCTTTTTTTACTGATATTTGGTGCTTTGGATTTTACATGCTCTGTACTATGACATTGGGCATCGGCCTTGGCAGACGACGTTGATGGCATTTCATCGTCTCGGCCATGACTAGTGGCAGCAGCTTCAGCACGAGGTGGAAGTCGATCTTGATCTTTCCCTATTTTTGGAACCTCAACATTTTTGTTCTCCATATTTTAATAGGCACAACTAAAAGGCACCTCAGGTAAACAATGGAGATGGATGGATACTAGTATACTTATGGATGACGAGGGACTGCCGACACAGAGGTAGCTACAACCGTGGACTACCGTACTGCGTCTGCTAGTATAGACTGGATGATAATGATATAAAAAATATATATATATCACTACTGCAGGACAGGTATATATTATATAATGATGGACCTGCTGGACACTGTCAGCAGCAGACTCCTGAACTACTAGTATGAAGAAGATAGGAAAAAAAAAACCCACCACAGGTAGGTATACAATTATGGACGAGCACTGCCGACACAGAGGTAGCTACAGCCGTGGACTACCGTACTGCATCTGCTAGTATAGACTGGATGATAATGATATAAAAAAAATATATATATCACTACTGCAGGACAGGTATATATTATATAATGACGGACCTGCTGGACACTGTCAGCAGCAGACTCCTAAACTACTAGTATGAAGAAGATAGAGAAAAAAAAACCCACCACAGGTAGGTATACAATTATGGACGAGCACTGCCGACACAGAGGTAGCTACAGCCGTGGACTACCGTACTGCGTCTGCTAGTATAGACTGGATGATAATGATATAAAAATATATATATATATCACTACTGCAGGACAGGTATATATTATATAATGACGGACCTGCTGGACACTGTCAGCAGCAGACTCCTATACTACTAGTATGAAGAAGATAGAGAAAAAAAAACCCACCACAGGTAGGTATACAATTATGGACGAGCACTGCCTACACAGAGGTAGCTAAAGCCGTGGACTACTGTACTGCGTCTGCTAGTATAGACTGGATGATAATGATATAAAAAATATATATATATCACTACTGCAGGACAGGTATATATTATATAATGACGGACCTGCTGGACACTGTCAGCAGCAGACTCCTAAACTACTAGTATGAAGAAGATAGAAAAAAAAAACCCACCACAGGTAGGTATACAATTATGGACGAGCACTGCCGACACAGAGGTAGCTACAGCCGTGGACTACCTTACTGCGTCTGCTAGTATAGACTAGATGATAATGATATAAAAAATATATATATATCACTACTGCAGGACAGGTATATATTATGTAATGACGGACCTGCTGGACACTGTCAGCAGCAGACTCCTAAACTACTAGTATGAAGAAGATAGAAAAAAAAAACCCACCACAGGTAGGTATACAATTATGGACGAGCACTGCCGACACAGAGGTAGCTACAGCCGTGGACTACCGTACTGCGTCTGCTAGTATAGACTGGATGATAATGATATAAAAAATATATATATATCACTACTGCAGGACAGGTATATATTATATAATGACGGACCTGCTGGACACTGTCAGCAGACTCCTAAACTACTAGTATGAAGAAGATAGAAAAAAAAAAACCACCACAGGTAGGTATACAATTATGGACGAGCACTGCCGACACAGAGGTAGCTACAGCCGTGGACTACCGTACTGCGTCTGCTAGTATAGACTGGATGATAATGATATAAAAAATATATATATATCACTACTGCAGGTATATATTATAATATAATGAATGACGGACCTGCTGGACACTGTCTGTCAGCAGAATGCGTTTATAGAATAAAAAAAAAAAACACCACACGAGTGTTTAACTTTTTCAGGCAGACAATATACTGGTGGTCACTGGTCAGTCACACTGGCAGCAAAAGTGTGCACTGTTATGTACTCCTGCTATAACTGCTCCCCAGTCTCCCCCACAATTAAGCTGTGTGAGCAGTGAGCACTCAGCACAGTCAGATATACATAGATGATATTATCATGCAGCACACTGAGGCTGAGCACAGATATGGTATGTGACTGTGTATCGTTTTTTTTCAGGCAGAAAACGGATTTTAAATAATAAATAAAACTGGTGGTCACTAGTATAACTATCAGCAAAACTCTGCACTCTCTGAGTACTCCTAATGCTCCCCAAAATTACTAAAATTAAATTACTAGTAAATCAAGTGTCTCACTCTCTATCTAAACGGAGAGGACGCCAGCCACGTCCTCTCCCTATCAATCTCAATGCACGTGTGAAAATGGCGGCGACGCGCGGCTCCTTATATAGAATCCGAGTCTCGCGATAGAATACGAGCCTCGCGAGAATCCGACAGCGGGATGATGACGTTCGGGCGCGCTCGGGTTAGCCGAGCAAGGCGGGAAGATCCGAGTCTGCCTCGGACCCGTGTAAAAAGGCTGAAGTTCGGGGGGGTTCGGATTCCGAGGAACCGAACCCGCTCATCTCTAGTGTGTATCAGCTTCAGCAGCAGCAGCATGTAATACACATTATCAGCTCATTCACAGGCAGGCTACCGTCTGTATCACCAGCCTCACTAAGATACCAGCATCAACCTGTCAGAAGCAAGATGGCTTACCACATTAAAGCTGGGTACACACTGAGCGATATGTCGTCTGATCGGGCGGATTGGACCTACATATTGCCTACATCGCTCAGTGTGTACGCTCAATATGCGCGCTCCCGAGGTCGCATGCGATGTAATCAGGTTTGATGTACTGCATATCAAACCCAACAATGGCCCTCATTCTGAGCTGATCGCTCGCTAGCTACTTTTTTGCAGCCATGCAAACGCATAGTCGCCGCCCACAGGGGAGTGTATTTTTGCTTTGCTAGTGTGCGAAAGCCTGTGCAGCCGAGCTCTGCAGAAACATTTTTTTGCAGTTTCTGAGTAGGTCTGAACTTACTCAGCCGCTGCGATCACTTCAGCCTGTCCGGTCCCGGAATTGACATCAGACACCCGCCCTGCAAACGCTTGGACACACCTGTGTTTTCCCAAACACTTCCAGAAAACGGTCAGTTGACACCCACAAACGCCTTCTTCCTGACAATCTCCTTGCGATCGGCTGTGCAAATGGATTCTTTGTTAAAACCATCCCCCAGCAACGATCCGCTTTGTACTCGTACGAAGCGCGTGTGCATTGTGGTGCATACACATGCGCAGTAGTAACTAGAGATGAGCGGGTTCGGTTTCTCTGAATCCGAACCCGCCAGAACTTCATGTTTTTTTTCACGGGTCCGAGCGACTCGGATCTTCCCGCCTTGCTCGGTTAACCCGAGCGCGCCCGAACGTCATCATGACGCTGTCGGATTCTCGCGAGGCTCGGATTCTATCGCGAGACTCGGATTCTATATAAGGAGCCGCGCGTCGCCGCCATTTTCACACGTGCATTGAGATTGATAGGGAGAGGACGTGGCTGGCGTCCTCTCCGTTTAGAATTAGAATAGATTAGAGAGACACTTGATTTACTAATTTTGGGGAGCATTAGGAGTACTCAGTAGTGTACAGTGCAGAGTTTTGCTGATAGTGACCAGTGACCACCACTTTTATTTATAATCCGTTCTCTGCCTGAAAAAAGCGATACACAGCACACAGTGACTCAGTCACATACCATATCTGTGTGCACTGCTCAGGCTCAGGCCAGTGTGCTGCATCATCTATATATATTATATATCTGTCTGACTGCTCAGCTCACACAGCTTATAATTGTGGGGGAGACTGGGGAGCACTACTGCAGTGCCAGTTATAGGTTATAGCAGGAGCCAGGAGTACATAATATTATATTAAAATTAAACAGTGCACACTTTTGCTGCAGGAGTGCCACTGCCAGTGTGACTAGTGACCAGTGACCTGACCACCAGTATATAATATTAGTAGTATACTATCTCTTTATCAACCAGTCTATATTAGCAGCAGACACAGTACAGTGCGGTAGTTCACGGCTGTGGCTACCTCTGTGTCGGCACTCGGCAGCCCGTCCATAATTGTATATACCACCTAACCGTGGTTTTTTTTTCTTTCTTTATACATACATACTAGTTACGAGTATACTATCTCTTTATCAACCAGTCTATATATTAGCAGCAGACACAGTACAGTGCGGTAGTTCACGGCTGTGGCTACCTCTGTGTCGGCACTCGGCAGCCCGTCCATAATTGTATATACCAGTGACCTAACCGTGGTTTTTTTTTCTTTCTTTATACATACATACTAGTTACGAGTATACTATCTCTTTATCAACCAGTCTATATATTAGCAGCAGACACAGTACAGTGCGGTAGTTCACGGCTGTGGCTACCTCTGTGTCGGCACTCGGCAGCCCGTCCATAATTGTATATACCACCTAACCGTGGTTTTTTTTTCTTTCTTTATACATACATACTAGTTACGAGTATACTATCTCTTTATCATCCAGTCTATATATTAGCAGCAGACACAGTACAGTGCGGTAGTTCACGGCTGTGGCTACCTCTGTGTCGGCACTCGGCAGCCTGTCCATAATTGTATATACCAGTGACCTAACCGTGGTTTTTTTTTCTTTCTTTATACATACATACTAGTTACGAGTATACTATCTCTTTATCAACCAGTCTATATATTAGCAGCAGACACAGTACAGTGCGGTAGTTCACGGCTGTGGCTACCTCTGTGTCGGCACTCGGCAGCCCGTCCATAATTGTATATACCACCTAACCGTGGTTTTTTTTTCTTTCTTTATACATACATACTAGTTACGAGTATACTATCTCTTTATCAACCAGTCTATATATTAGCAGCAGACACAGTACAGTGCGGTAGTTCATGGCTGTGGCTACCTCTGTGTCGGCACTCGGCAGCCCGTCCATAATTGTATATACCAGTGACCTAACCGTGGTTTTTTTTTCTTTCTTTATACATACATACTAGTTACGAGTATACTATCTCTTTATCAACCAGTCTATATATTAGCAGCAGACACAGTACAGTGCGGTAGTTCACGGCTGTGGCTACCTCTGTGTCGGCACTCGGCAGCCCGTCCATAATTGTATATACCACCTAACCGTGGTTTTTTTTTCTTTCTTTATACATACATACTAGTTACGAGTATACTATCTCTTTATCAACCAGTCTATATATTAGCAGCAGACACAGTACAGTGCGGTAGTTCACGGCTGTGGCTACCTCTGTGTCGGCACTCGGCAGCCCGTCCATAATTGTATATACCAGTGACCTAACCGTGGTTTTTTTTTCTTTCTTTATACATACATACTAGTTACGACTACTATCTCTTTATCAACCAGTCTATATATTAGCAGCAGACACAGTACAGTGCGGTAGTTCACGGCTGTGGCTACCTCTGTGTCGGCACTCGGCAGCCCGTCCATAATTGTATATACCACCTAACCGTGGTTTTTTTTTCTTTCTTTATACATACATACTAGTTACGAGTATACTATCTCTTTATCAACCAGTCTATATATTAGCAGCAGACACAGTACAGTGCGGTAGTTCACGGCTGTGGCTACCTCTGTGTCGGCACTCGGCAGCCCGTCCATAATTGTATATACCACCTAACCGTGGTTTTTTTTTCTTTCTTTATACATACATACTAGTTACGAGTATACTATCTCTTTATCAACCAGTCTATATATTAGCAGCAGACACAGTACAGTGCGGTAGTTCACGGCTGTGGCTACCTCTGTGTCGGCACTCGGCAGCCCGTCCATAATTGTATATACCAGTGACCTAACCGTGGTTTTTTTTTTCTTTCTTTATACATACATACTAGTTACGAGTATACTATCTCTTTATCAACCAGTCTATATATTAGCAGCAGACACAGTACAGTGCGGTAGTTCACGGCTGTGGCTACCTCTGTGTCGGCACTCGGCAGCCCGTCCATAATTGTATACTAGTATCCAATCCATCCATCTCCATTATTTACCTGAGGTGCCTTTTAGTTGTGCCTATTAAAATATGGAGAACAAAAATGTTGAGGTTCCAAAATTAGGGAAAGATCAAGATCCACTTCCACCTCGTGCTGAAGCTGCTGCCACTAGTCATGGCCGAGACGATGAAATGCCAGCAACGTCGTCTGCCAAGGCCGATGCCCAATGGCATAGTACAGAGCATGTCAAAACCAAAACACCAAATATCAGTAAAAAAAGGACTCCAAAACCTAAAATAAAATTGTCGGAGGAGAAGCGTAAACTTGCCAATATGCCATTTACCACACGGAGTGGCAAGGAACGGCTGAGGCCCTGGCCTATGTTCATGGCTAGTGGTTCAGCTTCACATGAGGATGGAAGCACTCAGCCTCTCGCTAGAAAACTGAAAAGACTCAAGCTGGCAAAAGCACCGCAAAGAACTGTGCGTTCTTTGAAATCCCAAATCCACAAGGAGAGTCCAATTGTGTCGGTTGCGATGCCTGACCTTCCCAACACTGGACGTGAAGAGCATGCACCTTCCACCATTTGCACGCCCCCTGCAAGTGCTGGAAGGAGCACCCGCAGTCCAGTTCCTGATAGTCAGATTGAAGATGTCAGTGTTGAAGTACACCAGGATGAGGAGGATATGGGTGTTGCTGGCGCTGGGGAGGAAATTGACCAGGAGGATTCTGATGGTGAGGTGGTTTGTTTAAGTCAGGCACCCGGGGAGACACCTGTTGTCCGTGGGAGGAATATGGCCGTTGACATGCCAGGTGAAAATACCAAAAAAATCAGCTCTTCGGTGTGGAGGTATTTCACCAGAAATGCGGACAACAGGTGTCAAGCCGTGTGTTCCCTTTGTCAAGCTGTAATAAGTAGGGGTAAGGACGTTAACCACCTCGGAACATCCTCCCTTATACGTCACCTGCAGCGCATTCATAATAAGTCAGTGACAAGTTCAAAAACTTTGGGTGACAGCGGAAGCAGTCCACTGACCAGTAAATCCCTTCCTCTTGTAACCAAGCTCACGCAAACCACCCCACCAACTCCCTCAGTGTCAATTTCCTCCTTCCCCAGGAATGCCAATAGTCCTGCAGGCCATGTCACTGGCAAGTCTGACGAGTCCTCTCCTGCCTGGGATTCCTCCGATGCATCCTTGCGTGTAACGCCTACTGCTGCTGGCGCTGCTGTTGTTGCCGCTGGGAGTCGATGGTCATCCCAGAGGGGAAGTCGTAAGCCCACTTGTACTACTTCCAGTAAGCAATTGACTGTTCAACAGTCCTTTGCGAGGAAGATGAAATATCACAGCAGTCATCCTACTGCAAAGCGGATAACTGAGTCCTTGACAACTATGTTGGTGTTAGACGTGCGTCCGGTATCCGCCGTTAGTTCACAGGGAACTAGACAATTTATTGAGGCAGTGTGCCCCCGTTACCAAATACCATCTAGGTTCCACTTCTCTAGGCAGGCGATACCGAGAATGTACACGGACGTCAGAAAAAGACTCACCAGTCTCCTAAAAAATGCAGTTGTACCCAATGTCCACTTAACCACGGACATGTGGACAAGTGGAGCAGGGCAGGGTCAGGACTATATGACTGTGACAGCCCACTGGGTAGATGTATTGACTCCCGCCGCAAGAACAGCAGCGGCGGCACCAGTAGCAGCATCTCGCAAACGCCAACTCTTTCCTAGGCAGGCTACGCTTTGTATCACCGCTTTCCAGAATACGCACACAGCTGAAAACCTCTTACGGCAACTGAGGAAGATCATCGCGGAATGGCTTACCCCAATTGGACTCTCCTGTGGATTTGTGGCATCGGACAACGCCAGCAATATTGTGTGTGCATTAAATATGGGCAAATTCCAGCACGTCCCATGTTTTGCACATACCTTGAATTTGGTGGTGCAGAATTTTTTAAAAAACGACAGGGGCGTGCAAGAGATGCTGTCGGTGGCCAGAAAAATTGCGGGACACTTTCGGCGTACAGGCACCACGTACAGAAGACTGGAGCACCACCAAAAACTACTGAACCTGCCCTGCCATCATCTGAAGCAAGAAGTGGTAACGAGGTGGAATTCAACCCTCTATATGCTTCAGAGGTTGGAGGAGCAGCAAAAGGCCATTCAAGCCTATACAATTGAGCACGATATAGGAGATGGAATGCACCTGTCTCAAGTGCAGTGGAGAATGATTTCAACGTTGTGCAAGGTTCTGATGCCCTTTGAACTTGCCACACGTGAAGTCAGTTCAGACACTGCCAGCCTGAGTCAGGTCATTCCCCTCATCAGGCTTTTGCAGAAGAAGCTGGAGGCATTGAAGAAGGAGCTAAAAGGGAGCGATTCCGCTAGGCATGTGGGACTTGTGGATGCAGCCCTTAATTCGCTTAACAAGGATTCACGGGTGGTCAATCTGTTGAAATCAGAGCACTACATTTTGGCCACCGTGCTCGATCCTAGATTTAAAGCCTACCTTGGATCTCTCTTTCCGGCAGACACAGGTCTGCTGGGGTTGAAAGACCTGCTGGTGACAAAATTGTCAAGTCAAGCGGAACGCGACCTGTTAACATCTCCTCCTTCACATTCTCCCGCAACTGGGGGTGCGAGGAAAAGGCTCAGAATTCCGAGCCCACCCGCTGGCGGTGATGCAGGGCAGTCTGGAGCGACTGCTGATGCTGACATCTGGTCCGGACTGAAGGACCTGACAACGATTACGGACATGTCGTCTACTGTCACTGCATATGATTCTCTCAACATTGATAGAATGGTGGAGGATTATATGAGTGACCGCATCCAAGTAGGCACGTCACACAGTCCGTACTTATACTGGCAGGAAAAAGAGGCAATTTGGAGGCCCTTGCACAAACTGGCTTTATTCTACCTAAGTTGCCCTCCCACAAGTGTGTACTCCGAAAGAGTGTTTAGTGCCGCCGCTCACCTTGTCAGCAATCGGCGTACGAGGTTACATCCAGAAAATGTGGAGAAGATGATGTTCATTAAAATGAATTATAATCAATTCCTCCGCGGAGACATTGACCAGCAGCAATTGCCTCCACAAAGTACACAGGGAGCTGAGATGGTGGATTCCAGTGGGGACGAATTGATAATCTGTGAGGAGGGGGATGTACACGGTGATATATCGGAGGGTGAAGATGAGGTGGACATCTTGCCTCTGTAGAGCCAGTTTGTGCAAGGAGAGATTAATTGCTTCTTTTTTGGGGGGGGTCCAAACCAACCCGTCATATCAGTCACAGTCGTGTGGCAGACCCTGTCACTGAAATGATGGGTTGGTTAAAGTGTGCATGTCCTGTTTTGTTTATACAACATAAGGGTGGGTGGGAGGGCCCAAGGACAATTCCATCTTGCACCTCTTTTTTCTTTTCTTTTTCTTTGCATCATGTGCTGATTGGGGAGGTTTTTTTTGGAAGGGACATCCTGCGTGACACTGCAGTGCCACTCCTAGATGGGCCCGGTGTTTGTGACGGCCACTAGGGTCGCTAATCTTACTCACACAGTCAGCTACCTCATTGCGCCTCTTTTTTTCTTTGCGTCATGTGCTGTTTGGGGAGGGTTTTTTGGAAGGGACATCCTGCGTGACACTGCAGTGCCACTCCTAGATGGGCCCGGTGTTTGTGTCGGCCACTAGGGTCGCTAATCTTACTCACACAGCTACCTCATTGCGCCTCTTTTTTTCTTTGCGTCATGTGCTGTTTGGGGAGGGTTTTTTGGAAGGGCCATCCTGCGTGACACTGCAGTGCCACTCCTAGATGGGCCCGGTGTTTGTGTCGGCCACTAGGGTCGCTAATCTTACTCACACAGCTACCTCATTGCGCCTCTTTTTTTCTTTGCATCATGTGCTGTTTGGGGAGGGTTTTTTGGAAGGGACATCCTGCGTGACACTGCAGTGCCACTCCTAGATGGGCCCGGTGTTTGTGTCGGCCACTAGGGTCGCTTATCTTACTCACACAGCGACCTCGGTGCAAATTTTAGGACTAAAAATAATATTGTGAGGTGTGAGGTATTCAGAATAGACTGAAAATGAGTGTAAATTATGGTTTTTGAGGTTAATAATACTTTGGGATCAAAATGACCCCCAAATTCTATGATTTAAGCTGTTTTTTAGTGTTTTTGGAAAAAAACACCCGAATCCAAAACACACCCGAATCCGACAAAAAAAATTCGGTGAGGTTTTGCCAAAACGCGTTCGAACCCAAAACACGGCCGCGGAACCGAACCCAAAACCAAAACACAAAACCCGCAAAATTTCAGGCGCTCATCTCTAGTAGTAACCTCATCACTGCGCTGCGAAAAACTGCAGCGAGTGATCAACTCGGAATGAGGGCCAATATCGCTAGCATCCTGTAGTATGTTAATAAAGGACGGAATATGATCGTTCCATCCTTCATTAAAGTCGCCCCAGTGTGTACAGGCAATACAGGCCGATAAGGATTCGTTTCGATGTCGGAACGAATCCCTGTCGCTCCAGTGTGTACCCAGCTGAAGACTCTCCTGAGGATTTGTCATTTGCGATAACACATGTAACATTGTGAGAGCATTATACGGTAACTGGGTGAATTTGTCATGTTTTGTCCACATCAATTCTTTTACGCTTTTTAGAAAAAGACAGATCAAAGCAGCAAATCACACCGCTTATATATATTATGTCAGTAAAGGCTCAGTGACGTACAGTGCTCACTGCTTGTATAAAAAAGACTGATTCTTTTTTACTTATTTTGTTTATGACAACTCACAGCGGCGAGTCAAACAGCTTATATTTATTATAATGTCAACCAAGGCACAGTGGGATACAGTGCACACAGCTAATATTAAAAAAAAAAGTAAATATTTTTTTTTAAATGACAACTCAAAGCGATGAGTCAAATTGATTACATTTATGTCAACAAAGGCGCAGTGGGGTACGGCCTGTGGAGTCACAGTGCAGCACCAGTGTGACATACTTAGACAACAGATGTAACTAAATTCCTGCACTATAAAAAATAATAAACAATGACTTACTAACTGCCTGTACTATAATCTAGCTTGGCCAATATTAACAACACTCCAGCTCAGCCACTGGAATGGATGCACACAGTTGACACAGATAGGTCAGTTCAGCCGCTGGCATAGGCGTAGGTACAGTAGGTGCAGGGAGTGCAGCTGCTACGGGGCCCAGTTTGTCTCCGGGGCCCGGTCCTCCCCCTGCACACACACTGACCTCGCCTCCTCCTGTGTCCCGTGGCTTCTCTTTTGGCAGTGTACTGCTGCTTCTGCATGAACATCTGCTGTTGGTGTTAGTGCTGTCTCTGTCTCTCCGTTCGCGCTTGTGGGTGCTGGCAGGAGGTGGGGCATTGTTTAGCCTGGCTCCTCCCGGCATCAGTGGGAACGGAGTCTCGGAGCCGGCGGGGACACTGACAGCAGATGTGCGGCAGCACACTGCTAGAGGAGAGGCCACGGGCAGAGGAGGTGAGTGCCGCACAGCAGTAAGCTATGAGGAGCCGGGAGTCGGGGGGGGGATATGATGAGGTGCGGGGGGGAAGGTGATAGAGATAGAGTTCTGGTGCGAGTGGGGTGGGCGCCCTAAAAAGTTTGCTATGGGGCCCCATTAAGAATATCTACGCCCCTGGCCGCTGGAGTGGATGGACACACTGTGGAGTAAGCACTGACCATCACAGCACACATCTTTCTCTGTGGTCTGCTGTGAAATAGCACCAAATCACTGCTGCAAGCACTTATATAGAATCCAAATCCCAGGAGAATCCGATGCCGGGATGATGACTTTTGCCTTGATTTGGAATCAGAGCAAGACTGCAAAACCTGAGCCACCGCTCGGATTCACTCTGATCCCAGAAGTTTGGATGGGCGCGGTTTTCCGAAACGAGCCCCCTCATCTCTAGTTTTAACATGCACCTCTTTGTAACTGCTATGCAGATTGCAGAGGTAAAACTAATTTAACAGTTTAAGCATTTTTCAAGGGTGTCATTAAAGTGTTCGCATCTTAGCAACAATGCACCTACATTTTCTAAAAGAGGATCTCTATCAGGTCAAAATCCTGACACTGCTCGGAATGACAACGCCTGCATCTTAACATGGATTGAAATGGTGTGTCAGGACTCTGCACTAGTAAAACGTGGGGGGAGGGGAGGTTGGGTTTCGGCTGCAGGGGGAGTTTTATGGTTAGGCTGTGGGGCGTGGGTAGGTTAGTGTTACGCTGAGGGAAGGGAGAGTTAGGCACCCCAGGGGATCATTAGTGTTAGGCTGTGGAGGGAGGGCGTGTAAGGTTTAGGCTGTGGGGAGCGGGGATTAGGGTTAGGCACCGCCGGGGAGGGTTAGTGTTTGGCTTTGGGGAGCGTAGGGTTAGGGTCAGGCTGCGGGAAAGAAGGGTTAGGGAGGTTACGGGTTAGAGGTAGTTTACTTACCTCATAGGTGTCGGGATCTTGAGCATCGGGATGTCGCTGTCGGTACTGCCGGCATCCCAAGTGCCGGGATCCCAATACCATCTCAATAATATATAGTAGGTCATTGGCTACTTTATCTGCCCTAGAGGAGGAGAGAGCAATGGCCTCATGGTACTGAGGGGTACATTTACTAAGCAGTGATAAGAATGGAGAAGTGAGCCAGTGGAGAAATTTCCCCATCAACCAATCAGCAGCTCTGTATCATTTTATAGTATGCAAATTATAGATGTTACTTCAGTATTGATTGGTTGCCATGGGCAACTTCTCCACTGGCACACTTCTCCGCTCTTATCACTGCTTAGTAAATGTACCCCTGAGTAGCATAATGTACAACTGTCAAGATTTAATTCTTCCCTGAGCTGCTGGGGAAGGCCAGAGGTGCAAGAGGTTCCTCATGGCAACCTTCAGTAGCTGTGGTTTAAATGAAGGCAAAATTAAATATAATACAATGAATACCTCTGTAAATACCTATCTATTGTACTATACATCTCTCTTTAACTACCATCACTATGAAAACATTTTTGCCACAGGTCTCACCTATATCACAATTATGCAGGATTGGTGACACAAACTACCGCACAATTAGCTGGCCTCTACCAGCATCTGACAACAAATAATAGATACAGCGAAACCCTAGCAATCTATTAGTTTCCTCAAAGACTGTTCTGGAGCGTATATGAAATAGACTAATAAAGGGACAATTTATTAACAAAAGAAGAACCATGCTTAGTTACAGAAATTATATAACTAAAAAGGGCTACAGATTACATTCACAAATGTGCTGTCATTTAAAAATAAAAGGGAGAAATTACAGTACACAGCTTATTCTGAGGCCAGGAGAACAGCAGGAAAATGGTTTAACTGGGTACATTGAAGTGGAAAGACCCTGCTCGCAAGCTTACAATCTATTGGGCAATAGGCATTGATGCACAAGGATAGATGTGATATATATATAGAAAAATGGTCCAGCCAGGTAACAAAGTTTCTTGGTTGGCTGTATGATATGGTCACACAGTGATGTTGTCCTGGGGTTAGGTGGATGCTAAAGTGAAGAGATGAAAATGTGAGGATATGTAGACTGTACAGAGGGGCTGTCATTAGATATGAAAGCTTATGAGGTTATGTGGGCGGTTCCAGATTTTGATAATCTTGCTTGAAGAGGTGAGTTTTCAGGGAACGCTGTAATGTTTGGAGACTGGTGGAAAGTCTTAGTGTGCAATGGAGGGCATCCCACAGAATGGGTGCAGCCCGAAGAAAGTCTTGCAGTTGTGAATGGCAGTGAGTAATGAGTGTGGATGAGAGACACAGATCTTGTGTGGTGCGGAGAGGTCAGGTAGGGAGATATTTTGAGGAAAATAGAAGTATTTTGTTGTAGTTTGGTTAATAGCCTTGTGTGTATGTAAACATATTTTTAGAAGACCGGTAACCAATGGAGGGATTGACAGAGCTGATCAGCAGATGATGAACGTTTAGTGAAGAAGTCTAGCCTTGCAGATGTATTTAAGATGGACTGTAGTGGGGAGAGTCTGATTTTGGTAAGACCAGTTAGCAGACAATTGCATTAATCAATGCAAGAGATAATAAGTGCATGGATTAGAGTTAAATAGAAATGTGGTTCCAGGTGCCATGTGGTAGGAGCCTGTTGCTGGCAGCAAAAAATACCCACCCACTACGCAGTGGTTGGAGTCAGTAACAGGTAGTTACTGACTGTAAGAGAGAATCCATTATTGGCCCAGTTCCTGTAAGACCCAAAACTAATCTGTGATCGCTGGCACAGGTCACAGGTACGTTCTAGACCCACTCGATCTTCTTCAGTGTCACAGTTGGTCCATTGGCGTTTCTATAATGGGTGCGGTGCACACCGGCCCCTGGGTCCACGGGGGGCCCACACCGCACCCATTGCACCCATTTTAACACTAACCTTTCCGGAGTCCAGCGCAGGGACCTGCAATCTCAGTGGAAATTGCCGCCAAAATGGTGCACACGGGCCCCCTCCTCTGTAGAAACGCCACTGAGTTGGTCAATGTACATAAGGCCAAATGGCAAAACATAGCGTCTGCTGTTGCCCATGAACTTGTAGACAGTTTGAGAAGAAGGATGTCTGCAGTAATCACTGCATGTGATGAATCTACAAAGTATTGATATCAATAAAATCTCATTGATCTATTTGCTGTCAGTGTCCAATAACTTTTGTCTACATAGTTTATCTATTCAGAAAACCAGACATTTCGGCTATTTTCTTTCCTTTGTTAGAAAGCACGACTTCTTATCTGCGTATTATGTTTTTTAGAAAGGTATTCCCATTTGATTAAGAGGTGAGAACAGAGTGGATTTTTTTTTCTTTCAATTGCTGAACAATAACAAGAAATTGCAAAATACTTTTAGTTGCAGGAAATATTTGAAAAAACTAAGCATAAATATTAGTTCCAAAACATGGGATAAAAACTTAATTTACTCACCAGGGAGCAAATGTTCCAGAGTTATGTAACCACTTAAGTATGTGATTGTATAATACAGCAAACTGAATGGAAAAATCATAGGTGTTTATTGTTAATCATCTGTGCATAAAAATGGTGCAATTTCTCCTCTGTTTCATGTCAAATACAAAGTGGTGGAGTACTGAGCCAAAATTATGAAAATTGCATCAGTGTCCAAATATATATGGCCCTAACCAACTAAATAAATTATATATATATATAAACCCCTCAAAAACAGCTTAAATCATAGAATTTGGGGGTAATTTTATCCCATAGTATTATTAACCTTGATAACCATAATTTCCACTCATTTACAGTCTATTCTGAACACCTCACACCTCACAATATTATTTTTAGTCCTAAAATTTGCACCGAGGTCGCTGGATGACTAAGCTAAGCGACCCAAGTGGCCGACACAAACACCTGGCCCATCTAGGAGTGGCACTGCAGTGTCAGACAGGATGGCAGATTTAAAAAATAGTCCCCAAACAGCACATGGTGCAAAGAAAAAAAGAGGTGCACCAAGGTCGCTGGATGGCTACGCTAAGCGACCCAAGTGGCCGACACAAACACCTGGCCCATCTAGGAGTGGCACTGCAGTGTCAGACAGGATGGCACTTCAAAAAAATAGTCCCCAAACAGCACATGATGCAAAGATAAATTAAAGAAAAAAGAGGTGCAAGATGGAATTGTCCTTGGGCCCTCCCACCCACCCTTATGTTGTATAAACAGGACATGCACACTTTAACAAACCCATCATTTCAGCGACAGGGTCTGCCACACGACTGTGAGTGAAATGACTGGTTGGTTTGGGCCCCCACCAAAAAAGAAGCAATCAATCTCTTCTTGCACAAACTGGTTCTACAGAGGCAAGATGTCCACCTCCTCCTCATCGTCCGATTCCTCACCCCTTTCACTGTAAACATCCCCCTCCTCACAGATTATTAATTCGTCCCCACTGGAATCCACCATCTCAGGTCCCTGTGTACTTTCTGGAGGCAATTGCTGGTGAATGTCTCCACGGAGGAATTGATTATAATTCATTTTGATGAACATCATCTTCTGCACATTTTCTGGAAGTAACCTCGTACGCCGATTGCTGACAAGGTGAACGGCTGCACTAAACACTCTTTCGGAGTACACACTGGAGGGGGGGTAACTTAGGTAAAATAAAGCCAGTTTCTGCAAGGGCCTCCAAATTGCCTCTTTTTCCTGCCAGTATACGTACGGACTGTCTGACGTGCCTACTTGGATGCGGTCACTCATATAATCCTCCACCATTCTTTCAATGGTGACAGAATCATATGCAGTGACAGTAGACGACATGTCAGTAATCGTTGGCAGGTCCTTCAGTCCGGACCAGATGTCAGCACTCGCTCCAGACTGCCCTGCATCACCGCCAGTGGGTGGGCTCAGAATTCTTAGCCTTTTCCTCACAGCCCCAGTTGCGGGAGAATGTGAAGGAGGAGCTGTTGACGGGTCACGTTCCGCTTGACTTTACAAGTGTCTCACCAGCAGGTCTTTGCACCTCTGCAGACTTGTGTCTGCCAGAAAGAGAGATACAACGTAGGCTTTAAACCTAGGATCGAGCACGGTGGCCAAAATGTAGTGCTCTGATTTCAACAGATTGACTACCCATGAATCCTGGTTAAGTGAACGAATGAAGGGCTCCATCCACAAGTCCCACATGCCTAGCGGAATCACTCCGTTTTAGCTCCTCCTTCAATCTCTCCAGCTTCTTCTGCAAAAGCCTGATGAGGGGAATGACCTGACTCAGGCTGGCAGTGACTGAACTGACTTCACGTGTGGCAAGTTCAAAGGGTTGCAGAACCTTGCACAACATTGAAATCATTCTCCACTGCACTTGAGTCAGGTGCATTCCCCCTCCTTTGCCTATATCGTAGGCAGCTGTATAGGCTTGAATGGCCTTTTGCTGCTCCTCCATCCTCTGAAGCATATAGAGGGTTGAATTCCACTTCGTTACCACCTCTTGCTTCAGATGATGGCAGGGCAGGTTCAGGAGTGTTTGCTGGTGCTCCAGTCATCGGCACGCGGTGGCTGAATGCCGAAAGTGGCCCGCAATTATTCGGGCCACCGACAGCATCTCTTGCACGCCCCTGTCGTTTTTTAAATAATTCTGCACCACCAAATTCAATGTATGTGCAAAACATGGGATGTGCTGTAATTTGCCCACATGTAATGCATGCACAATATTGGTGGCGTTGTACGATGTCACAAATCCCCAGGAGAGTCCAATTGGGGTAGGCCATTCTGCGATGATGTTCCTCAGTTTTCGTAAGAGGTTGTCAGCTGTGTGCCTCTTATGGAAAGCGGTGATACAAAGCGTAGCCTGCCTAGGAACGAGTTGGCGTTTGCGAGATGCTGCTACTGGTGCCGCCGCTGCTGTTCTTGCTGCGGGAGGCAATACATCTACCCCGTGGGCTGTCACAGTCATATAGTCCTGAGTCTGCCCTGCTCCACTTGTCCACATGTCCGTGGTTAAGTGGACATTGGGTACAACTGCATTTTTTAGGACACTGGTGACTCTTTTTCTGAGGTCTGTGTACATTCTCGGTATCGCCTGCCTAGAGAAGTGGAACCTAGATGGTATTTGGTACCGGGGACACATTAACTCAATAAATTGTCTAATTCCCTGTGAATTAATGGTGGATACCGGACACACGTTTAACACCACCCAGGCTGCCAAGGCCTGAGTTATCTGCTTTGCAGCAGGATGACAGCTGTGATATTTCATCTTCCTCGCAAAGGGCTGTTGGACAAGTGGTTTTCCGACTTCCCCTCTGGGATGACGATTGACTCCCAGCAGCAGCAACAGCAGCGCCAGCAACAGTAGGCGTTACACTCAAGGATGCATCGGAGGAATCCCAGGCAGGAGAGGACTCGTCAGACTTGCCAGTGACATGGCCTGCAGGACTATTGGCTTTCCTGTCTAAGGAGGAAATTGACGCTGAGGGAGTTGGTGGTGTGGTTTGCAGGAGCTTGATTACAAGAGGAAGGGATTTAGTTGTCAGTGGACTGCTTCCGCTGTCACCCAAAGCTTTTGAATTTGTCAATGACTTCTGATAAATGCGCTCCAGGTGACGTATAAGGGAGGATGTTCCTAGGTTGTTAACGTCCTTACCCCTACTTATTACAACTTGACAAAGGCAACACACGGCTTGACACCTGTTGTCCGTATTTCTGTTAAAATAATTCCACACCGAAGAGGTGTTTTTTTTTTGTATTTTGACCAGGCATGTCAATGGCCATATTCGTCGCACGGACAACAGGTGTCTCCCCGGGTGCCTGACTTAAACAAACCACCTCACCATCAGAATCCTCCTTGTCAATTTCCTCCTCAGCGCCAGCAACACCCATATCCTCATCCTGGTGTACTTCAACAGTGACATCTTCAATTTGACTATCAGGAACTTTACTGCGGGTGCTCCTTCCAGCACTTGCAGTGGGCGTGCAAATGGTGGAAGGCGCCTCCTCTTGCCGTCCAGTGTTGGGAAGGTCAGGCATCGCAACTGACACAATTGGACTCTCCTTGGGGATTTGTGATTTAGAAGAACGTACAGTTCTTTGCTGTGCTTTTGCCAGCTTAAGTCTTTTCATTTTTCTAGCGGGAGGATGAGTGCTTCCATCCTCATGTGAAGCTGAACCACTAGCCATGAACATAGGACAGGGCCTCAGCCGTTTCTTGCCACTCCGTGTCGTAAATGGCATATTGGCAAGTTTACGCTTCTCATCAGACGCTTTTAGTTTGGATTTTTGGGTCATTTTACTGAACTTTTGTTTTTCGAATTTTACATGCACTCTACTATGACATTGGGCATCGGCCTTGGCAGACGATGTTGATGGCATTTCATCATCTCGGCCATGAGTAGTGGCAGCAGTTTCAGAACGAGGTGGAAGTGGATCTTGATCTTTCCCTATTTTACCCTCCACATTTTTGTTCTCCATTTTTTAATGTGTGGAATTATATGCCAGTAATATATATCAATAGCATTGGCCTACTGTACCGTACTGCTATATATATATATACTGGTGGTCAGCAAAATTCTGCACTGTCCTCCTACTATATACTGCTCACAACTAAAATGCAACACAGGTATGGATGGATAGTATACTTGACGACACAGAGGTAGAGCAGTGGACTACTGTACCGTACTGCTATATATATACTGGTGGTCAGCAAAATTCTGCACTGTCCTCCTACTATATACTGTGCACAACTAAAATGCAGCACAGGTATGGATGGATAGTATACTTGATGACACAGAGGTAGAGCAGTGGACTACTGTACCGTACTGCTAAATATATACTGGTGGTCAGCAAAATTCTGAAGCGATCGCCACCCCTGCTGGTAACTGGGACATGTTCCAGTCCGACCAGCTGGAGTCCCACTGGATCCCCCCCATGTAGTTCCAGAAAGTGGCGAGGAACACTATGATAAACCTTGTCTTCAAGGGACGTATTGTCCTGCCTACATAATACAGTTGGCACGGACATATTAGCAAATAAATGACATACTGTGTGCTACAATTAATAAATGAATCAATGGTATAAATCTTTTTAGATACCGCTGCACATACACTTTTAGTTTTGTTCTTAACAAATGAACAGGTAGTACACTTCATATGATTACACTTAAAGAACCCTAGAACTTCTGGTCCAATGAGTGTTCTTTGTTTACATTTAGAGAACTGTTTTCTTGAACGCCCTCCAAAAAAACTAGGAGCTAATAAATTTTTCAAATTATTTGCCTTTTTAAAAACTATAGAGGGTGTAGTCGTAAGATGTTCTTTAAGAACAGGATCCGTAAATAATAATCTATAATTTTTCTTAATAATGTGTCTGATTTTATTCGCAGCTATATTAAACTATGATTTAAATACCAAACCATATTTGTGGCTTTTCAAATTATATTCACCCTTAGTTTTACCGTTGGCATGAATTTGATTCATATTCCTAGATGCAAATGTTCTGTGTAATAGCTGCGTTGTCCACACTATCACTACTATAGACATGGCTCTGGACTTCCATCTCCACATGAAGTCCATCCTTAGTACTCATAAGCGTATCTGCTCTAGTTAGCTTAGTAGCATATTCTACTGCTTCATCAAGTACTGCTTGTGGATATTCGCAATTTTTGAAAGTTTCTACTAGATCCATTACCTGTTCTTGATATTTTATATCAGATGAACAGTTTCTTCTGATCCCATGTACTTGGCTTTTAGGAACATTCCTAAGCCAACTCTTATTATGATTACTAGAATATGGTATATAGTTACATACATCTACTGGTTTTTTATAAGGAGAAACCATGACAGTTTCCTCTACCACCTCCACCGTAATATCCAAAAAATGTATTTGTGAAGGATGGTGAGTGCAAGTGAAGGTTAAACCATAAGTGTTATTATTAATGTAATTAATAAATTCAGTGACAGAAAAATAATCCCCTTTCCAAACAAAAAACAGGTCGTCGATATAGCGACCATATAGGACCAGGTTTGCGGCGTAGGCTCCTCCCCAGATGTATGTATTTTCAAAGTCGCCCATATAGATGTTAGCGAAACTGGGCGCAAACCTGGTCCCGATCGCTGTACCGAGGACCTGTAAATAGTGACAGTGATCAAATAAAAAATAATTGTGAGATAAAATAAATGAAATAGCTGACAAAATAAATTCACGCTTCCTCTCTGAGATACCAATATCATCACATAGGCTTTTGGCCACACATTCTATCCCCAATTGATGTGGGATGTTTGTGTACAGGGCCTGAACATCACATGTGACAAATAGGTAATCTGATTGCCATTTCAGACCCTCCACTAGTTTAATAAACTCAGTGGTATCCCGGATATGGGATCTCAGAGAGGATGCATGAGGTTGCAAATAAAAATCAACATAATAGGACAAATTAGACGTGAGACCCTCAATCCCTGAAATAATTGGTCTACCCGGTGGATTGTGAAGTGTCTTGTGTACCTTAGGAAGGTGATAATAAATGGGAGTGATTGGGTGGAGGGGGTAGAGGAAATCAAACTCCTCACGAGTGAGTATTTTATCAGTACATGCTGATATTAATAAGCTTTTTAGATGTTTTTGATATTCTAAAGTGGGATCATATCCTAAAATTTTATAAAAACTAGTATCAGACAATTGTCTTCTTGCCTCTTTGACATAGTCTTCAGTGTTTTGCACCACTACCCCTCCCCCTTTATCTGCTGGTTTATTGTCAGCAATGGATCATCAGCAAGTTTTTTAAGGGCCCTCCTTTCATCCACATGTAGGTTGAACAAACAAGGATGTATTTTATTATCACACAGCTTTCGGAATTCTTCCAAAGTCGTATGATAAAACGTATCAATAGCACTGGTTTTATGGTGTATCGGGAAGAATTGTGACCTCTTCCTAAATATATCTCTATTATTATCAAAAAGCAATGTTGGTATGTGTTCCTCTGAGTTATCTGAATTTATATTTTCAAGCAATAATTCATTTAATATGTTTAGACCAGATGTATCATCATGGTCCAGCATGATATCAGAATTCCATGTATTAGCAGGGTATCTCTGTTTATCTGTGACCGCAAAAAATCTTTTTCTGCAGAGTCCTCTGACAAATCTATTGAGCTCAATGAAGAGTTCAAAGAAGTTAGGGCGTGTTGTAGGTGCAAAATTCATCCCCTTGGCCAGTAAATTTTCCTCAACTCTGGTCAAAGGGGTGGAGGAGAGATTGAAAATCCCTACCGGCTTTAACGAAACCGTTGGTTTTTCCTTTCTCTTACCTCCTCTCCGCCCTCTTGGTCGATATCTCTTCCTCTTTTTGGTGTTCTCATTAATGGGTCGTAACGATTGTGTGTGAATGGTTTGGTCCCTCTTAACCCTTGCTCTCTCTTTTCTCTCCTTCCTCGATCTAAAAAATGGCGTTGTTCTTGGGGGGTTTCTTCATTGTAACCTGTTGTGGTTGGTTCCCGGTGCCACACTTTATGTGGCACTGTGTTCCAACCCGGTGACATCTGTGACTGTGTCTGTTGATGATTAACTGGTGAGTAGATGTTCTGAGAATATTTATTATACCGTGTCAGCTATACACAGCCGCATTTCATCTAGTCCGGCGGTCACTCTCAGGTACGGCTCTCCACTCCCCGTGTAGGGGCCAGCGGCTGACCGCAGCAACATCGCTCCGGGCTCTCCCCCTTGTCACAGCGGTTAGTGGTTTACCATATTATACATTTGCTCACAGCATCAACTACATGAGCTCCAAGTTAATGCTACAAGAGTCCGGTCTACTATAGGATCATTGCATTAAGCTCACAGTTATTAATGATCAGGACTGCTCGGTATTCATGTGGACCAAGTGAGACTTTTTAATTTTTTTTTTTAACAGTTATTAATCATTGCTGTTGATAATATTTTATTTAAAGTGATATGCCTGGGGTCATAAGCTCTGGAATAGTACTAATCTGTACTTCTGTTATAAAATTAGCAGTAGTTATACAGTTATAGAGATGTCATTTTAAGGTTAAAGTGTTATTGTACTCCCGGGAGAATTGTTGTTATCATAATGGATAGATAGTACACTTGACGACACAGAGGTAGAGCAGTGGACTACTGTACCGTACTGCTATATATATACTGGTGGTCAGCAAAATTCTGCACTGTCCTCCTACTATATACTGCGCACAACTAAAATGCAGCACAGGTATGGATGGATAGTATACTTGACGATACAGAGGTCGAGCAGGGGACTACTATACCGTACTGCTATATATATACTGGTGGTCAGCAAAAAAATTCTGCACTGTCCTCCTACTATATACTGCGCACAACTAAAATGCAGCACAGGTATGGATGGATAGTATGCTTGACGACACAGAGGTAGAGCAGTGGACTACTGTACCATACTGCTATATATATACAGGTGGTCAGCAAAATTCTGCACTGTCCTCCTACTATATACAGCGCACAACTAAAATTCAGCACAGGTATGGATGGATAGTATACTTGACGACACAGAGGTAGAGCAGTGGACTACTGTACCGTACTGCTATATATATACTGGTGGTCAGCAAATTTCTGCACTGTCCTCCTACTATATACTGCGCACAACTAAAATGCAGCACAGGTATGGATGGATAGTATGCTTGACGACACAGAGGTAGAGCAGTGGACTACTTACCATACTGCTATATATATATACTGGTGGTCAGCAAAATTTTGCACTGTCCTCCTACTATATACTGCTCACAACTAAAATTCAGCACAGGTATGGATGGATAGTACACTTGACGACACAGAGGTAGAGCAGTGGACTACTGTACCGTACTGCTATATATATACTGGTTGTCAGCAAAATTCTGCACTGTCCTCCTACTATATACTGCGCACAACTAAAATGCAGCACAGGTATGGATGGATAGTATACTTGACGACACAGAGGTAGAGCAGTGGACTACTGTACCGTACTGCTATATATATACTGGTGGTCAGCAAAATTCTGCACTGTCCTACTATATTCTGCGCACAACTAAAATGCACCACAGGTATGGATGGATAGTATACTTGATGACACAGAGGTAGAGCAATGGACTACAGTACCGTACTGCTATATATATACTGGTGGTCACAGCAAAATTCTGCACTGTCCTCCTACTATATACTATAATGCAGCACAGATATGGAGCGTTTTTCAGGCAGAGAACGTAGATATTTTCAGCACACTGAGCACAGATATTTGCAAGCACACTGAGCACAGATATTTGCAGCACACTGACTGAGCACAGATATTTGCAGCACACTGAACACAGAAACTGAGAGAACGCAGCCACGTCCTCTCGCTATCATCTCCAAAGCACGAGTGAAAATGGCGGTGACGCGCGGCTCCTTATATAGAATACGAATCTCGCGAGAATCCGACAGCGGGATGATGACGTTCGGGCGCGCTCGGGTTAACCGATCAAGGCGGGAAGATCCGAGTCTGCCTCGGAATCGTGTAAAATAGGTGAAGTTCGGGGGGGTTCGGATCTCGAGGAACCGAACCCGCTCATCACTAATATATATATATATATATATATATATATATTAGAGATGTGCAGCAGGCATTTTTTGTGTTTTGGTTTTGGATTTGGGTCCATGGTCGTGTTTTGGATTTGGACGCGTTTTGGAAAACCACCCTTTCGGGTTTTGGATTTGGCTGATTTTTTAAAAAACACAAAAACAGCTAAAATCATAGAATTTGGGGGTAAATTTGATCCTATAGTATTATTAACCTCAATAACAATAATTTCCACTAATTTTCAGCCTTAAAGAGTCTATTATTTTTAGTCCTAAAATTTGCCTAAAATTTGCACAGAGGTCACTGGATCACTAAGCTAAGCGACCCAAGTGGGCGGCACAAACACCTGGCCCATCTAGGAGTGGCACTGCAGTGTCAGAAAGGATGGCACTTAAAAAAATAGTCCCCAAACAGCAGATGATGCAAAGAAAGAAAGAGGTGCACCAAGGTCGCTGGATGACGGTCGCTAGATGGCTAAGCTAAGCGACACAAACAGCTGGCCCATCTAGAATTAGACTCCAGTATCATGTGAATTATAAGGCAATATCACTGGAATTATTCGTTATAATCAATGGAATTATTGGTCCAAATCACTGGAAGAAAATGACAAAATAACTGGAATTAAATGGCAGTAATGTCGGGAATTATATCAAATGGCAGTACCACTGGACATATATGGAAGTGTCAGACAGGATGGCACTTTAAAAAAACTAGTCCCCAAACAGCACATGATGCTGTTTGCCCCCTCAGAAGTTGTGCATCTGCACTGTGTACTGAGTCTGGAGGCCCAGCCGTCCCATATAGAAGTCATGTGTCTCTGTACCCTCATGCCGCCATAATGGCCGGCGACCCACTAACCGGGACGCTGGCTTAGTACTCACCACTCTTCTTTCTTCTGGCTCTGTTAGGGGTGGCGGCGTGTTGCGGGAATGTGCGTTCGCCATGGTGGGGCTTGCGAATAGTTCCCTCAGGAACTAGTGTCCTGTCAGCGGGGAACGGGACCATTAACCCTTCAAGAGGTTGGGCCGTTCCGCCCCCTAAGTCCCATGAAGCAGGTATGCTGGTGCCATCTAGTCCTGCCTGAAAATAACAAACATAGAAAATAAATGCAGAAAACTCTTCAGGAGCTTCCAGAGACTTGACCGACTCCTCCGGGCACATTTTCTAAACTGAGTCTGGTAGGAGGGGCATAAAGGGAGGAGCCAGTGCACACTATCAAATTCTTAAAGTGCCCAAGGCTCCTAGTGGACCCGTCTATACTCCATGGTACTAAATGGATTCCCAGTATTCCCAAGGACGTAAGAGAAATTATGTTTATATTGTGCCAGTCCTGGACATGATATTCAATCCTGTTCCAAGAAGCTGGTAATCTTTTGCACCTAGCAGCATACGGAGTGCCCAGTGTGACTGTGAACTCTCTGGTATATCCTGAAACATAGAAACATAGAATTTGACGGCAGATAAGAACCACTTGGCCCATCTAGTCCGCCCCCTTTTTTTTTTTTTTTACATTATTTTTATCTCTAACCTTATTTGATCCTTATTTATTTGTAAGGATATCCTTATGTCTATCCCATGCATGTTTAAATTGCTCTACTGTCTTAGCCTCTACCACCTCTGATGGGAGGTTACCCTGGACTCCTGACTGTATTTTCCCTGTTTCCCTGATGGTGAATAAGGGTATTCATTCTCTTTCTGCTCTCATTGACTTCTCAGACTTTACAAGAAATAAAGATTTCATCTGTTACTTTATTCACACCTCTTTATCTTACTGCTGTAGATGGAAGTCTTATTCAAGGAGGACTTATCACTCATCGGACAGCTGCTATTAAATTAAAAGTGGGATTGTAACACTCTGATGAAATAAAGTTTTATAACATTCCTCACACTCCACAGCCTGTTTGTTGGATTACTCATGGTTCCGCACCCCCATTAGGGCTGCTTCCATAAATTTCCTGGGCTGGTTTTCCATCTTAATCCGCCCTGGCCTGTCATATTACCCACCTGTACTAATCAGACTACTAAACAGACTACTCCCTTTGACAAATTCCTCGAAGGACTTCGATCCTGGAGGCTCCGTTCTTCAATTCTCGAATCTTCGAGAGAAATTTGACCTTCCATATTCACATTTTTTCATGTGCTTGCAGGTTCGCCATTATTTAGGGTCAGTCAATCATTTCCAAAAAGCATCACGTAGTATCTTGAGCTTGCCTAATCCTTTACAATTGTCCCTGAATGTGCATAAAATGGGCTCTACACACATTAGACAGCTTTATTCCATTCTGACGTCTGCCTCCACTGATGCTAAATGGGATAAACTTCTGACACAATGGCAGAAAGATTTACCTCATCTTACAGATCCCCAACAATCTCTGTAATGAAATGGCTAGCTTCCCCATATCTACAGGAGGTTCATCTATGAACCCTGCAAAGAGCTTATATCTCCCCATCCCAACATGCTAGATTTCACCCATTTGAATCTGGAGAATGCCTCAAATGTGACGCGTGCACAGCTACCTTTTACCATATGTTTTGGAAGTATGGTCTGATTCGCCTATTCTGGCATAAAGTGGTTGCATTTGTTAATCAATTACTGGGACTATGGGTTAGAGCGACTCCATTGACCCATCTTTGTGCTAATTTTAATGAATGGGATCTAGGTCCTTCACAACAACAATATCTCCCATTTTTAACGGTATTAGTGACAGTGTCTAAGAAACTTATTTTATCGCATTGGCTTTCATCTTCTTCCCCCAAATTGATGGAAGTACATGGAAAGCTCTAACAAATACTGTATTTTGACAGGAAATCTGCACAAGTCAACAAAGAAATGGGAGTTAAATCTTTCTACAAAAAATGGGGCCTTTATGTTGATTCGCGAGATCAGACCACACAAACCCAAATATTTAAAGTATTTGAACACACAGAATGGTTTCTTCATAGAAGGCTATTGGAAGACTTTACACTTTGACCACCCCCCTCTCTAATATTTGTTTTGTTAGTAATTTCTATAGTTCTTGGTTCTATTGTTATATGGTACCTTCATATACTTATTGTAATAAAAGTACTGATATATTATACCTCTCTTGTCCCCGCCCTCCCTCATGTGTGTCCCCTTAACTTACCTTCCCTCCTGCTCCATTTTCTCATTAACTTTTCTGTATTTCCATCTTAAAATTGGCTGTAGGTTGTATTGTAATTGTTTAATATACTGTAGTCATGAAACACATTCAAGGGGATGCAGTCAATTTACCTCCAATCAAAATCCCGACAGCAATTGACCGACGGTCAAAATCCTGACAAGGTCAAAATCCCGACATGGACAAAATACCGACATTTAAAATACAGACAAGGTCATAATACCGACATGTAAATGCCGACAGGTCAAAATGCCGGCATGAGGTTTTCATGATTTTTTTCATTGAAACTGACTTGTTCATACTTTACCATCCCAGTGGACCTGGAGGGGGAATATAATAGTGCCCGAAGCATGGCGAGTGCAGCGAGCCATGCGAGGCGCCGCGGTACACTTATATGGTGTCCATGTCGACCTATGTCGACATACACACACGAAAAACCAATGAAAAATGCATGTCAGTATTTTGACCTGTCGACATTTTACATGTTGTTATTTTAAATGTCAGTATTTTGTCCATGCCGGGATTTGACCTTGTCAGGATTTTGACCGTCGGTCAATTGCTGTCGGGATTTCGACTGTCTGGATTTTGATTGGAGGTATTTTATACTGATCCCCATTCAAGTGCTGGTATTTATTACCTTCTGTAATTGTTTACCCAAATCCGGTTGTATATTTGGAATTGTGTCATTTTGTTAGGCTACTGGTTAGCTATTCTATTACTCATTAATTCACTGGTTCTGACTACTCTGATGACTCACCGATTTTGCTTTACGGTATCATTTATTATATATGTATTGTCAAAGTCAAAAAATATTGTAAATGCATACACCATGTACTAGAGATGAGAGCCTGAAATTTTTCGGGTTTTGTGTTTTGGTTTTGGGTTCGGTTCCGCGGCCGTGTTTTGGGTTCGAACGCGTTTTGGCAAAACCTCACCGAATTATTTTTGTCGGATTCGGGTGTGTTTTGGATTCGGGTGTTTTTTTCCAAAAACACTAAAAAACAGCTTAAATCATAGAATTTGGGGGTCATTTTGATCCCAAAGTATTATTAACCTCAAAAACCATAATTTACACTCATTTTCAGTCTATTCTGAATACCTCACACCTCACAATATTATTTTTAGTCCTAAAATTTGCACCGAGGTCGCTGTGTGAGTAAGATAAGCGACCCTAGTGGCCGACACAAACACCGGGCCCATCTAGGAGTGGCACTGCAGTGTCACGCAGGATGTCCCTTCCAAAAAACCCTCCCCAAACAGCACATGACGCAAAGAAAAAAAGAGGCGCAATGAGGTAGCTGTGTGAGTAAGATTAGCGACCCTAGTGGCCGACACAAACACCGGGCCCATCTAGGAGTGGCACTGCAGTGTCACGCAGGATGGCCCTTCCAAAAAACCCTCCCCAAACAGCACATGACGCAAAGAAAAAAAGAGGCGCAATGAGGTAGCTGACTGTGTGAGTAAGATTAGCGACCCTAGTGGCCGACACAAACACCGGGCACATCTAGGAGTGGCACTGCAGTGTCACGCAGGATGTCCCTTCCAAAAAACCCTCCCCAAACAGCACATGACGCAAAGAAAAAAAGAGGCGCAATGAGGTAGCTGTGTGAGTAAGATTAGCGACCCTAGTGGCCGACACAAACACCGGGCACATCTAGGAGTGGCACTGCAGTGTCACGCAGGATGTCCCTTCCAAAAAACCCTCCCCAAACAGCACATGACGCAAAGAAAAAAAGAGGCGCAATGAGGTAGCTGTGTGAGTAAGATTAGCGACCCTAGTGGCCGACACAAACACCGGGCCCATCTAGGAGTGGCACTGCAGTGTCACGCAGGATGTCCCTTCCAAAAAACCCTCCCCAATCAGCACATGATGCAAAGAAAAAGAAAAGAAAAAAGAGGTGCAAGATGGAATTATCCTTGGGCCCTCCCACCCACCCTTATGTTGTATAAACAAAACAGGACATGCACACTTTAACCAACCCATCATTTCAGTGACAGGGTCTGCCACACGACTGTGACTGATATGACGGGTTGGTTTGGACCCCCCCCAAAAAAGAAGCAATTAATCTCTCCTTGCACAAACTGGCTCTACAGAGGCAAGATGTCCACCTCATCTTCACCCTCCGATATATCACCGTGTACATCCCCCTCCTCACAGATTATCAATTCGTCCCCACTGGAATCCACCATCTCAGCTCCCTGTGTACTTTGTGGAGGCAATTGCTGCTGGTCAATGTCTCCGCGGAGGAATTGATTATAATTCATTTTAATGAACATCATCTTCTCCACATTTTCTGGATGTAACCTCGTACGCCGATTGCTGACAAGGTGAGCGGCGGCACTAAACACTCTTTCGGAGTACACACTTGTGGGAGGGCAACTTAGGTAGAATAAAGCCAGTTTGTGCAAGGGCCTCCAAATTGCCTCTTTTTCCTGCCAGTATAAGTACGGACTGTGTGACGTGCCTACTTGGATGCGGTCACTCATATAATCCTCCACCATTCTATCAATGTTGAGAGAATCATATGCAGTGACAGTAGACGACATGTCCGTAATCGTTGTCAGGTCCTTCAGTCCGGACCAGATGTCAGCATCAGCAGTCGCTCCAGACTGCCCTGCATCACCGCCAGCGGGTGGGCTCGGAATTCTGAGCCTTTTCCTCGCACCCCCAGTTGCGGGAGAATGTGAAGGAGGAGATGTTGACAGGTCGCGTTCCGCTTGACTTGACAATTTTGTCACCAGCAGGTCTTTCAACCCCAGCAGACCTGTGTCTGCCGGAAAGAGAGATCCAAGGTAGGCTTTAAATCTAGGATCGAGCACGGTGGCCAAAATGTAGTGCTCTGATTTCAACAGATTGACTACCCGTGAATCCTTGTTAAGCGAATTAAGGGCTGCATCCACAAGTCCCACATGCCTAGCGGAATCGCTCCGTGTTAGCTCCTTCTTCAATGCCTCCAGCTTCTTCTGCAAAAGCCTGATGAGGGGAATGACCTGACTCAGGCTGGCAGTGTCTGAACTGACTTCACGTGTGGCAAGTTCAAAGGGCATCAGAACCTTGCACAACGTTGAAATCATTCTCCACTGCACTTGAGACAGGTGCATTCCATCTCCTATATCGTGCTCAATTGTATAGGCTTGAATGGCCTTTTGCTGCTCCTCCAACCTCTGAAGCATATAGAGGGTTGAATTCCACCTCGTTACCACTTCTTGCTTCAGATGATGGCAGGGCAGGTTCAGTAGTTTTTGGTGGTGCTCCAGTCTTCTGTACGTGGTGCCTGTACGCCGAAAGTGTCCCGCAATTTTTCTGGCCACCGACAGCATCTCTTGCACGCCCCTGTCGTTTTTAAAAAAATTCTGCACCACCAAATTCAAGGTATGTGCAAAACATGGGACGTGCTGGAATTTGCCCATATTTAATGCACACACAATATTGCTGGCGTTGTCCGATGCCACAAATCCACAGGAGAGTCCAATTGGGGTAAGCCATTCCGCGATGATCTTCCTCAGTTGCCGTAAGAGGTTTTCAGCTGTGTGCGTATTCTGGAAAGCGGTGATACAAAGCGTAGCCTGCCTAGGAAAGAGTTGGCGTTTGCGAGATGCTGCTACTGGTGCCGCCGCTGCTGTTCTTGCGGCGGGAGTCCATACATCTACCCAGTGGGCTGTCACAGTCATATAGTCCTGACCCTGCCCTGCTCCACTTGTCCACATGTCCGTGGTTAAGTGGACATTGGGTACAACTGCATTTTTTAGGACACTGGTGAGTCTTTTTCTGACGTCCGTGTACATTCTCGGTATCGCCTGCCTAGAGAAGTGGAACCTAGATGGTATTTGGTAACGGGGGCACACTGCCTCAATAAATTGTCTAGTTCCCTGTGAACTAACGGCGGATACCGGACGCACGTCTAACACCAACATAGTTGTCAAGGACTCAGTTATCCGCTTTGCAGTAGGATGACTGCTGTGATATTTCATCTTCCTCGCAAAGGACTGTTGAACAGTCAATTGCTTACTGGAAGTAGTACAAGTGGGCTTACGACTTCCCCTCTGGGATGACCATCGACTCCCAGCGGCAACAACAGCAGCGCCAGCAGCAGTAGGCGTTACACGCAAGGATGCATCGGAGGAATCCCAGGCAGGAGAGGACTCGTCAGACTTGCCAGTGACATGGCCTGCAGGACTATTGGCATTCCTGGGGAAGGAGGAAATTGACACTGAGGGAGTTGGTGGGGTGGTTTGCGTGAGCTTGGTTACAAGAGGAAGG
This sequence comes from Pseudophryne corroboree, assembly GCF_028390025.1. NCBI lineage: Eukaryota > Metazoa > Chordata > Amphibia > Anura > Myobatrachidae > Pseudophryne > Pseudophryne corroboree. Next base: position 844,662,624 of record NC_086447.1, on the reverse strand, counting down.
GATTTACTGGTCAGTGGACTGCTTCCGCTGTCACCCAAAGTTTTTGAACTTGTCACTGACTTATTATGAATGCGCTGCAGGTGACGTATAAGGGAGGATGTTCCGAGGTGGTTAACGTCCTTACCCCTACTTATTACAGCTTGACAAAGGGAACACACGGCTTGACACCTGTTGTCCGCATTTCTGGTGAAATACCTCCACACCGAAGAGCTGATTTTTTTGGTATTTTCACCTGGCATGTCAACGGCCATATTCCTCCCACGGACAACAGGTGTCTCCCCGGGTGCCTGACTTAAACAAACCACCTCACCATCAGAATCCTCCTGGTCAATTTCCTCCCCAGCGCCAGCAACACCCATATCCTCCTCATCCTGGTGTACTTCAACACTGACATCTTCAATCTGACTATCAGGAACTGGACTGCGGGTGCTCCTTCCAGCACTTGCAGGGGGCGTGCAAATGGTGGAAGGCGCATGCTCTTCACGTCCAGTGTTGGGAAGGTCAGGCATCGCAACCGACACAATTGGACTCTCCTTGTGGATTTGGGATTTCAAAGAACACACAGTTCTTTGCGGTGCTTTTGCCAGCTTGAGTCTTTTCAGTTTTCTAGCGAGAGGCTGAGTGCTTCCATCCTCATGTGAAGCTGAACCACTAGCCATGAACATAGGCCAGGGCCTCAGCCGTTCCTTGCCACTCCGTGTGGTAAATGGCATATTGGCAAGTTTACGCTTCTCCTCCGACAATTTTATTTTAGGTTTTGGAGTCCTTTTTTTTCTGATATTTGGTGTTTTGGATTTGACATGCTCTGTACTATGACATTGGGCATCGGCCTTGGCAGACGACGTTGCTGGCATTTCATCGTCTCGGCCATGACTAGTGGCAGCAGCTTCAGCACGAGGTGGAAGTGGATCTTGATCTTTCCCTAATTTTGGAACCTCAACTTTTTTGTTCTCCATATTTTATAGGCAGAACTAAAAGGCACCTCAGGTAAACAATGGAGATGGATGGATTGGATACTAGTATACAATTATGGACGGACTGCCACGGTTAGGTGGTATAAAAAAACCACGGTTAGGTGGTATATAATACAATTATGGATGGACGGACTGCCTGCCGAGTGCCGACACAGAGGTAGCCACAGCCGTGAACTACCGCACTGTACACTGGTTGATAAAGAGATAGTAGTATACTCGTAACAACTAGTATGACGACGGTATAAAGAATGAAAAAAAAACCACGGTTAGGTGGTATATATTATAATACAATTATGGTTGGACGGACTGCCTGCCGAGTGCCGACACAGAGGTAGCCACAGCCGTGAACTACCGCACTGTACACTGGTTGATAAAGAGATAGTAGTATACTCGTAACAACTAGTATGACGACGGTATAAAGAATGAAAAAAAAACCACGGTTAGGTGGTATATATTATAATACAATTATGGTTGGACGGACTGCCTGCCGAGTGCCGACACAGAGGTAGCCACAGCCGTGAACTACCGCACTGTACACTGGTTGATAAAGAGATAGTAGTATACTCGTAACAACTAGTATGACGACGGTATAAAGAATGAAAAAAAAACCACGGTTAGGTGGTATATATTATAATACAATTATGGATGGACGGACTGCCTGCCGAGTGCCGACACAGAGGTAGCCACAGCCGTGAACTACCGCACTGTACACTGGTTGATAAAGAGATAGTAGTATACTCGTAACAACTAGTATGACGACGGTATAAAGAATGAAAAAAAAACCACGGTTAGGTGGTATATATTATAATACAATTATGGTTGGACGGACTGCCTGCCGAGTGCCGACACAGAGGTAGCCACAGCCGTGAACTACCGCACTGTACACTGGTTGATAAAGAGATAGTAGTATACTCGTAACAACTAGTATGACGACGGTATAAAGAATGAAAAAAAAACCACGGTTAGGTGGTATATATTATAATACAATTATGGTTGGACGGACTGCCTGCCGAGTGCCGACACAGAGGTAGCCACAGCCGTGAACTACCGCACTGTACACTGGTTGATAAAGAGATAGTAGTATACTCGTAACAACTAGTATGACGACGGTATAAAGAATGAAAAAAAAACCACGGTTAGGTGGTATATATTATAATACAATTATGGATGGACGGACTGCCTGCCGAGTGCCGACACAGAGGTAGCCACAGCCGTGAACTACCGCACTGTACACTGGTTGATAAAGAGATAGTAGTATACTCGTAACAACTAGTATGACGACGGTATAAAGAATGAAAAAAAAACCACGGTTAGGTGGTATATAATACAATTATGGTTGGACGGACTGCCTGCCGAGTGCCGACACAGAGGTAGCCACAGCCGTGAACTACCGCACTGTACACTGGTTGATAAAGAGATAGTAGTATACTCGTAACAACTAGTATGACGACGGTATAAAGAATGAAAAAAAAACCACGGTTAGGTGGTATATATTATAATACAATTATGGATGGACGGACTGCCTGCCGAGTGCCGACACAGAGGTAGCCACAGCCGTGAACTACCGCACTGTACTGTGTCTGCTGCTAATATAGACTGGTTGATAAAGAGATAGTATACAATACTACTAATATACTGGTGGTCAGGCACTGGTCACCACTAGTCACACTGGCAGTGGCACTCCTGCAGCAAAAGTGTGCACTGTTTAATTTTAATATAATATTATTTATCATGTACTCCTGGCTCCTGCTATAACAACCTGCAGTGCTCCCCAGTCTCCCCCACAATTATAAGCTTTATATACAATACATTGATGTGCAGCACACTGGGCTGAGCAGTGCACACAGACTGAGTCACTGTGTGACTGTGTATCGTTTTTTTCAGGCAGAGAACGGATATATTAAATAAAACAAACAACTGCACTGTCTCTGGTGGTCACTGGTCACTGTGGTCGTCAGTCACTAAACTCTGTCTGCACTCTCTTCTAATCTACAGTATCACAGCAATCTCTCTCTCTCTCTCTCTTCTAAATCTAATCTAAATGGAGAGGACGCCAGCCACGTCCTCTCCCTATCAATCTCAATGCACGTGTGAAAATGGCGGCGACGCGCGGCTCCTTATATAGAATCCGAGTCTCGCGAGAATCCGACAGCGTCATGATGACGTTCGGGCGCGCTCGGGTTAACCGAGCAAGGCGGGAAGATCCGAGTCGCTCGGACCCGTGAAAAAAAAAGTGAAGTTCGTGCGGGTTCGGATTCAAAGAAACCGAACCCGCTCATCTCTACCATGTACTAACCCCATACACATGCCCGCTGCGCGTGCACTTATTCCGCCGTGCATGCACATATCCGCAATTTGAGTAGGATCGCTCCTGCGATCATGCGCGTGGTATGGGTATTTACGGCGGAGTTTGTGAGCGCATAGAGGGTTATCGGAACATTACATATTTAACCCAAATAGTGCACTTTGTACACATAGTTCCCCTACACCACATCAGCAAGTATCAACAGTTTAAATGATTCCAGGACTAAAGGATTCGCCTTTGCATGATAGGAAGGGTCAGACTAAGGTTAGAAGGTGATGTCTAGTATCCAGCTGTAGGGTATTTTAAGGGTAACATTCCGGTGTTGGTTAGAGAAAGATCGCATGTTCCTGCGTATAGTTATGTGCAAAAGTAGAATATAGATATTAACTGTATTTACTGTATTTTATGTATGCGGCGGGAATCCAGTGGATACCACCCACACGAGCAGTTGAGAAAGACATCGCCCACCTTTTCAAATCAACCTATGACCTCTCCTGTAATTTAAAGATGGATCTCAGTGTCCAATAGACAAAGGGATTACAGTGACCATTGTATTGTATATGAAAGTTGTGTATAAAAAGCCTGTTGTTACCTGGCCGGTCAGAAGACTCTGAACGCTTTCTACCTGACAAGCGGAGGACCGGCCGGGTTGCGCTTGCGAACATTCTCACGTATGTACATTCTCTGTAGCCATTATTCTGTTGTAGATTTATCTTGTTAGCCTGTAGTGTATAATTTGTACTGTTTTACCTTTTGAAATAATCCACTGTGGCCTTAGAACCCTGTGGTTCAACTACATATCGGTGTTGTGTCCTCATTTCCCTGCTAGGGTTTAAAGCGTATTTAACTGTATAAGGTTTATAAGTATTGATAAGGTGTACGCTCTGCGGGTACTTTATACCGTCAGCACTACTTAAGGTTTAAGGTATAACATCATTGCAGTGCTTTGCTGCATAAAGGTTTAAAGTGTAATCATATCATTACATTGTATTACTTATAAGGTTAAAAGGTTATCACTTGAGTGTGCGCGCGCCGTGTGTACTTTGTACCCCCAGCGCGGCATTGGTACGTTAATACCGTACAACTTACGGAACTCCGTATGCAAATAGCGTGCAGAGTGCGTAGCATGTATATTCAGTCTAGCGGCCGTAGCGGCTCTAAGGTAAAAGTGTCATTAGAGGTATAGCTTTATGGTTTAAGATAATATCAACATTATCAGTATCTATTTTCACATGGTTTCTAGATGGATACCTCTGATTGATGACTGATGGCATTTGTTTTCCTATGTGTATTATGTTGTGAAAACGAATAAACAGATTTTTAAAAAAAAACCAAAACAGACTGTCTATTGGTGCCCATACACTTGTGCGATGCTCTGCGACGCGACATTGCTGGGCATCGCACTGGCAGTTCTGAAATGCCAAAGTGATTACCATACGATCATACGATAGATCGCATGGTAATCGCATGATGGGCACATCACTGCCAAGTGGGAGTGGCCTCTGGCCACTCCCGGCGGGTGCCCACCGCGCTTCACAGTGCGATATATTGCATGTGTTATTATAAACACATACGATCACACTGCAATGTGATACATATTAAGTGCAGCACATACTATCATGAGGTGCGATATTCGACCGGCGTGCCCGCGCATCGCGTCGCATGGTACCTTAAATGTGCACACAATCCTTCGATTTCTCTCACAGATGCGGCCAAAATGGAAGGATTGTATGCCATATCTCACAACTGTATGGGCTACATATGTTGCATTTTCAGATGTATTTAGCGAGCAAGCAGGGCAGAAATTACCATCACATAGATACTGGGATTGCCCTATGGATCTCATACCTGAAAAGACTCCTCCCCGTGGTCAAGTTTTTTCATTATCTCTGCCTGAAATACAAGCTATTTCTGAGTACAGAGAAGAGAACTTGGACACAGGGTTTATATGTCCATCTACCTCTCCAGCTGGTGCTGGATTCTTTTTTATAAAAAAAAAAGATGGTGGCTTTCATCCTTGCACAGACTATGGGGGTTAAACAAAATGACCATAAAAAATCTTAACCCTCTTAGACTGTCTGAATTATTTGACAGGGTGAAGAAATCTACTATATTCTTACGTTAGGTGCCTAGAATCTTGTTTGAATCAGTGAAGGCGATGGGAAAACAGCATTAATACTCAGGATGGCCCCTATGAATAACTGGCGATGCCTTTTGGCCTGCTGTTTTTCAAAACGACATCAATGAGATATTCTGGGACTTTTTCTATGTCTGTGTAGTATTCTATTTGGATGGTATGCTTATATTTTCTCCAGATCTACAACATCATCAGTTAAAGACTCAGGGGGTAATTCAGAGTTGATTGCAGCAGCAAATGTGTTAGCAGTTGGGCAAAACCATGCGGAGGATGGGGGGGGGGGGGGCAGATATAACATTTGCAGAGAGAGTTAGATTTGGGTAGGTTATTTTATTTCTGTGCAGGGTAAATACTGGCTGCTTTATTTTTACACTGCAATTTAGATATCAGATTGAACACACCACACCCAAATCTAACTCTCTCTGCACATGTGATATATATGCCCCCCCCCCCCCCCTCCCCCTGCAGTGCACATGGTTTTTCTTAGTGATGAGCTATGCTATTGGAGAGAAGGAATTGTTGGCAATTCCAGTTGTTGGCAGTGAAGCGGTTAATCTCTCCAAGGTTTGCTGGTCACTGTTTTTCTCAGCATTTGAATTCCAAATCACCTTCCACTTCATCTCATTTGATGAAAAAAGGGTGTCTTACAGTTCCAGGGGATCATCCAATTATATCAATCCAACTTCCATTGCAGTGACTTCTATAACCAATACCCCTCCTAAGGGCAAGACATTTGTGCCCAAAAAAACTTTGCAAGAAACTGTTCAAATGGCTTTCTCAGGACATGCTAGAGTGCAGAAAGTACAAGAATTGATCCAAGGTACATGGTGGCCTACTTTACTCAATGACATGAAAGAAAATGTGGCTGTATGTCCTGTTTGTGCACAACACAAAGCTTCAAGACAAACTTCAGCAGGACTTCTGATGCTGCTACCAGTACCTTTAACTTCATGGACACATATGTTGATGGATTTCAACACTGATCTGCCTACATGTAATCATCACAACATTATCTGGGTAGTGGTGGATCACTTTTCAAAAATAGCTCATTTAATTCCATTGAATGGATTGCCTTCAGATCCAGTTCTGGCTCAAATGTCCATTAAAGATATTTTCCGGCTACATGGTTGTCCTGCAAAAATTATTTCTGATTGTGGAGTCCAATTTTTGGGTACATTTTGGCTTGCCCTATGTGCTGCTTTGCAAATTAAACTCAATTTTTCATTGTGTTAGCACCCTCAAACAAATGGTCAAACTGAAAGAGTCAATCAGAACTTAGAGTCTATTCTTCGATTGCACGTATCGTCATCGCAGGGTGATTGGTTGAACTTGTTGCCCTGGGCAGAATTCACCCATAACATTAACTATCACATCTCTTCAAAGATATTACCATTCCATAAAGTATGTGGCTGGCATTCTCAGCTTCCAGCCTTTTCATTACTTCCAGCAAATTCTAACCCAGCAGCAGAAGCCACACTCTAATCTTTTAATGACATCTGGAAAAAGATCTGTATTTCTCCACTTCAAAATGATACAAGACAGGAGCTGACAAGAAAAGCAGAGGTGTCTTTATGCTTAATGGAGAGTCTGGCTATCGACCTGAAATTTGTGGCTGAAGGTACCATCTATGAAATTTGTTCCACGTTTTATTAGGCCACTGTTATTAGTCGCTGCTACAGCTTATTCCTGTTTGTATTTCTGGATATCTCCTAGCAACTAAGATGCTTGCTGCTACGTGCAGCAGCACACCTGTTTGGAATGCCTCGTTACATGACTCCAGCCTAATGACTCCTGAGATTGGTCTATCTCCCTTTCAGAATGGATTCTGCTCAGTTCCGCCCTGCCGGTGATATTCCCTAGTTCCTGCACCTAGTGAGCTCCTCACATGGTCGCTGTACCCTGTACAGTTCCCAGTCTGTCGGTTCCTGGGTCCTGGTTCCCTTCCTGGGTGTACCTGTATTCCTGTATCCTGCCTCAGTCCTCTGTATGTTGTTCCTGCTAGTCATGCACCCATGCCCTGTTGGATTCTGCCCTGTACCTTCCATCCTGTGTCCCATACCTGCTCCATGTCATTGTCTTGCTGAGGCCCTCCAGTTACTGTTGTGCCTGATCCTGATCCAAGTCTAGGCTCCTGCCAAGTCTCTGTGATTATATCCTGCCTGCTCTGGTACATCCACTCCAGCCGTGCCTGTAGTCACAAGTCTGCAGCAAACTACAGTATCTCTGAAACATCTGAACCTATGTTTCAGCCACAGTCTAGCCACTGAGTTTGCACCCTGTCTGTTATTGCAGACTGCTGCCTAATCACATTATTCATTCAGCTAGTCTCTCTGCAGGTTTATGCTGCCAGTACTGTGCTTTCAATCAGTACGCACCCAGTGCCTGTTTTTTTCCAGGCAGTTATCCATTGCTTGGCTGTGTTCACCTGCAACAAACATCTAGTCCCTTCAGTTATCATTTCCTGTAACCAGTGCATAATCGGTCCTGCAATCTTCAGTTGCCATATCTTATCAAACCTGTCTGCAGTTATCATTCCTATATCTAATCTGCCTGCAATTAACCCTTGCCTTGCCAGCTGCTACACTCCGAGTAATTACATTGTAGTCTCCAGCCTATTGTGTGAGCCCCTACTGCTAGAGGTTTAAGTCTGGGCGGCATATTAAATACCAATGAGTGCATACAGCTCTAAGGGAACAGGATCGGCTGTTATTGGCAGAAGACCCTCTCAATGACTCTATGGGTCTCATACACATAGCACTGGTGTTCAGTAACAGCCATATTTCATCTTACAGGTTGTCAATCCAGTTGCTTATAAACTGCAATTTCTGCAAATCTGAAATTCCAATACCTTCCATATTTCTTTGCTCAAGCCTTTGGTGATTAATCGCTTCCACACCAGTCCTTCTAAAACACCTTAAGTCCAGACTCAGAGGGGTATAGAATATGCAGTAAATAATAATAATAATAATAATAATAATAATAATTTTATTTATATATCGCTTTTTCTCCAACAGGACTCAAGGCGCTTTACAGACATCAAGAACAATGCACATAATACAGAAGATTTAAGTAATGCAGCAATTGACAAGCCACACAGACATAAAAAGAAAACTTTGAGCACACAGTAAGCATAATACAAGATTGATGTAGGCATTTCGGGCAACAACCTCCACAGGTTGTGTATTCCACCCTCACAGGTACCAGGTGAGGCAGCCATCTTGGGCGCGCTGTGTAGGATTACCCTGGGTGGAATTATCTACCCCTAGAGGAGATGACACAAAATTGGGTGATTTCAGCATCGTAACGTTAAGAAAAGGCAGTGGTGCACATGGGGGGGGGGGGGGGGGGGTCTGAGACCCCAGAAACTCCCTCTGATGGATCACAATTTTTTCAGAGTTGAAGGCAGCATTCTTATGGTCACATGATTCACAGAGCCAATCTACTGCTAGAGCTCCCTATTTAAAATGCTTCTAACCACCTGTATATTGCCAGTACTAGGTAGAGTAGTAGGTAGACTAGAGGAATGGTCAAAAGTGTGGCAATTACAGTTTAATGCCAAAAAATGCAAAATCATGCACTTGTGTCTCAAAAATCCAAATGCTAAATATAGTTTTAATGGCACTATACTACTGAGGAGGAAAGGGATCTAGGAGTCACTATTTCAGGTGACGTAAGGGCAAGTAAGCAATGTAACAAAGCAATGAGGAAGGCTAGTCAAATGCTTTGCTGCATTGGGAGAGGAATCAGCAGCAAAAAAAAGTATTAATGCCACAGTATAGGTCATTAGTACGGTCTCATCTAGAATACTGTGTCAATTATGGAGGCCATATTTTCAAAAGAATATTAATACATTAGAGACTTTACAAAGAAGGGCAAATAAAATGGTGCGTGGCCTACATCACAAAACATACCCAGAAAGACTACAAAAGCTCAATATGTTTAGTTTGGAGCAGAGAAGGGAAAGGGGTGACATGATAGAAACTTTCAAATATATCAAGGGTTTTAACAAAGTACAGGAGGGAAACATTCTCCAAATGAAGAGAAGCAATAGGACACAAGGACATGCACTGAGACTGGAGGGGGGGAGGTTCAGGGGAAATTTGACGAAAAATTACTTCACAGAAAGGGTAGTGGACAAGTGGAATAGCCTCCCATCAGAGGTGGTAGAGGCGAAGACAGTAGAGCAAGTTAAATATGCTTGGGATAGATATAAGATATCTTTACAAAGAATTAAGGATCAAATAAGGTTTAAGATAAAAATATGGTTAAAAAAAGGGGCACACTAGATGGGCCATGTGGTTCTTATCTGCCGTCAAATTCTATGTTTCTATGTTTAATAAGTCTCCTAAGACTTCTGGTTCCCTGTGGCACAGAAAGTTCCCAGTTCCTGAGCTCCAGCAAATGAAACAGTTCCTTTTTATTTGTTATCTGAGTGCTCCTTCCCTCTGGTTCTGTCTACATCAGCGCTCTCCACTCTCAGTTGGACATCACCATCTGCTCCTGATGTAATCAGAGTGGCCTCATAACACCAGTGTGCTCGGCTGTTGGGATCCTGGCGCCCAACATACCGGCGTCGGCATCCTGACCGCTGGAATGCCAGCAGTGGGGCGAGTGCAAAAGAACCCCTTGTGGGACGGCCATGACTGAGTGAGCTGGCACTGTCTTTCTGCCACGCTGAGCGACACTGGGCACTACTAGTGCTGCACTAGCCTAGGTGTGTACATTTAAATAATAACTGTAATGTAATTAATAAATGCATTGAAAAAGTTATTTCTGAAGGAGGTCACTGAGGTCACTTTACATGAACATTGCTTTGTGTCGGGGGTGGTGGAGGATTAGGGGGGGTGGATCTCCAGGAATCAATGATGCATGAGGTGGCAACCCTAGGTACAATACAAATGCAGAACCTGATAGCCTTCAAGTGTTGCTTCAAAGCACAGCTTTACTGAAAGGACAGTAAGTGGCACGGCATCTTAAGCTATTAGTGCGTAGCCTCACTATATTGTGTATATGTTTGTATCCAAACCATTATGGAATAAACTACTGTATAAGGGCAAGTGCAGTACTTACTTGTCTGGTTGGGTGTGGCCCTTGATACTTCAGTTTTCACTTGTCTTCTTATATTACATCATTATCTTAGGTAAGATATTGGAAGAGTTCAATCAAATGCTAATTAATATTAGACAAACTAGAGTGAGAAGGCATGAACCATCAGTGACGAGTATAAGTTTGGTTTGCACTGACTTGAGCAAGATTGATGCTATAATTTGTCCCAAGCAAAGAACAATCACAGTGCTACACTAATTTCTGTCACGAGCCGCCACCGCCTATGCCTTCCGCAGCATCCGGTCGTTGCTAAGCGACTGGATGCTTCCGAACTTCCGCTCCCTGGCCGCCGGCTCCATGGCAGCAGGACGCTGTGCCAGTGAGGTGCCAGGGAGACAGGGACCTGTGGAACGTGCAGCGGGGCAGCTGTACAGAATAATCAATTAAGGGTGGCTTGGCTGGGCTCAGTGTGTTATTTGCTCCTGCTCCCTTTATAGGCGGTGTCTGCCTCTCGTTACATGAAGGTCATAGTTTCCTGGCTGCAGTGTAAGCCCTTGCTGGCTGCAGTGTAAGCCCTTGTCTCTTGGTGCTAATTCTAGCCTGTGGATACCTTGCCTGGTTCCTACTATAGTCCACTGCAGAGTTCCTGTGTCCAGCTTTGTGTCAGCCGCATTTTGCTGTGTTGTACCTTGTCTGTTTTCTGTGTGGTTACGTGTCTCCGCTGTATACAACTTATCCTGCATTTCTTCCGTACCCCTGCTACCTGTAGCTTCACCTGTAGGTTCAGAGTTCTCAGTGTTTAATGTGCGCTCTTTCCTCCTAAACACTCTAGTTATTATTTCACCAGCCTTGTCTCTGGCTGGGACTCTCCCATCTTTATATCTTTGGCTCTTCCAATTTTCCCTGGCACTGTAGTGTTATTCTCTTTCTCTTATCTTTATCTTTTTGCTACTCCTCTCCTCTTTTGGGTCCTCCTTCCTACCGGCATTGATTCACATCACTCAGGGTAAAGCTCGTACTACCACCAGTAGGTAAGTCCTGGTGGCATCCCAGTACCGGTAGGCATACTACGCCTTATGGGTAAAGCTGCTTTTACAGGCTAGAAGACCTGCTGGGAAGTTCTGCGAGTCTTAACTCGGTGTGTGCAGAGGTCATTGCCCAGAAGATCTCCGGAGTCTCCTCAGAAAGAAGATTCCTCAGTTGTAACAATCTTCAAAGATATTGTTGAACAAAGAGGACTGTCAGGAATCGACGTTCAGTGGCATCTCACTTACCAGAGCACTGGGTTGCAGGCCTCCAGATGTCACGACCCCAGTCTGCGGCTGCATGGTGCCCATTGTCATTGTGTACCCCTGAAGTCCATCTAGTGTGTACCCACCATCTGTGCAGCTTGGGCGCCACCATGACACTTGTGGTCAGCTGACCTGCAAACACCCAATCCTGCGCTATATCTGCACACATGATTCAAGCATCCAATGCCTGCTGACCAGGGGGGATAAATCCAGAACATTGGCTCAGTCTCATCGCCTTGAACAACACGTCACATCCAGTGTACAGTGTCTCCTGGCGCCAGTGATTTCCTTGCTCCAGTGTCTCCATGGAACTACAGACTCCAGCCATCCTGCTCTGCTACAACTCCTTTCAGTCAGCTTCCACCTCTGCATACAGTAAGAGACTCTATCCAGGTGCTACTTACCATTCTCACCTGTGTGTTGTTTATCTGCGTTCAACACTGTGATATTCCATCTGGCACTTAAAACAGCCAGCTTGCAATTAGCAAACTGTCTCCTGTTTTGGCCTTGCTTGGCTTTGTGGACTTGTTCATATATACAGACTGTGTGAATCTATTGCTGTTGGTTTCCAGATCAATCTCCGGAGTTACTATTGCCTGTGTTCACTGTTATCAGCTGCATTACTATTGTCTGCATATTGGATCCTGTTACCATCGACTTCCAAGTCGACCATTGATGTTTGCCATCGGCTACCAGGCCAGTCATCACTGTTATTAATTTCACTGGTTTACAGATCATCACCTGTGACTGTTGCTATACCTCTGTCAGCTTCTTTGCTCAAACCATCAGTATTGCTATTGTGTTTCAGTGACTGTTCATACCTCTGTGTGCTAAATAAATATAATTGCGCACATGCGCAGGAATGTTCTACAGCCTCCTCGTTTCCTCCACTGCACCGCCACTGACCCACTAGTGCCCCCTCCGAGTACAGACACAGTTACAGACCTGACAAGGATAGAGGAACACTATGCAGTGTGTGAGCATGCATTTGGACAGCTAACTTATTGGCACAACCATATTCTACTGCATCATATGTTGACATGACAAAGCCATGTACACTCCATGCAGATGCTCCAGGATTGATTAGGTAGAGTTCTCTATGAGGAGCATGAGAAGAAATTAAGGCTACTGGCGTTTATTAATAGGAGCCAATCTAGAGTAAAACATTGGAAAAGGCTATATTACTGTCAGGTGAAGTGGACTACTAACAAACGCCCACCGATACTCCTAACAGCATCTTACTCCTTGGGGTGTTACAATGTTAAACATTCTTTTTACATGTTTGTTTATGTTAGAAAACCAAAGTGGGTAAAATGCTCTAAGGAGCATTAAACAAGTGTCAAGTTCCTGGCATTTTCAGTGTGAGGTCAACAAACTCTATGTATTTATAGTGAGTCTCACCTACCGGCCCTCTACTACAGCTAAGTGTTGTAGTAATAACTGAAAACACAAAATATGCCCAAGTGTTACTTACTGGAGCATTACATGGTCTTGCTAAGAAATGTTATGCATAGTACGGAATACAGACAGGCTACCCAAGAGGGTGGGTACATTCAGTCTGCTGAGATGGAATTGAAAGGCCAAATGGGGCTTCACAGTACCGTACATATTTAGAAAAGCAAAGTAGGGGTCTCAAAAATGGTGAGTCAGAGCAACTCCTATGGAAAGCCTTAAGGATTTATACCCCTGACCAACCCTATTTACTTTCTAAGATGAACTACACATATGCAAACTTACATTACACCCATTATAAAACGCTACCCAGTGAAAGGAAGAAACTTTTTATCTGACTTCTCAAATTCCAATTTTATATTTTAAGTAGAATGATTTAATGAGTCCAAAGAGCTGAAAAACTGATATTTTGCAAAATGAATACCAGATTTTCATCCAACCGTTCGCTGTCCATGACCTTCACTGCTCCTCACAGCTTCTGCAGTAATCATGTTTGATCATTTCCAGTTCGTCAGACCCTCTGCAAAAATATAAATGTTACACAACATTGACTCCCTCCCAGGACTATCCTGATATTTATTTTATTTCTCTTTAAGCAGTTATTGTGAAATAATAAAAAAACAGACGAAATCCACAGAAATTTTGTAAAATTGAATAATCCTTCAGAGAAAGTGACTATTCTTAAATGATCTCAGTTTTATCCCTGTAATATATTCCATAGGGGTTACAAAAACAAGTCCTTTGTGCTGTACTTGGCACTGTTGTGTCCACTGCTGAATTCAGAGTCATTGTTTCCTGTAAATTGCATCAACTTACAATACAGTACAGTATGTGACAAAGGTATAGGATATTAGTCTGCAGCAGTAAATAGGATTTTATATAAAATGTAGATATATTATGCACAGTACTAGAATGAGAATATATTTTAAGATTTTATAGAAGCATATGAAACAATGGGTCAGATGTATTAACCTGGAGAAGGCATAAGGAAGTGATAAACCAGTGATATGTGCAAGGTGATAAGAGCACCAGCCAATCAGCTCCAATATGTAAATTAACAGTTAGGATCTGATTGGCTGCTGCCTTTATCACCTTGCACATATCACTGGTTTATTACTTCCTTATGCCTTCTCCAGGTTAATACATCTGCCCCAATGTTATTAATAACCAGGGATAAATGACAAATCAGAATTATCTTTAGCAGATAAAGGGCCTTATTCTCAGTTGGGGTTCAGTATAAATGTCGGCTGTCATGATCCCGACAGCGGGATTCCGTCCGCCAGAATGCCGGCTGTGGGGCGGGTGCTAGAGATCCCCTAGCGGACTCGCCACGCTGCGGGCACGGGGGCTCACTGCGTTCGCCACAGGTTATATTCTCCCGCTATGGGCGTCGTGGACACCCACAGAGGGAGAATAGCCTGTGTCGCCGGTATTCTGGCTGCGGCATTTCACAGCTAGTCGGGATTCCGGCGGCGGCCGCTTCCCCTCAGTTGCACACAGGTCCAAATATACCTGCGACTGGTGAACTTTAAGAAAATTGCCCATGTGGTAAAGTAAACTTACTGTAAGCATCTTTGCACATCCCTGAAAGATTCCAATATGGACACAACACAGCCATTTTTTCACGTCTGTGAAATGAGCGTTACACCTGAGTTGTGCAAAATTCTGAGATGTCACTATGGGAGGCTTATTTCAAACAGATCCCTTGCACCCAGCACAGAGTTTGTGTAAGAGCCAATATAAGAGTTGACAGCTGTGCAGTCGCTGAGGTCCGTGCGACTCTGAACGTGGGTGGAGTGGACACTCCCATTAGACTTCCAGACATTGCTCAAAGGATTAGCAGATTTGAGAGATACTCAGAATCAGGCTAATAGAGATCTTGTCAGCATAATTTGTTTCTTCAGACACTGTTTATTCTCCTATGGAGGAGATGACAGAAGGGAACAGAGCCATGAAGTGTTGGCAGCTACAGACAGGGACGCCTAAGGAAGGGGAGGTATTACCCGGGTATATTACCCGGGCACAGTCTTGTTGGAGAGTCCCTGCAGATGTCTGCCCCAGGTCAGCTGCTAAGGGGAACACTGGTCACGCCCCTCTCAGTACATCGGCCGCTTTCTCAGCTCTGGCGACATTGACCCTGCTGGATCACTATAAGTGGCAAGCTACATGTGATGTGATCAGACCATAACTAGGGCTATGTCAGCAGTACCACCACACAGAGCACAGTCCGCCATGGTGGCAGAACTGGCTGTTGCAATGTCCATTTGCCAGATGCAGCCTGTAATGTAATGTATAGGTGGCCAGTGGCATATCCATGGCTGCTATTAGAAATTGTGGGCCCAGGACTTCCACCTGACCACCAACCGCCCCCCCCCACCACCACCACCACCACCACCACCACCCCACCCCCTGCCTCCTTCCCTTCACCCTCTCTCTGCTCTCACTAACCAGTCTATTTCACCCGCCCTCGTTCCTGGCATGTCTGGTGAAGCCTCCAGGTTCTGTAATCAGGATCCGCCATGGCAAACAACCATGGAGAAAGTAGAGACAGCAACGGAGGCATTTTGAATCAGGTGCCAATCGTGAGCAAATCAGACCTCGCTGACTGGCAGCCAATCAGGAGCCACTGTGGCCATTCCTGATTGACTGCCGGGCCACGGGCTCTGATTGTCTCAAGACCAGCAACAAATGTAAAATGCCACTGGCGCTATATCTCTCCATGGCTGTAACCAGCTGGAGGCCCAGCGCCAATCCACACTGCTGCCACCTGGGCCCCTTGTCTATCTGTGCCTGGGACTCCAGTCCCAGCAGTCCCTTCCTAATGTTGGCCATGGGCATATCTGTAATGGGTGCAAGGTGTGCAGTGCAGGGGGCTCACCCCACATTCCCATCACTTATGTATTATAGTTACCTCTCTGGAGTCCAGCATCAAGTATATGCAATAGAAAAATCATAGGTACATTGTGCAGACACCATTTTCCCAGAAACCTGCACATGTGCAGTAGACTCTTGCACAGTGCCAGAATCTGCTCACCTGAGTCTCCTGCAAAATAGCAGGGGGCCCCCTGTGTGTACCCAATGCATTGCAACAGGATTTGCCCAGGCACACAGTAATGGGCCCTACACACATACCGATCCACCGCCAAGCTGCCCGACGGCGGATACGGCCGAAAGGAGATCCGGCGGCGGGGGGGAGGTGACGGGGGGAGTGAAGTTTCTTTACTCCCCCCGTCACCCGCCTCTATAGCACTGCATGCTAATATGGACAATCTCGTCCATATTGGCCTGCATGCATAAGCGACGGGGCACCAACGATTAACGAGCGCGGGGCCGCGCATCGTTAATCGTTGGTGCCTACACACAGAACGATATGAACGAGTTCTCGTTCATTTATGAACGAGAACGTTCATATCGTTCTGTTTTATCTGCCAGCGTGTAGGGCCCATTAGTGTACTTGCATATTTTGCTTTGCTTTCAACTGAGAATCATCCCTTATAACATCAGAAGGGTGTTCCCAGTAATGATTGAACATAGGATCTGATTCATGTTTGTAAGTAAAGCAAAACAGCAAGCAACTGGACAAAATGCACTGCAGGTAGGGCACATATAACATGTGCAGAGAGAGTTACATTTGGGTGCGGTGCAAAAATAAAGCTGTCTCACATTTGTGGGCTACATGCAAATGCTGCTGGTATTTACCCTGCACAGAAACAATATACATGTATTTGCTCTCCTTGCATGGCTAAATAGTTTGTTCCAGACATAAAGTTATCTGCTTTTTTGCTTTACTTACAAACATGGGCCCTCATTCCGAGTTGATCGGTCGCAAGGCGAATTTAGCAGAGTTACACACGCTTAGTCTACGCCTACTGGGAGTGTATCTTAGCATCTTAAAAGTGCGAACGAAGTTTACGCAATATTGCGAACAAAAAAAACTTAGCAGTTTTAGAGTAGCTCCAGACTTACTCTGCCTGTGCGATCAGTTCAGTGCTTGTCGTTCCTGGTTTGACGTCACAAACACTCCCAGCGTTCGCCCAGACACTCCCCCGTTTCTCCGGCCACTCCTGCGTTTTTTCCGGAAACGGTAGCGTTTTCAGCCACACGCCCATAAAACGCCGTGTTTCCGCCCAGTAACACCCATTTCCTGTCAATCACACTACGTTCGCCGGTGCGAACAAAAAGCCGTGAGTAAAAATCCTTTCTTCATAGCAGAATTACTTAGCGCAGTCGCAGTGCGAACATTGCGCATGCGCTCTAAGCTGATTTTCACTGCGATGCGAAAAAAAAGAACGAGCGAACGACTCGGAATGAGGGCCATGAATCAGACCCATAATGCAGGAAGACCCTCAGACATATCACTATCATACAGAGAGTGTTTTTTCTCTATGTTCTTTTGGCTGATTCTTTGCATAATTAAATATTTAAATATATAAAACCATACCTAAAATGCAAAACCATGGCCCTGCATCACAACTAGGGATGGCCATCGGTGCTACTTACACACAGTGTAAAAGCCGAAGGCTGCGCAGGGCTGTTGGCTGACAGCCATCTGGTTATACACCATCGATGGTAAAAGGATTCAACATCGGCTATAGACCATTGATGATCGAAATCATCGATGGTTGATGGCCATCCCTAATCACAACTGTATGCAAACAGCATTGATTTAGCATCTGTGCAGCCAATTCTGCGTCTCTATGCTAATGCGCGACCAATAAACTTCCTACTGCGGTACCCACTGGGAGTGGCACAATTCAGTCTCAGTGTATCAGATGCTCCATCAGTCACAACATTGAGACTTGCTCTATCCCTATGGCAGGTGTCCAGAGTCGGATTAAGGGGGGGCCCCAGGAGGTAAGTGCCCCGGGCCCCCCTTTTTAAAAGGGCCCACCGCCAGCACCACCTCCACAGATTGTATCTACAGTATAGGGCTGAAACACACACGCCGGCTCCCGCCGCCTGGCACAATCCCGTCTGGCTTTTTACCGCTGCCGTGCTGCAGAGACACATGCAGCGCAATGTGTCCTTTCACACAGCACGGCCCCGGCCCGGCTGCCAGGTTGCAGCCGGAAATATCCACTGGAAGGTCCGGCTGCCGGGCCGGGGCTGTGCCGTCTTTGTAGGCAGTGGACCGTGTGTGTGAAGGGGAGCTTTCACACACAACGACTTTTTTTCAAGCCGTGTCTGCTGCTGCGCATGCGCCCAGCATTATACACGGCTCAAAACCGTTGTGTGTGAAATACTCTGTCGGATGGCAAAAAGCCGAACAAAGTTTGTCCAGCTTTTTGCCATCCGGTGTAAACCGAGTAGTGTGTTACAGCCCTATGTGCTGCGCTCCCGGTCCTGGCTCCCCAATGTATTGCCAAACACCAGCGGCAGCGCCTCACGCAGTCCCGGGCGGCTCACGGCTCCCCCAGCTCCCACCGCCGCCTGCAGGGAGGCAGGGACAGCTGAGCGACGGGAACAAGGAAGACGCGGCTTGTGGACAGACCGCGGCTTGTGGAGCCAGCCTGCACCCAGCCCAGCTTAGGTGTTTTGATGCTTGGAGGAGACAGACAGCGAGGAACTCATGCTCTCCTATTATATGTGTGCAGCTTGCCAGCAGAGTAAGAAAGAGGTATGCTGGCTGCACAGTATTTAAAGTTCAGGTTCTGGGTAATTATATATATATATATATATATATATATATAAACAAAAAGTACAGCACACACCAAAATGAGCTCACTTATCCTCACAACATCAGTTCATGGCAGGTACACCTTACACCAAGTGGGCATATTTGCAGTTATATTATGTGATACAGTTGCCAGGTTTTAATTTTTATGATTTGGTGATAGTGTAGGACCTGCATGAAGGTGGGGTACCTTGGCGAGCGGTATGCAGGCTTCCGTGCATTGGCCAATTCACTAACTAAACCCCCATCATTTATTCATTTATCCATTGATGTTGTGAGGATAAGTGAGCTCATTTTGGTGAGTGCTGTACTTTTTGTTTCTATATTTTTGAGTGGGTGGCCATGGGCTACATGCACCCCACCCTATTAGTGGCGAGTGCGGATATATATCCCTGTTGAATCGGCACTCACTGTTACTTAATGCAAATAGTGCTCAGGTGCCCTCCGGAAAATACTTTGTATAATTACCACTCCTAGCAGGCGGCGGCACTCAGAGTCTGGTCACAGCAATAAATGTGCTTTAATGGATCACTCCATGTGCAACGTTTCGGGGCTACAGCGCCCCTTTATCAAGGTGAAGTGAACAAACAATGCAAAATAACATACCTTTATACAGTTGAAGACCCGCGAACGGGACGAGCTCCCGGCCCCGGGGCGAACACACGCCCCCTGCCCGGCTCACCAAAGCTGTGACGTATTTCCGCCCCCTGGATCCGGTCGCGACGGCTTCCTGGAGTCTGGGAACAGTAAGGTCACCATAGCAACCCGTGTTGCCATACAACAAGATCCGCAGCGTCGGTCCCTCATGGGGCTGAGATGAGCCACAGTTGTGCAAATATTTGGTAAAATCAAATACATACAAGAATTGCAGTGAAAGCTAAAAATAGTTAAAAGCATTAGATCGGTACACATCTGTGAAAACATTATACCTCCCCCTTCATGAGGTATTGTGTCCATGACAAAACATGATTAATGTAACAAATACAAAATGTATGGCTTACACAGCACAAGTGCCATTTAGTGTGTCTCGCTCACTGCCAACTATTGCTATCGTAAACTATTACTCATAAGTCAGGAATCCTTAGAACGTATTCCATAATATCTTGTCATTTAATCCTGATGGCTTAATAGTGCCAAGAGTAAAAATCCATCTGGCCTCCATGCGCAATAGTTGACCTCCCCTATCGCCTCCTCTTAGCGATTTCGGGACATGATCAATGATCTGAAACTTCAGATCATTTAATGTGTGTTTACTTTCGGCATAGTGTCTGGCCACCGGCTGGTCAGACACCTTGCCCATCAGGGCACCCTTGACCGCTGACCTATGCATCGCAAATCTTTCCCTGGCAATACGTATCGTCTTGCCCACATACTGTAAATGGCAAGGACAGGTGATTACATAAATAACATGGGTTGTGGTGCAGGAAAGAACATGTCTAATTTTGAAAGTCTTGCCTGTAGATGCTCGCATGTTTTGCACCCCAGGCAGCGATAACAGCCTGGTGCGCGGGATAGAAAATTGGTAGTTGTAGTAGTACCAAGCCCTGTTATATCGGCATGTACCACATAATCTTTGATGTTTTTTCCTCTAGTGAAGCATGTGAGGGGACGTCTGTTTTTAAACGTGGGTATGCTGGTATCCGAGGATACTATAGGCCATAGAGCCTTAAGGGTCCGAGGAACCACTGGACTAGAGGTGTTGTAGTTCGTAATAAATGGCAGGATTTTTTGATCTACTTTGTTCTTAGGCTCCAACATGGCCTGTCTTGGCATAGCTAGTACCTCCTGCTTGCATTGCAGCAGTTTGGCCCGATTGTACCCTCGTGCTACAAACCGCTCAACTACCGTGGTAAGAACTTCATTTAACTTGCTATTGTCACTTTGTGCCGTGATCTTAATCGGTGATGGTCTGTTATTAAGGGCTACAACTAGAGCATCAAAGCTGTCCTGTCCCCCTGTCCATAAAATGAAAATGTCATCTATGTATCTAGAAAAATAAAAAATATGTTGACTAATCTCTACATTGTTGAAAAACATTTCCTGTTCTTCCTGAAACATAAATACATTGGCGAACGATGGGGAGACGTTGCTCCCCATCGCACACCCACTTATCTGGCGGAAACATTTCCCGTCAAATAAAAAATAATTCCTGATAAGTGTCAATTCCAACAACTGTATAAACAAATCTGTGTCAACCGATGCCACCTTCTCTTGAACCAAAAAGGATTTCATGGCTGCCAGGCCCTGCGCGTGTGGTATGCTTGTGTAAAGGCTGCAAATGTCAATTGTACATAATAGTGTGCCTTCTGGAACCTTCCCCACACCGTTAAGTTGGACTAAAAAAGAAGTGGTGTCCTTAATAAAATGTTGTTGCTGCTCAATTAGGGGCTGGAGGATGCTGTCCAGAAAAACTGAAACTGGTTGATACAGCGACTGTTGTGCAGAGATTATGGGCCTCCCTGGAGGTCTGGTCACACTTTTGTGGATCTTCGGTACCGTGAAAAAGACAGGTACTCGTGGATGTTCTTGCTTCAATGCACGGCATAATTTTTCGGAAATCTTCTTAGAGACTTGGGCTTGATCCAAGATGTTGTCAATTTCTGACTTGTATTGTGTCGTTGGATCCGCTAACAGTGGTTGATATACTGTGGTGTCCGCCAACTGGTTGTATATCTCTGTTTTGTAATCTGACAAATTCAGGATAACGATCCCGCCCCCCTTGTCGGCGGGGCGGATCACTATATCCTGGTATGACCCCAGTTGTTAAAGTGCTTTGAATTCAGATTGAGATAGATTGTGATGGACATTAGAAGCTGCTGCTGTATATTTGGTCATAGAATCTTCGAGAAGTCGTATCATGGACTTGATAGAAGGGTTGTTAGATTGTGGATCGAACATGGATTTATGTCTTTGGTTCATAAAGTGCTGGTGCGGTTAAAAATTACTAATTTGTTCATGATTTTGAAAAAATTCTTGTAGACGTAATTTACGCGAAAAACCATGCAATTCCTTCTGCCACTTGAAATTGTCAAATTTGTTAGTAGGCGTAAAGGATAAGCCATTATTAAGCACCTTGACCTCTAGACTACTGAGTTGCCGATCAGATAGGTTGTAAATTAAATCTTCCTTCTGGTGCCCACGTTTTTGGGTTCTCGTGTTTTGGCGGCCCCTGCGGGTGGGCGCCCTCTTGTTTTTGTAGACTATGGAAGGATGGGAGAGGTCCCTAAAGGGATGCTGCCATTGTCGGATGGACCCTCTGATTCTGCTATTGTGAATTCATTATCACTATTGGAAGTGACAGAGTCCTTATGTCGATCTTCCCGTCGATTGCGCCAGTTGTGTCTGGACCTCTGGTTATAGGGCCTGTGATTGCCCGGTTCACCTCCTGATATCCAGCGATACACTTTATTACTTTCATAGTCATCTTTGACTGTTAGATGTTTACTTCTTTTGAACTTTATTAGTTCTCTCCTGTAGTTGTCACGCTGGATTTGCAATTTCTGCATCAGATGTTGATTGTTTTCCAAAAATAAAGTGTCTCTGTGCTCTGTCTCTAAGGAGTGGTAATTATTTATAGATATAGATATATAGATATGTAGATAGATATAAAATGCATATATATATATATATATATATATGTGTATGTCTGTGTGCATATGTGTGTGTGTGTGTGTGTGTGTGTGTGTGTGTGTGTGTGTGTGTGTGTATATACATATATATATAGCTCATCCCTTTTCAGGTAGAAATTTTAAAATCAGGTGGCCTCTCACTTGCAGCACAAAGTTTGTCATATATGCCATAATGTGCCCCTGTGGGCGCTATTATATTGGCAAGACAGAGGGGTACATTTACTAAGCAGTTATAAGAGAGGAGAAGTGAGTCAGTGGAGAAGTTACCCATGGCAACCAATCAGCACTGAAGTAACACCTGTCATTTGCATACTATGAAATGATACAGAGCTGCTGATTGGTTGATGGGGAAATTTCTCGGTTCTTATCACTGCTTAGTAAATGTACCCCAGAGTGTCAATTCAAAATCAGAATGGCCCAGCACAGGCAGGCCATCAGAAACGCTCTGGCCTCGGGCAGCGGGTACCAACCTGTCGCCAAACATTGTGTGGCATTCAGGCATAGTATGGCCACATTCAAACATCGCATTATCGACCATGTCCCTGAGTCGACACGAGGAGGCGACATGGGTAAAAAACCTTTGCAACTGGAATTCATGTGGATCCACAGGTTAAACACTTTGAAACCAGGGGGGTTGAATGATAATTTGGGGCTGATTAATTTTATTTAATTTACCAAAAAGGAGAGAGAATTGACAGCATTGGAAAGGAATGAGTTAAACATCTTGTGAGGGGTGGACCTAGCTGGAAGGAAAGTACAGCCCTTGAAAAAATGGGAGGGTTAGTATATATAGGGAAGGATAGGCCATTTTGTTTCTCTCTGTTGGTGAAATTGCCTTGGGGTGAGTGCTGCTGTGCAGAATCTCCCCATTTATTACACAGTTATAAATATTCTCAATTTTTTGTCAGCTCCCTGCATAACTGGTACTATGTCTGCCACTCGCCCACGACGGTCCGCAGGGACCCCAGCCCGTTACCGCTCATCGGGCGGTGGGGCTGGTCCCGAGGACGGGCTGGCTGGCCCTGGGGACGGCGTCCCGTCCCCTGGGGCCTTCATGGCGGGGTCCGTGTCGGCTTTAAGCGGCCGACGAGGGAGGACAGAGAGGCAGTCAGGCCACCCGGAGGTGGACAGGCGGCAGCCCTCGCCTCCGAGCATGGCCGGGGAAGCCCCTGTACCTGGTGCCCGCGGGCGCGCGCAGGCGCGCCGCGCTGGGCGCCCATCTGTGGAGCCGAGCACTATTCCCGTCTCTCCCCCCTTGCCGGGCCGGATAGAGGTCCCAGGCGGGGGGTGGGAGCCGGGCAGGAGACGGTGTCCAGCCGAGCGAGGCCTGTCGCGGTGCGGGCAGGGCCTCGCGCGGCGTTCTCCCCGGAGACCTCAGCCGAGCGTTCGCGGGCCGTAAGCTGTGGGACGTGTGCGCGCAGCGGCGCCGCGGTCCTCCTTGTCCCCTCAGCCCTCTCCCCTGGAGCCGGAACCCGGCGTGGAGCGGGTGGGGAGGAGGAGTGGCAGAGATCAACCAGGTATCAATATGGGGAATAATTATGAAGCAGCGGGGGCAAGAGGCCTCGCTGTGGCAGAGAGCGGTGGGGCCCGCGCACGAGGTGCGTGCGCCTCCGGCGGCGCTAGCCGCACACGTGTGCGCGCAGCAGCGCCGCCAGCCCTGCTGTCTCCCCTGCTATCTCCCAGGCAGCCGGAATCCGGCGATGGCCGAGGGGAGAGGGGAAGCAGGGCAATTGATTGGGACTGGCAGGGGCGTGCGAGGTCAGCACAAAGGGGTGCGGGAGCGAGAGGTGACGGGGCGCGCGCACGGGATGTGTGCGAGCCCGTGTCCACTGCGAGCGGCGCAGGGCGTGCGCGCGCAGCTGCGCCGCGGGTTTCCCTGTCTCCCCAAATCACTCCCCTGGAGCCGGAATCCAGCGGCCGGCGGGAGAGGAGGGGGGACAGGGAATGGGTTAGTGGCCGCAGGGCTGCTGAACGCGCCGCATATGCTCGCGGCGGCCCCCCCTCAGCGGCGACGGATAGTTCCGATCCGCAGGAGGAGGGGGCGTATTCGGAGGGGGAGAGCGAGGGCGGTGCGGGCACCGACAGGGGTGCCTCCGCTTTCCCGCCAGGGCAGCGGGCGTTGGGGGCTCGGTTCACGCAGGTCGGGCGGCGAGCGCGTGGTCGCGCGCGGGCCCCGGCCGGAGGGCCCTTGGGGCCCACGGCCGCGTTTCGGGGCAGTCACGACCCCTCCGGATCTCTGGCGACGGCCCTGGCCACGGTGGTGGAGGCTTTAGGGCCGCTAGCCGTGGCTGCCTCCCCGGGAGCGGCTGTTCGTTCCGGCGCGCCTGCGGGAGCAGGCGGGTCCGGCGAGCGGCGGGCTTTGGCGGCGCAGCGGGTGGCACGCGCCTGCCGTGAGCTCGGGGCGGCCGCCGCAGAATTGGAACAGGGTCCAGGGGAGGACGCGGGGGAGCGCGCGGCGGCAACGCCCCCAGCACGGAGGTCGCGGCATGCGCCGCGAGTGCTGGATGGGTCCTCCGCTTCTTTCTCTTTTTCAGGGGAGCTCGAGGACGAGGAGATGGCAGAGTACGAGGAGGAAGACGTCGATTTGGCCACGCCGGAGGATTCCATGTCGGGGCAGTCGGCGGCAGCAGGTGAGGTGGTGCAGTCGGTATCGGGTTCCTCCACTACCTCTAGTTCTCGTAGTTCTTCCTTTTCCTCCTCTTCATCTTCCCTGTCGTCGCAGGCGTCTGAAGTCAGTAGCACGACTAGGGCAAAGACGCGGGTGGCGAAATTCGCCAAGAGGGCAGCGGGCCAGCAGAAAAGGCGGAAGAGGCGCAAGCGGCTTAGCGAGGAAGCTCGTAGGGCCAAGAAGCGCCGCGATTTACCCGGTGTCGTGCGATGCGAATATACTGCTGTAATGCGGGGGCTGCGAGATAGTTGCCGCAGGAAGATTCGCAGAGGGGATTTCGTGGACGTATTCGTATTGACGAAGGCCGCGAAGAAAGAGTATAAGGTGGCGGCCGCAAAGAAGGGCTGAGGCATTCCGTACCTTTGATAATTGGTTGGCCGGGTTCTGGGTCTTCGCGGCGTGTTACCTGGAGGACAGGCCGGTGGAGCACATGAATATAATTCGGTACCTGCATCTCGTACATGACATGCAGCGCACGTCTTCTGGATCGGAGTGGCGTAGGTACGACCAGGAATTCAGGGAAAAGCAGGACGGTTTGCAAGTCATGGACTTTGGGTTCAAGGACGTTGAGGTCTGGCTTAAGGTCACGCGGGCTTCACAACAGGCTGAGGAGCCCCGGAAGCCGGGGGCGGACGGGCACCGCGCAGGGTCGTCCGCCCAGGGGTCAGGCGCGGATGGCAGATCGGCCAAGCCAGGAAGGTCGGGCGTCCGTGCAGGGGGGCGGGCCGCCACAAAAGGAAAATGTTTCGCGTTTAATAACGCGGCGTGTTCCTTCGGCAAACAGTGTCATTTTCGACACTCGTGCCTGCAGTGTGGCGGATCCCACCCAGCCTCCTCCTGCTTCAAAGGCAGTCGGCAGGGTGCCCGGGGTAAGCCATCTTACCACAGGCAAGCCGCGGGCGGGAGCGCTCCGCAGAGCGCCAACACCAATTAAATTGGAGACGATGGGCTGGTGGTTGGACTTGTATCCGAATAGGGAGGATGCACAATTTTTGTTTTCCGGTTTTCAGTTTGGGTTTCGCTTGCCTGTTGCGAGCGAGGTGTCCGTGCGTGCCCAGCGGAACCTCCAGTCTGCCCGAGCCTTGCCGTTAGTACTGAGGGAGAAAGTGGATAAGGAGGTCAAGTTGGGCAGGATGGAGGGACCGTTTCCATCGCCCCCGGTGGATAACTTGGTCATCTCTCCAGTGGGGGTGGTTCCCAAGAAGACTCCTGGCGCTTTCCGGCTCATTCAGCATCTTTCTTACCCGTCGGGGGCGTCGGTCAACGACGCAATACCGCCGGATCATTGCTCGGTGGTGTATCAGTCGTTTGACGAAGCGTTGGAGATGGTCCGCAGTTACGGGACCGGGGCCCTCATGGCTAAGATTGATGTTGAGTCCGCTTTTCGGTTGCTGCCATTACACCCGGACTCATTCCGTTTTATGGGTTTCCGGATTGGAGCGGAGTATTTCATCAACAAATGTTTGCCGATGGGATGTTCCGTTTCATGCTTATTTTTCGAGCGTTTCAGCACTTTTTTACATTGGTGCGTGGAGTCTTCATCAGGGGGTCACGGGGTTGCCCATTACCTCGATGATTTCCTGTGCGCGGGCCCGGCAAATTCACCACGGTGTGGCGACTTGCTTTTCAGCATCTGAGCTCTGTTTTTCCACTTCGGCGTTCCTGTGGCCGAGGATAAAACAGAGGGCCCGTCCTCCTGCTTGTCCTTTTTGGGGATTGAGATTGACACGGTAGCAGGAGCGTGTCGGCTTCCTCGGGACAAGGTGGTGAAGCTCCGCGACGCCATTTGCCGGTGTGTAGGGTCGCGTAAGGTCACACTACGGCAGGCGCAGTCCTTGCTGGGCATGTTGAACTTTGCTTGTCGGGTAATCCCGATGGGCAGGGTTTTCTGCCGGAAGCTAGAAAGGGCGACTGCGGGGTGTGCCAGACCACACCATTTCGTGCGTTTGTCCTCAGAGATTAAGAGGGATTTGGCAATATGGGCCTCGTTCCTGGAGGACTTCAACGGGGTGTGTATATGGCAGGCCCCAATGGTGGACAGCGCTGGGTTGCAGTTGTTCACCGACGCAGCGGGTGCCTCTGGATTCGGTTGCTATCTGGAGGGATCTTGGTGCGCGGCCTCGTGGCCGGCGGAATGGCATCGCGAAGGTTTAACAAAGGACCTTTTGCTTCTGGAGCTTTTCCCCATTATGGTGGCGCTGGAGGTATGGGGCGATCGGCTGGCTCATCGCAGCATCTTGTTTAGATGTGATAATCTGGGTGTGGTGCATGCGATTAACAACCAGAGGGCGAAGTCGCTGGTCGTTCTGCGGGTGCTGGGGCAGTTGCTGTTGACATGCCTATGTCGGAACGTGTGGTTCCGCGCGCAGCACGTGCCGGGGCTAGAGAACGGAATTGCTGACGCGTTATCACGAGGGCAGTGGGAAAGATTTTGTTTGTTGGCACCCGAGGCCGACGAGCATGGTTTTCATTGTCCCGGTTATGTTTGGCAGGTGATCGGGCAGGACTGGAGGGTCTAGCGTTGCGGTCAGTCGCGCCAACTACGCTTACGGCTTACAGGCAAGCCTGGAGTGAGTGGGAGAAGTTTGTGCAAGGACGGAATTCACAAGGTAAGAGCGGGCATCGGATGATGCTTTCTTTTATTTGGCAGCTGTATGTTTCGGGTAGGTCCAGAGCGGTGGTTGCCCGGTACTTGGCTGGGATTTCGTTTTTCAGCAAAATAAAGGGCGTCCCCGACGTGACGAAAAGTGGGATTCTGCTGAAGGCGATGAAAGGATGGGCGCGAGTCGCGCCGACGCCGCCTGACAGGAGGCGACCCATTGATGCGGCCTTGTTGCCGGCTGTCATCAGGGCGGTTGGAGGTGTCGCGTCGTCCATGTTTGAGTCGCTGTTGTTCAGTTTGGCGTTCTCAAGGGCTTACCACGGGGCCTTTAGGGTTTCGGAATTGGTAGCGCCTTCTAAGCAGGCAGATTCGCGCATGCTGGTCGGGGACGTAGTGGTGGGTGAGAGGTCCTTGCTTTGCAGATTGCGTCGGTCTAAGACGGACCAGGTAGGGAGAGGTCGTTGGGTCACCTTGGTTCCGGCTCTTGATGAGAGCATTTGCCCAGTGAGGTTGGCAGTGCAATATGAGGCTGTACGGCCCGACAGTCGGGGGTCATGGCTGCTGCATTATGATGGGCTGCCGGTGACGAAATATCAATTTCGTTGGATGCTGGGTCGCTGTCTGGCGAGCTTGGGCCTTCCACCCGCTGCGTTCGGGACGCATTCCTTCCGCATAGGGGCGGCGACGTCGGCTGCGGCGGCGGGATTTTCCATGGCTGAGATCCAGGCGGTGGGGCGATGGAAGTCGTCGAGTTACAGACGGTATATTCGCCCCGTTGCGTGAGATGTTGGCTCGCGCGTAGTTTGTTGTTTTAATTACAGTTGTTCAGTCATGTTGTACAGTTCAGTACGTTATGGTGTTGTGCGTTTGTTTGTCTTTCCCCTTTTTATCCTACTCAGGGATTAGCTACTCGCCGTTGCTGGCATGAGCCGGCAGCGGGGGTCTGGAGTTATTTTGCGATTTTTTGCCTGACTTGACGGACTGAATTCTAATCCACAATTCGGCTGATCTGTTCTAATCAGAGTCCCTCAGCAGGTCTTTACGCTTTCACCTCCAGCTGAGTTCTTACATGTTTTACCCCTTTTTTTACCCCCCCCCCACTTTTTATTTTCTTAAATTTTGTTTCAATTTCCCCATTTGTGTGTTCATGTTATGCTTCAAATTGGCTCGAAGCTCGTGCAGATCGGCTAGGCCGAGATTTCTGCAATATTCGGAAACAACATTTTTCTTTTTGGCAGATCCTTCAGGTTAATGCACTTACTGAATTATGGTTTAGATATTTAGTAACCAATTTTACCCCTTTTCCTCCTCTTCAGGTTGGTTTGCTGATGACTTGACCGTTTGGGTGGTGGGCCACTCGTATGTTTTTTGTGCCGCAAAGTTTTTAGCCTCGGCTGGGGCTCAGCGGTTTCCTAGGGCTCAGGGAGTTAGATGGCTTGGTTGGCGAGGAATGATGTGGAAAGATCTGAGGAATGGGCTAGTTAGTCAGGCTAGCAAGCATGGAGTTCCTAGAGTATTGGTTGTCCATCTAGGTGGCAACAACCTGGGGAAGAGGACATCTTTGGAGTTGCGGTGGGCCATGATACAGGATCTGGCAAGTGTGGCCGCAGCATGGACCAATTGCATATTGGTGTTCTCCTTGATGGTGCCAAGATTGAGTTGGCGAGGTGTGGTGGACGGACGCGTAATTGATGAGGCCAGGAAGAAGGTGAATGGCACGGTGGCGAAGTAGGTGCTGTCCCACGGAGGCAAAGTAGTTCGCCACCCTAGGATTCGGTTCCGAGACAATCACCTTTTTCGGCCTGATGGTGTGCATTTATCCGATGAGTGGATGATGTTTTTCCTGGAGGATCTGTTCCTAGTGTTGCAGGAGTTAGGGTGAGGTTATGGTGGCGGTGCGAAGACTCTGGGGAGGAGTCTTTCGCTGTTGGCGGAAAAGAACGGCAGTTTGTAGTTGTATGGTAAGCTGTAGTGATTTACAGTTTGATTTGGTTTAGGTGCACTCACCTCCATCGACTTATTTGCCGCTCGACCACCCGACCGGAGGCAGCGGAATGGGCACCCCTCCGGGTGGGAAGTCATTGTGGGGGTGGAGCTAGCACCTATTACCGTTTTTGATAGTTTGTAGTTAAATTAAGATAGTTTTGATTTTAGCAGTCTTTTAAGGTTAGCGTCAGTTTAATAGAGCCGTTCTTTTTTCTGCCACCATATGCCGGCTGATTCGGCATCTTAACCAAAGTTTTTCATTTACAGGTTTGCTATGGTTAGGGTCAAATAAATAGCTAACAATTTTCTGCCAAATTCAAGTCTCCGTGTCTTTATTTATGGGTATGAGAGGTAACGAATGCTTACTTAGAACGAAGGGGTCCACCAAATGTCACTAGGATGTTTATTCATCTTATTGACATCTAATATTGATTCAAAAATCCCCCAATTGTCAAATATTCTGAGGTGTCATGAGTCAGGGCACAATGAGTATTTTAGAGGGAGTGCACGCCTTTAGGGGTATTTTTGCTCATTAAAAATAAAAAATAAAAAAAAATGTAGAGCTCTTTTGTACAGTTTACGATACATGTTGCACATGCTTGATGTAATATTATGGTGTTTTGTGGTAACCATATATGTCATATATGATTGTTTTATCATCATAATTATTTTTCTATTTGTATTATTGTGTATATCTGCACACACTCACCATGTGTCTTAATGAGTTGTTTATATGCACTAGCACTTTAGAATTATGTACTGTTTTATCATTGACCCATAAGGTCATCTTATTACTAGAGATGAGCGCCGGAAATTTTTCGGGTTTTGTGTTTTGGTTTTGGGTTCGGTTCCGCGGCCGTGTTTTGGGTTCGACCGCGTTTTGGCAGAACCTCACCGAATTTTTTTTGTCGGATTCGGGTGTGTTTTGGATTCGGGTGTTTTTTTCAAAAAACCCTAAAAAACAGCTTAAATCATAGAATTTGGGGGTCATTTTGATCCCAAAGTATTATTAACCTCAAAAACCATAATTTACACTCATTTTCAGTCAATTCTGAATACCTCACACCTCACAATATTATTTTTAGTCCTAAAATTTGCACCGAGGTCGCTGTGTGAGTAAGATAAGCGACCCTAGTGGCCGACACAAACACCGGGCCCATCTAGGAGTGGCACTGCAGTGTCACGCAGGATGTCCCTTCCAAAAAACCCTCCCCAAACAGCACATGACGCAAAGAAAAAAAGAGGCGCAATGAGGTAGCTGTGTGAGTAAGATAAGCGACCCTAGTGGCCGACACAAACACCGGGCCCATCTAGGAGTGGCACTGCAGTGTCACGCAGGATGTCCCTTCCAAAAAACCCTCCCCAAACAGCACATGACGCAAAGAAAAAAAGAGGCGCAATGAGGTAGCTGACTGTGTGAGTAAGATAAGCGACCCTAGTGGCCGACACAAACACCGGGCCCATCTAGGAGTGGCACTGCAGTGTCACGCAGGATGGCCCTTCCAAAAAACCCTCCCCAAACAGCACATGACGCAAAGAAAAAAAGAGGCGCAATGAGGTAGCTGACTGTGTGAGTAAGATAAGCGACCCTAGTGGCCGACACAAACACCGGGCCCATCTAGGAGTGGCACTGCAGTGTCACGCAGGATGGCCCTTCCAAAAAACCCTCCCCAAACAGCACATGACGCAAAGAAAAATAAAAGAAAAAAGAGGTGCAAGATGGAATTGTCCTTGGGCCCTCCCACCCACCCTTATGTTGTATAAACAGGACATGCACACTTTAACCAACCCATCATTTCAGTGACAGGGTCTGCCACACGACTGTGACTGATATGACGGGTTGGTTTTGACCCCCCCCAAAAAAGAAGCAATTAATCTCTCCTTGCACAAACTGGCTCTACAGAGGCAAGATGTCCACCTCATCATCATCCTCCGATATATCACCGTGTACATCCCCCTCCTCACAGATTATCAATTCGTCCCCACTGGAATCCACCATCTCAGCTCCCTGTGTACTTTGTGGAGGCAATTGCTGCTGGTCAATGTCTCCGCGGAGGAATTGATTATAATTCATTTTAATGAACATCATCTTCTCCACATTTTCTGGATGTAACCTCGTACGCCGATTGCTGACAAGGTGAGCGGCGGCACTAAACACTCTTTCGGAGTACACACTTGTGGGAGGGCAACTTAGGTAGAATAAAGCCAGTTTGTGCAAGGGCCTCCAAATTGCCTCTTTTTCCTGCCAGTATAAGTACGGACTGTGTGACGTGCCTACTTGGATGCGGTCACTCATATAATCCTCCACCATTCTTTCAATGTTGAGAGAATCATATGCAGTGACAGTAGACGACATGTCCGTAATCGTTGTCAGGTCCTTCAGTCCGGACCAGATATCAGCATCAGCAGTCGCTCCAGACTGCCCTGCATCACCGCCAGCGGGTGGGCTCGGAATTCTGAGCCTTTTCCTCGCACCCCCAGTTGCGGGAGAATGTGAAGGAGGAGATGTTGACAGGTCGCGTTCCGCTTGACTTGACAATTTTCTCACCAGCAGGTCTTTCAACCCCAGCAGACTTGTGTCTGCCGGAAAGAGAGATCCAAGGTAGGTTTTAAATCTAGGATCGAGCACGGTGGCCAAAATGTAGTGCTCTGATTTCAACAGATTGACCACCCGTGAATCCTTGTTAAGCGAATTAAGGGCTCCATCCACAAGTCCCACATGCCTAGCGGAATCGCTCCGTGTTAGCTCCTCCTTCAATGTCTCCAGCTTCTTCTGCAAAAGCCTGATGAGGGGAATGACCTGACTCAGGCTGGCAGTGTCTGAACTGACTTCACGTGTGGCAAGTTCAAAGGGCATCAGAACCTTGCACAACGTTGAAATCATTCTCCACTGCACTTGAGACAGGTGCATTCCACCTCCTATATCGTGCTCAATTGTATAGGCTTGAATGGCCTTTTGCTGCTCCTCCAACCTCTGAAGCATATAGAGGGTTGAATTCCACCTCGTTACCACTTCTTGCTTCAGATGATGGCAGGGCAGGTTCAGTAGTTTTTGGTGGTGCTCCAGTCTTCTGTACGTGGTGCCTGTACGCCGAAAGTGTCCCGCAATTCTTCTGGCCACCGACAGCATCTCTTGCACGCCCCTGTCGTTTTTTAAAAAATTCTGCACCACCAAATTCAAGGTATGTGCAAAACATGGGACGTGCTGGAATTTGCCCATATTTAATGCACACACAATATTGCTGGCGTTGTCCGATGCCACAAATCCACAGGAGAGTCCAATTGGGGTAAGCCATTCTGCGATGATCTTCCTCAGTTGCCGTAAGAGGTTTTTAGCTGTGTGCGTATTCTGGAAAGCGGTGATACAAAGCGTAGCCTGCCTAGGAAAGAGTTGGCGTTTGCGAGATGCTGCTACTGGTGCCGCCGCTGCTGTTCTTGTGGCGGGAGTCCATACATCTACCCAGTGGGCTGTCACAGTCATATAGTCCTGACCCTGCCCTGCTCCACTTGTCCACATGTCCGTGGTTAAGTGGACATTGGGTACAACTGCATTTTTTAGGACACTGGTGAGTCTTTTTCTGACGTCCGTGTACATTCTCGGTATCGCCTGCCTACAGAAGTGGAACCTAGATGGTATTTGGTAACGGGGGCACACTGCCTCAATAAATTGTCTAGTTCCCTGTGAACTAACGGTGGATACCGGACGCACGTCTAACACCAACATAGTTGTCAAGGCCTCAGTTATCCGCTTTGCAGCAGGATGACTGCTGTGATATTTCATCTTCCTTGCAAAGGACTGTTGGACAGTCAATTGCTTACTGGAAGTAGTACAAGTGGGCTTACGACTTCCCCTCTGGGATGACCATCGACTCCCAGCAGCAACAACAGCAGCGCCAGCAGCAGTAGGCGTTACACGCAAGGATGCATCGGAGGAATCCCGGGCAGGAGAGGACTCGTCAGAATTGCCAGTGACATGGCCTGCAGGACTATTGGCATTCCTGGGGAAGGAGGAAATTGACACTGAGGGAGTTGGTGGGGTGGTTTGCGTGAGCTTGGTTACAAGAGGAAGGGATTTACTGGTCAGTGGACTGCTTCCGCTGTCGCCCAAAGTTTTTGAACTTGTCACTGACTTATTATGAATGCGCTGCAGGTGACGTATAAGGGAGGATGTTCCGAGGTGGTTAACGTCCTTACCCCTACTTATTACAGCTTGACAAAGGGAACACACGGCTTGACAAATGTTGTCCGCATTTCTGGTGAAATACTTCCACACCGAAGAGCTGATTTTTTTGGTATTTTCACCAGGCATGTCAACGGCCATATTCCTCCCACGGACAACAGGTGTCTCCCCGGGTGCCTGACTTAAACAAACCACCTCACCATCAGAATCCTCCTGGTCAATTTCCTCCCCAGCGCCAGCAACACCCATATCCTCCTCATCCTGGTGTACTTCAACACTGACATCTTCAATCTGACTATCAGGAACTGGACTGCGGGTGCTCCTTCCAGCACTTGCAGGGGGCGTGCAAATGGTGGAAGGCGCATGCTCTTCACGTCCAGTGTTGGGAAGGTCAGGCATCGCAACCGACACAATTGGACTCTCCTTGTGGATTTGGGATTTCGAAGAACGCACAGTTCTTTGCGGTGCTTTTGCCAGCTTGAGTCTTTTCAGTTTTCTAGCGAGAGGCTGAGTGCTTCCATCCTCATGTGAAGCTGAACCACTAGCCATGAACATAGGCCAGGGCCTCAGCCGTTCCTTGCCACTCCGTGTGGTAAATGGCATATTGGCAAGTTTACGCTTCTCCTCCGACAATTTTATTTTAGGTTTTGGAGTCCTTTTTTTACTGATATTTGGTGTTTTGGATTTGACATGCTCTGTACTATGACATTGGGCATCGGCCTTGGCAGACGACGTTGCTGGCATTTCATCGTCTCGGCCATGACTAGTGGCAGCAGCTTCAGCACGAGGTGGAAGTGGATCTTGATCTTTCCCTAATTTTGGAACCTCAACATTTTTGTTCTCCATATTTTAATAGGCACAACTAAAAGGCACCTCAGGTAAACAATGGAGATGGATGGATACTAGTATACAATTATGGATGGACTGCCGAGTGCCGACACAGAGGTAGCTACAGCCGTGGACTATTGTACTGTACTGTGTCTGCTGCTAATATAGACTGGATGATAATGAGATGTAGTATGTATGTATAAAGAAGAAAGAAAAAAAAACCACGGGTAGGTGGTATACAATTATGGATGGACTGCCGAGTGCCGACACAGAGGTAGCTACAGCCGTGGACTACTGTACTGTGTCTGCTGCTAATATAGACTGGTTGATAAAGAGATGTAGTATGTATGTATAAAGAAGAAAGAAAAAAAAACCACGGGTAGGTGGTATACAATTATGGATGGACTGCCGAGTGCCGACACAGAGGTAGCTACAGCCGTGGACTACCGTACTGTGTCTGCTGCTAATATAGACTGGTTGATAATGAGATGTAGTATGTATAAAGAAGAAAGAAAAAAAAAAACCACGGGTAGGTGGTATACAATTATGGACGGACTGCCGAGTGCCGACACAGAGGTAGCTACAGCCGTGGACTACCGTACTGTACTGTGTCTGCTGCTAATATAGACTGGATGATAATGAGATGTAGTATGTATAAAGAAGAAAGAAAAAAAAACCACGGGTAGGTGGTATACAATTATGGATGGACTGCCGAGTGCCGACACAGAGGTAGCTACAGCCGTGGACTACCGTACTGTGTCTGCTGCTAATATAGACTGGTTGATAATGAGATGTAGTATGTATAAAGAAGAAAGAAAAAAAAAACACGGGTAGGTGGTATACAATTATGGACGGACTGCCGAGTGCCGACACAGAGGTAGCTACAGCCGTGGACTACCGTACTGTGTCTGCTGCTTATATAGACTGGTTGATAATGAGATGTAGTATGTATAAAGAAGAAAGGAAAAAAAAAACCACGGGTAGGTGGTATACAATTATGGATGGACTGCCGAGTGCCGACACAGAGGTAGCTACAGCCGTGGACTACTGTACTGTGTCTGCTGCTAATATAGACTGGTTGATAAAGAGATGTAGTATGTATGTATAAAGAAGAAAGAAGAAAAAACCACGGGTAGGTGGTATACAATTATGGACGGACTGCCGAGTGCCGACACAGAGGTTGCTACAGCCGTGGACTACCGTACTGTACTGTGTCTGCTGCTAATATAGACTGGTTGATAAAGAGATGTAGTATGTATGTATAAAGAAGAAAGAAAAAAAAACACGGGTAGGTGGTATACAATTATGGATGGACTGCCGAGTGCCGACACAGAGGTAGCTACAGCCGTGGACTACTGTACTGTGTCTGCTGCTAATATAGACTGGTTGATAAAGAGATGTAGTATGTATGTATAAAGAAGAAAGAAAAAAAAACCACGGGTAGGTGGTATACAATTATGGACGGACTGCCGAGTGCCGACACAGAGGTAGCTACAGCCGTGGACTACTGTACTGTGTCTGCTGCTAATATAGACTGGTTGATAAAGAGATGTAGTATGTATGTATAAAGGAGAAAAAAAAAAAACCACGGGTAGGTGGTATACAATTATGGACGGACTGCCGAGTGCCGACACAGAGGTAGCTACAGCCGTGGACTACCGTACTGTACTGTGTCTGCTGCTAATATAGACTGGTTGATAAAGAGATGTAGTATGTATGTATAAAGAAGAAAGAAAAAAAAACCACGGGTAGGTGGTATACTATTATGGATGGACTGCCGAGTGCCGACACAGAGGTAGCTACAGCCGTGGACTACTGTACTGTGTCTGCTGCTAATATAGACTGGTTGATAAAGAGATGTAGTATGTATGTATAAAGAAGAAAGAAAAAAAAACCACGGGTAGGTGGTATACAATTATGGATGGACTGCCGAGTGCCGACACAGAGGTAGCTACAGCCGTGAACTACCGTACTGTGTCTGCTGCGACTGGATGATAAATAATGATATAAAAAATATATATATATCACTACTGCAGCCGGACAGGTATATATTATATAATGACGGACCTGCTGGACACTGTCTGTCAGCAGAATGAGTTTTTTATAGAATAAAAAAAAAAACACCACACAAGTCACACGACGAGTGTTTAACTTTTTCAGGCAATCACAATATAGTATACTACTAACTATACTGGTGGTCAGTGTGGTCAGGTCACTGGTCAGTCACACTGGCAGTGGCACTCCTGCAGCAAAAGTGTGCACTGTTTAATTTTAATAATATGTACTCCTGGCTCCTGCTATAACCTATAACTGGCACTGCTCCCCAGTCTCCCCCACAATTATAAGCTGTGTGAGCACAGTCAGATATATACATAGATGATGCAGCACACTGGGCTGAGCAGTGCACACAGATATGGTATGTGACTGAGTCACTGTGTATCGTTTTTTTCAGGCAGAGAACGGATTATATTAAATAAAACTGCACTGTCTGGTGGTCACTGTGGTCAGTCACTACTAAACTCTGCACTCTCTACAGTACTCCTAAGCTCCAGTAAATCAAGTGTCTCTGTCTCAAATCAATCTCACTCTCTCTCTTCTAATCTAAATGGAGAGGACGCCAGCCACGTCCTCTCCCTATCAATCTCAATGCACGTGTGAAAATGGCGGCGACGCGCGGCTCCTTATATAGAATCCGAGTCTCGCGAGAATCCGACAGCGTCATGATGACGTTCGGGCGCGCTCGGGTTAACCGAGCAAGGCGGGAAGATCCGAGTCGCTCGGACCCGTGAAAAAAAACATGAAGTTCGGGCGGGTTCGGATTCCGAGGAACCGAACCCGCTCATCTTTATTACAACTTGTTTTACCAGTAACTGTTTGTTATTATGGTTTAAGAGCAACAGCGTTGCCATGGTCGCGCGGCTGGATTCCGCAATGTCACTTCCAGTATCGCAGAGGCGGAAGCACAGGTGACGTGGCCGTCTGGAGACGCTGATGCGAGTGACTGCATTCCTGGTATATATATATATATATATATATAAAACATGTATATTCCTGCACTCGCATCAAGGAAAACAACAACGGTGGGGTGCTCCTAGTGGGTATCTCCAAAAGACGGTAGGCCCACAATATTTAGACAAGAGTCCAGCAATTTGGAGGTGCACTCATCCGGTCAAATAATTTTCAGCAACTTTTCTTTATTCACAATGACTTTATTGGTAGAGATTCGGGTGATCACCACGGTGGTCTGGTCCTCACAGCCTCTACAGCCAGGAGTCTGTAGAGGCTGTGAGGACCAGACCACCGTGGTGATCACCTGTGTTGTCTAAGCTGTTCCATGATTGTGTGTCACCCTGGGCAGCGAGTTAGTTTTTTCTCACGTTAAACTGACAGGCTTGTGCTGCCGGTGCTCCGTATACAGGCTCCATATACAGACCCCCGCCGGTGCGTTATAGCGCACTGCGCGCCATTCTCCTCCGCCGGCTTCCATGGGTGCACGGCGCCGGGGGGGGGGGGTTGGCGGCGCCCTGTGCAGCGTATAATATATATGTGTTTTGGGGGTCCCGGGCGCCGCATGTGATAACCCGCCATTAGAGCTGCGGGCCGCGGCGCGCCGGGACTCCCACTCGCTGTCGGTTGCCTGGGTGCAGGGCGCACGGGGGGGGGGCGCCCTGAGCAGCATTGCTTTCTGTAAGTGTATAGTGTTTTACACTATATATGGTGCTCGACCTGGCTTTTTAGTATACAGGGGAGCTATAGCACGCCGAGGGAGGCGGGGCATAGCCTCACACATAGAGTCAGCGCCATTTTCCCTGCTGTCCCCGTCAAGAGGTTTGTCAGGCACAAACAAGGGGGGGGGGGGGGGCATAGTGTTTGAGTGTTATGTTGCACTTATGTATCACTAATTGAGTTGAGAATGTCCATTAATTGATTTTCATGTGTAATGTCTGTGTGCCCCCTCTCAGATATACCCATTTTGGTACACTTGTGTAGGCAGGCGTGAGTGTTCTGTTAAAAAAAATCCTATGGGGTTCCCTGTCGGCATCGCCGACGCACGTGAATACTCGTTACAACATAAAAAGTAAATATTTTATGGAATGGGTGACCCTGTCGACACCGTCGGTTGTCGCCAGGGTAAAAGGACATGCGGTATCTGACTTATACCTGTGTATATACAGTTGTACGTTGTTTCCCTCGGACCGCCTGGGGTAGCAAGACGGTAATTTTGCCGGGTTACTAATAGAGATGAGCGCCTGAAATTTTTCGGGTTTTGTGTTTTGGTTTTGGGTTCGGTTCCGCGGCCGTGTTTTGGGTTCGAACGCGTTTTGGCAAAACCTCACCGAATTTTTTTTGTCGGATTCGGGTGTGTTTTGGATTCGGGTGTTTTTTTCAAAAAACACTAAAAAACAGCTTAAATCATAGAATTTGGGAGTCATTTTGATCCCAAAGTATTATTAACCTCAAAAACCATAATTTACACTCATTTTCAGTCTATTCTGAATACCTCACACCTCACAATATTATTTTTAGTCCTAAAATTTGCACCGAGGTCGCTGTGTGAGTAAGATAAGCGACCCTAGTGGCCGACACAAACACCGGGCCCATCTAGGAGTGGCACTGCAGTGTCACGCAGGATGTCCCTTCCAAAAAACCCTCCCCAAACAGCACATGACGCAAAGAAAAAAAGAGGCGCAATGAGGTAGCTGTGTGAGTAAGATTAGCGACCCTAGTGGCCGACACAAACACCGGGCCCATCTAGGAGTGGCACTGCAGTGTCACGCAGGATGGCCCTTCCAAAAAACCCTCCCCAAACAGCACATGACGCAAAGAAAAAAAGAGGCGCAATGAGGTAGCTGTGTGAGTAAGATTAGCGACCCTAGTGGCCGACACAAACACCGGGCCCATCTAGGAGTGGCACTGCAGTGTCACGCAGGATGTCCCTTCCAAAAAACCCTCCCCAAACAGCACATGACGCAAAGAAAAAAAGAGGCGCAATGAGGTAGCTGACTGTGTGAGTAAGATTAGCGACCCTAGTGGCCGACACAAACACCGGGCCCATCTAGGAGTGGCACTGCAGTGTCACGCAGGATGTCCCTTCCAAAAAACCCTCCCCAATCAGCACATGATGCAAAGAAAAAGAAAAGAAAAAAGAGGTGCAAGATGGAATTGTCCTTGGGCCCTCCCACCCACCCTTATGTTGTATAAACAAAACAGGACATGCACAC
The DNA here is from genome assembly GCF_028390025.1 of Pseudophryne corroboree. Lineage (NCBI taxonomy): Eukaryota > Metazoa > Chordata > Amphibia > Anura > Myobatrachidae > Pseudophryne > Pseudophryne corroboree. Next base: position 844,622,629 of record NC_086447.1, on the reverse strand, counting down.
TTTAACCAACCCATCATTTCAGTGACAGGGTCTGCCACACGACTGTGACTGATATGACGGGTTGGTTTGGACCCCCCCCAAAAAAGAAGCAATTAATCTCTCCTTGCACAAACTGGCTCTACAGAGGCAAGATGTCCACCTCATCTTCACCCTCCGATATATCACCGTGTACATCCCCCTCCTCACAGATTATCAATTCGTCCCCACTGGAATCCACCATCTCAGCTCCCTGTGTACTTTGTGGAGGCAATTGCTGCTGGTCAATGTCTCCGCGGAGGAATTGATTATAATTCATTTTAATGAACATCATCTTCTCCACATTTTCTGGATGTAACCTCGTACGCCGATTGCTGACAAGGTGAGCGGCGGCACTAAACACTCTTTCGGAGTACACACTTGTGGGAGGGCAACTTAGGTAGAATAAAGCCAGTTTGTGCAAGGGCCTCCAAATTGCCTCTTTTTCCTGCCAGTATAAGTACGGACTGTGTGACGTGCCTACTTGGATGCGGTCACTCATATAATCCTCCACCATTCTATCAATGTTGAGAGAATCATATGCAGTGACAGTAGACGACATGTCCGTAATCGTTGTCAGGTCAGGACCAGATGTCAGCATCAGCAGTCGCTCCAGACTGCCCTGCATCACCGCCAGCGGGTGGGCTCGGAATTCTGAGCCTTTTCCTCGCACCCCCAGTTGCGGGAGAATGTGAAGGAGGAGATGTTGACAGGTCGCGTTCCGCTTGACTTGACAATTTTGTCACCAGCAGGTCTTTCAACCCCAGCAGACTTGTGTCTGCCGGAAAGAGAGATCCAAGGTAGGCTTTAAATCTAGGATCGAGCACGGTGGCCAAAATGTAGTGCTCTGATTTCAACAGATAGACCACCCGTGAATCCTTGTTAAGCGAATTAAGGGCTGCATCCACAAGTCCCACATGCCTAGCGGAATCGCTCCCTTTTAGCTCCTTCTTCAATGCCTCCAGCTTCTTCTGCAAAAGCCTGATGAGGGGAATGACCTGACTCAGGCTGGCAGTGTCTGAACTGACTTCACGTGTGGCAAGTTCAAAGGGCATCAGAACCTTGCACAACGTTGAAATCATTCTCCACTGCACTTGAGACAGGTGCATTCCACCTCCTATATCGTGCTCAATTGTATAGGCTTGAATGGCCTTTTGCTGCTCCTCCAACCTCTGAAGCATATAGAGGGTTGAATTCCACCTCGTTACCACTTCTTGCTTCAGATGATGGCAGGGCAGGTTCAGTAGTTTTTGGTGGTGCTCCAGTCTTCTGTACGTGGTGCCTGTACGCCGAAAGTGTCCCGCAATTCTTCTGGCCACCGACAGCATCTCTTGCACGCCCCTGTCGTTTTTTAAAAAATTCTGCACCACCAAATTCAAGGTATGTGCAAAACATGGGACGTGCTGGAATTTGCCCATATTTAATGCACACACAATATTGCTGGCGTTGTCCGATGCCACAAATCCACAGGAGAGTCCAATTGGGGTAAGCCATTCCGCGATGATCTTCCTCAGTTGCCGTAAGAGGTTTTCAGCTGTGTGCGTATTCTGGAAAGCAGTGATACAAAGCGTAGCCTGCCTAGGAAAGAGTTGGCGTTTGCGAGATGCTGCTACTGGTGCCGCCGCTGCTGTTCTTGCGGCGGGAGTCCATACATCTACCCAGTGGGCTGTCACAGTCATATAGTCCTGACCCTGCCCTGCTCCACTTGTCCACATGTCCGTGGTTAAGTGGACATTGGGTACAACTGCATTTTTTAGGACACTGGTGAGTCTTTTTCTGACGTCCGTGTACATTCTCGGTATCGCCTGCCTAGAGAAGTGGAACCTAGATGGTATTTGGTAACGGGGGCACACTGCCTCAATAAATTGTCTAGTTCCCTGTGAACTAACGGTGGATACCGGACGCACGTCTAACACCAACATAGTTGTCAAGGCCTCAGTTATCCGCTTTGCAGCAGGATGACTGCTGTGATATTTCATCTTCCTTGCAAAGGACTGTTGGACAGTCAATTGCTTACTGGAAGTAGTACAAGTGGGCTTACGACTTCCCCTCTGGGATGACCATCGACTCCCAGCAGCAACAACAGCAGCGCCAGCAGCAGTAGGCGTTACACGCAAGGATGCATCGGAGGAATCCCGGGCAGGAGAGGACTCGTCAGAATTGCCAGTGACATGGCCTGCAGGACTATTGGCATTCCTGGGGAAGGAGGAAATTGACACTGAGGGAGTTGGTGGGGTGGTTTGCGTGAGCTTGGTTACAAGAGGAAGGGATTTACTGGTCAGTGGACTGCTTCCGCTGTCGCCCAAAGTTTTTGAACTTGTCACTGACTTATTATGAATGCGCTGCAGGTGACGTATAAGGGAGGATGTTCCGAGGTGGTTAACGTCCTTACCCCTACTTATTACAGCTTGACAAAGGGAACACACGGCTTGACAAATGTTGTCCGCATTTCTGGTGAAATACTTCCACACCGAAGAGCTGATTTTTTTGGTATTTTCACCAGGCATGTCAACGGCCATATTCCTCCCACGGACAACAGGTGTCTCCCCGGGTGCCTGACTTAAACAAACCACCTCACCATCAGAATCCTCCTGGTCAATTTCCTCCCCAGCGCCAGCAACACCCATATCCTCCTCATCCTGGTGTACTTCAACACTGACATCTTCAATCTGACTATCAGGAACTGGACTGCGGGTGCTCCTTCCAGCACTTGCAGGGGGCGTGCAAATGGTGGAAGGCGCATGCTCTTCACGTCCAGTGTTGGGAAGGTCAGGCATCGCAACCGACACAATTGGACTCTCCTTGTGGATTTGGGATTTCGAAGAACGCACAGTTCTTTGCGGTGCTTTTGCCAGCTTGAGTCTTTTCAGTTTTCTAGCGAGAGGCTGAGTGCTTCCATCCTCATGTGAAGCTGAACCACTAGCCATGAACATAGGCCAGGGCCTCAGCCGTTCCTTGCCACTCCGTGTGGTAAATGGCATATTGGCAAGTTTACGCTTCTCCTCCGACAATTTTATTTTAGGTTTTGGAGTCCTTTTTTTACTGATATTTGGTGTTTTGGATTTGACATGCTCTGTACTATGACATTGGGCATCGGCCTTGGCAGACGACGTTGCTGGCATTTCATCGTCTCGGCCATGACTAGTGGCAGCAGCTTCAGCACGAGGTGGAAGTGGATCTTGATCTTTCCCTAATTTTGGAACCTCAACATTTTTGTTCTCCATATTTTAATAGGCACAACTAAAAGGCACCTCAGGTAAACAATGGAGATGGATGGATACTAGTATACAATTATGGATGGACTGCCGAGTGCCGACACAGAGGTAGCTACAGCCGTGGACTATTGTACTGTACTGTGTCTGCTGCTAATATAGACTGGATGATAATGAGATGTAGTATGTATGTATAAAGAAGAAAGAAAAAAAAACCACGGGTAGGTGGTATACAATTATGGATGGACTGCCGAGTGCCGACACAGAGGTAGCTACAGCCGTGGACTACTGTACTGTGTCTGCTGCTAATATAGACTGGTTGATAAAGAGATGTAGTATGTATGTATAAAGAAGAAAGAAAAAAAAACCACGGGTAGGTGGTATACAATTATGGATGGACTGCCGAGTGCCGACACAGAGGTAGCTACAGCCGTGGACTACCGTACTGTGTCTGCTGCTAATATAGACTGGTTGATAATGAGATGTAGTATGTATAAAGAAGAAAGAAAAAAAAAAACCACGGGTAGGTGGTATACAATTATGGACGGACTGCCGAGTGCCGACACAGAGGTAGCTACAGCCGTGGACTACCGTACTGTACTGTGTCTGCTGCTAATATAGACTGGATGATAATGAGATGTAGTATGTATAAAGAAGAAAGAAAAAAAAACCACGGGTAGGTGGTATACAATTATGGATGGACTGCCGAGTGCCGACACAGAGGTAGCTACAGCCGTGGACTACCGTACTGTGTCTGCTGCTAATATAGACTGGTTGATAATGAGATGTAGTATGTATAAAGAAGAAAGAAAAAAAAAACACGGGTAGGTGGTATACAATTATGGACGGACTGCCGAGTGCCGACACAGAGGTAGCTACAGCCGTGGACTACCGTACTGTGTCTGCTGCTTATATAGACTGGTTGATAATGAGATGTAGTATGTATAAAGAAGAAAGGAAAAAAAAAACCACGGGTAGGTGGTATACAATTATGGATGGACTGCCGAGTGCCGACACAGAGGTAGCTACAGCCGTGGACTACTGTACTGTGTCTGCTGCTAATATAGACTGGTTGATAAAGAGATGTAGTATGTATGTATAAAGAAGAAAGAAGAAAAAACCACGGGTAGGTGGTATACAATTATGGACGGACTGCCGAGTGCCGACACAGAGGTTGCTACAGCCGTGGACTACCGTACTGTACTGTGTCTGCTGCTAATATAGACTGGTTGATAAAGAGATGTAGTATGTATGTATAAAGAAGAAAGAAAAAAAAACACGGGTAGGTGGTATACAATTATGGATGGACTGCCGAGTGCCGACACAGAGGTAGCTACAGCCGTGGACTACTGTACTGTGTCTGCTGCTAATATAGACTGGTTGATAAAGAGATGTAGTATGTATGTATAAAGAAGAAAGAAAAAAAAACCACGGGTAGGTGGTATACAATTATGGACGGACTGCCGAGTGCCGACACAGAGGTAGCTACAGCCGTGGACTACTGTACTGTGTCTGCTGCTAATATAGACTGGTTGATAAAGAGATGTAGTATGTATGTATAAAGGAGAAAAAAAAAAACCACGGGTAGGTGGTATACAATTATGGACGGACTGCCGAGTGCCGACACAGAGGTAGCTACAGCCGTGGACTACCGTACTGTACTGTGTCTGCTGCTAATATAGACTGGTTGATAAAGAGATGTAGTATGTATGTATAAAGAAGAAAGAAAAAAAAACCACGGGTAGGTGGTATACTATTATGGATGGACTGCCGAGTGCCGACACAGAGGTAGCTACAGCCGTGGACTACTGTACTGTGTCTGCTGCTAATATAGACTGGTTGATAAAGAGATGTAGTATGTATGTATAAAGAAGAAAGAAAAAAAAACCACGGGTAGGTGGTATACAATTATGGATGGACTGCCGAGTGCCGACACAGAGGTAGCTACAGCCGTGAACTACCGTACTGTGTCTGCTGCGACTGGATGATAAATAATGATATAAAAAATATATATATATCACTACTGCAGCCGGACAGGTATATATTATATAATGACGGACCTGCTGGACACTGTCTGTCAGCAGAATGAGTTTTTTATAGAATAAAAAAAAAAACACCACACAAGTCACACGACGAGTGTTTAACTTTTTCAGGCAATCACAATATAGTATACTACTAACTATACTGGTGGTCAGTGTGGTCAGGTCACTGGTCAGTCACACTGGCAGTGGCACTCCTGCAGCAAAAGTGTGCACTGTTTAATTTTAATAATATGTACTCCTGGCTCCTGCTATAACCTATAACTGGCACTGCTCCCCAGTCTCCCCCACAATTATAAGCTGTGTGAGCACAGTCAGATATATACATAGATGATGCAGCACACTGGGCTGAGCAGTGCACACAGATATGGTATGTGACTGAGTCACTGTGTATCGTTTTTTTCAGGCAGAGAACGGATTATATTAAATAAAACTGCACTGTCTGGTGGTCACTGTGGTCAGTCACTACTAAACTCTGCACTCTCTACAGTACTCCTAAGCTCCAGTAAATCAAGTGTCTCTGTCTCAAATCAATCTCACTCTCTCTCTTCTAATCTAAATGGAGAGGACGCCAGCCACGTCCTCTCCCTATCAATCTCAATGCACGTGTGAAAATGGCGGCGACGCGCGGCTCCTTATATAGAATCCGAGTCTCGCGAGAATCCGACAGCGTCATGATGACGTTCGGGCGCGCTCGGGTTAACCGAGCAAGGCGGGAAGATCCGAGTCGCTCGGACCCGTGAAAAAAAACATGAAGTTCGGGCGGGTTCGGATTCCGAGGAACCGAACCCGCTCATCTTTATTACAACTTGTTTTACCAGTAACTGTTTGTTATTATGGTTTAAGAGCAACAGCGTTGCCATGGTCGCGCGGCTGGATTCCGCAATGTCACTTCCAGTATCGCAGAGGCGGAAGCACAGGTGACGTGGCCGTCTGGAGACGCTGATGCGAGTGACTGCATTCCTGGTATATATATATATATATATATATATATATATATATATATAAAACATGTATATTCCTGCACTCGCATCAAGGAAAACAACAACGGTGGGGTGCTCCTAGTGGGTATCTCCAAAAGACGGTAGGCCCACAATATTTAGACAAGAGTCCAGCAATTTGGAGGTGCACTCATCCGGTCAAATAATTTTCAGCAACTTTTCTTTATTCACAATGACTTTATTGGTAGAGATTCGGGTGATCACCACGGTGGTCTGGTCCTCACAGCCTCTACAGCCAGGAGTCTGTAGAGGCTGTGAGGACCAGACCACCGTGGTGATCACCTGTGTTGTCTAAGCTGTTCCATGATTGTGTGTCACCCTGGGCAGCGAGTTAGTTTTTTCTCACGTTAAACTGACAGGCTTGTGCTGCCGGTGCTCCGTATACAGGCTCCATATACAGACCCCCGCCGGTGCGTTATAGCGCACTGCGCGCCATTCTCCTCCGCCGGCTTCCATGGGTGCACGGCGCCGGGGGGGGGGGGGTTGGCGGCGCCCTGTGCAGCGTATAATATATATGTGTTTTGGGGGTCCCGGGCGCCGCATGTGATAACCCGCCATTAGAGCTGCGGGCCGCGGCGCGCCGGGACTCCCACTCGCTGTCGGTTGCCTGGGTGCAGGGCGCACGGGGGGGGGGCGCCCTGAGCAGCATTGCTTTCTGTAAGTGTATAGTGTTTTACACTATATATGGTGCTCGACCTGGCTTTTTAGTATACAGGGGAGCTATAGCACGCCGAGGGAGGCGGGGCATAGCCTCACACATAGAGTCAGCGCCATTTTCCCTGCTGTCCCCGTCAAGAGGTTTGTCAGGCACAAACAAGGGGGGGGGGGGGGGGGGGCATAGTGTTTGAGTGTTATGTTGCACTTATGTATCACTAATTGAGTTGAGAATGTCCATTAATTGATTTTCATGTGTAATGTCTGTGTGCCCCCTCTCAGATATACCCATTTTGGTACACTTGTGTAGGCAGGCGTGAGTGTTCTGTTAAAAAAAATCCTATGGGGTTCCCTGTCGGCATCGCCGACGCACGTGAATACTCGTTACAACATAAAAAGTAAATATTTTATGGAATGGGTGACCCTGTCGACACCGTCGGTTGTCGCCAGGGTAAAAGGACATGCGGTATCTGACTTATACCTGTGTATATACAGTTGTACGTTGTTTCCCTCGGACCGCCTGGGGTAGCAAGACGGTAATTTTGCCGGGTTACTAATAGAGATGAGCGCCTGAAATTTTTCGGGTTTTGTGTTTTGGTTTTGGGTTCGGTTCCGCGGCCGTGTTTTGGGTTCGAACGCGTTTTGGCAAAACCTCACCGAATTTTTTTTGTCGGATTCGGGTGTGTTTTGGATTCGGGTGTTTTTTTCAAAAAACACTAAAAAACAGCTTAAATCATAGAATTTGGGGGTCATTTTGATCCCAAAGTATTATTAACCTCAAAAACCATAATTTACACTCATTTTCAGTCTATTCTGAATACCTCACACCTCACAATATTATTTTTAGTCCTAAAATTTGCACCGAGGTCGCTGTGTGAGTAAGATAAGCGACCCTAGTGGCCGACACAAACACCGGGCCCATCTAGGAGTGGCACTGCAGTGTCACGCAGGATGTCCCTTCCAAAAAACCCTCCCCAAACAGCACATGACGCAAAGAAAAAAAGAGGCGCAATGAGGTAGCTGTGTGAGTAAGATTAGCGACCCTAGTGGCCGACACAAACACCGGGCCCATCTAGGAGTGGCACTGCAGTGTCACGCAGGATGGCCCTTCCAAAAAACCCTCCCCAAACAGCACATGACGCAAAGAAAAAAAGAGGCGCAATGAGGTAGCTGTGTGAGTAAGATTAGCGACCCTAGTGGCCGACACAAACACCGGGCCCATCTAGGAGTGGCACTGCAGTGTCACGCAGGATGTCCCTTCCAAAAAACCCTCCCCAAACAGCACATGACGCAAAGAAAAAAAGAGGCGCAATGAGGTAGCTGACTGTGTGAGTAAGATTAGCGACCCTAGTGGCCGACACAAACACCGGGCCCATCTAGGAGTGGCACTGCAGTGTCACGCAGGATGTCCCTTCCAAAAAACCCTCCCCAATCAGCACATGATGCAAAGAAAAAGAAAAGAAAAAAGAGGTGCAAGATGGAATTGTCCTTGGGCCCTCCCACCCACCCTTATGTTGTATAAACAAAACAGGACATGCACACTTTAACCAACCCATCATTTCAGTGACAGGGTCTGCCACACGACTGTGACTGATATGACGGGTTGGTTTGGACCCCCCCCAAAAAAGAAGCAATTAATCTCTCCTTGCACAAACTGGCTCTACAGAGGCAAGATGTCCACCTCATCTTCACCCTCCGATATATCACCGTGTACATCCCCCTCCTCACAGATTATCAATTCGTCCCCACTGGAATCCACCATCTCAGCTCCCTGTGTACTTTGTGGAGGCAATTGCTGCTGGTCAATGTCTCCGCGGAGGAATTGATTATAATTCATTTTAATGAACATCATCTTCTCCACATTTTCTGGATGTAACCTCGTACGCCGATTGCTGACAAGGTGAGCGGCGGCACTAAACACTCTTTCGGAGTACACACTTGTGGGAGGGCAACTTAGGTAGAATAAAGCCAGTTTGTGCAAGGGCCTCCAAATTGCCTCTTTTTCCTGCCAGTATAAGTACGGACTGTGTGACGTGCCTACTTGGATGCGGTCACTCATATAATCCTCCACCATTCTATCAATGTTGAGAGAATCATATGCAGTGACAGTAGACGACATGTCCGTAATCGTTGTCAGGTCAGGACCAGATGTCAGCATCAGCAGTCGCTCCAGACTGCCCTGCATCACCGCCAGCGGGTGGGCTCGGAATTCTGAGCCTTTTCCTCGCACCCCCAGTTGCGGGAGAATGTGAAGGAGGAGATGTTGACAGGTCGCGTTCCGCTTGACTTGACAATTTTGTCACCAGCAGGTCTTTCAACCCCAGCAGACTTGTGTCTGCCGGAAAGAGAGATCCAAGGTAGGCTTTAAATCTAGGATCGAGCACGGTGGCCAAAATGTAGTGCTCTGATTTCAACAGATAGACCACCCGTGAATCCTTGTTAAGCGAATTAAGGGCTGCATCCACAAGTCCCACATGCCTAGCGGAATCGCTCCCTTTTAGCTCCTTCTTCAATGCCTCCAGCTTCTTCTGCAAAAGCCTGATGAGGGGAATGACCTGACTCAGGCTGGCAGTGTCTGAACTGACTTCACGTGTGGCAAGTTCAAAGGGCATCAGAACCTTGCACAACGTTGAAATCATTCTCCACTGCACTTGAGACAGGTGCATTCCACCTCCTATATCGTGCTCAATTGTATAGGCTTGAATGGCCTTTTGCTGCTCCTCCAACCTCTGAAGCATATAGAGGGTTGAATTCCACCTCGTTACCACTTCTTGCTTCAGATGATGGCAGGGCAGGTTCAGTAGTTTTTGGTGGTGCTCCAGTCTTCTGTACGTGGTGCCTGTACGCCGAAAGTGTCCCGCAATTCTTCTGGCCACCGACAGCATCTCTTGCACGCCCCTGTCGTTTTTTAAAAAATTCTGCACCACCAAATTCAAGGTATGTGCAAAACATGGGACGTGCTGGAATTTGCCCATATTTAATGCACACACAATATTGCTGGCGTTGTCCGATGCCACAAATCCACAGGAGAGTCCAATTGGGGTAAGCCATTCCGCGATGATCTTCCTCAGTTGCCGTAAGAGGTTTTCAGCTGTGTGCGTATTCTGGAAAGCAGTGATACAAAGCGTAGCCTGCCTAGGAAAGAGTTGGCGTTTGCGAGATGCTGCTACTGGTGCCGCCGCTGCTGTTCTTGCGGCGGGAGTCCATACATCTACCCAGTGGGCTGTCACAGTCATATAGTCCTGACCCTGCCCTGCTCCACTTGTCCACATGTCCGTGGTTAAGTGGACATTGGGTACAACTGCATTTTTTAGGACACTGGTGAGTCTTTTTCTGACGTCCGTGTACATTCTCGGTATCGCCTGCCTAGAGAAGTGGAACCTAGATGGTATTTGGTAACGGGGGCACACTGCCTCAATAAATTGTCTAGTTCCCTGTGAACTAACGGCGGATACCGGACGCACGTCTAACACCAACATAGTTGTCAAGGCCTCAGTTATCCGCTTTGCAGCAGGATGACTGCTGTGATATTTCATCTTCCTCGCAAAGGACTGTTGAACAGTCAATTGCTTACTGGAAGTAGTACAAGTGGGCTTACGACTTCCCCTCTGGGATGACCATCGACTCCCAGCGGCAACAACAGCAGCGCCAGCAGCAGTAGGCGTTACACGCAAGGATGCATCGGAGGAATCCCAGGCAGGAGAGGACTCGTCAGAATTGCCAGTGACATGGCCTGCAGGACTATTGGCATTCCTGGGGAAGGAGGAAATTGACACTGAGGGAGTTGGTGGGGTGGTTTGCGTGAGCTTGGTTACAAGAGGAAGGGATTTACTGGTCAGTGGACTGCTTCCGCTGTCACCCAAAGTTTTTGAACTTGTCACTGACTTATTATGAATGCGCTGCAGGTGACGTATAAGGGAGGATGTTCCGAGGTGGTTAACGTCCTTACCCCTACTTATTACAGCTTGACAAAGGGAACACACGGCTTGACACCTGTTATCCGCATTTCTGGTGAAATACCTCCACACCGAAGAGCTGATTTTTTTGGTATTTTCACCTGGCATGTCAACGGCCATATTCCTCCCACGGACAACAGGTGTCTCCCCGGGTGCCTGACTTAAACAAACCACCTCACCATCAGAATCCTCCTGGTCAATTTCCTCCCCAGCGCCAGCAACACCCATATCCTCCTCATCCTGGTGTACTTCAACACTGACATCTTCAATCTGACTATCAGGAACTGGACTGCGGGTGCTCCTTCCAGCACTTGCAGGGGGCGTGCAAATGGTGGAAGGCGCATGCTCTTCACGTCCAGTGTTGGGAAGGTCAGGCATCGCAACCGACACAATTGGACTCTCCTTGTGGATTTGGGATTTCGAAGAATGCACAGTTCTTTGCTGTGCTGCTTTTGCCAGCTTGAGTCTTTTCATTTTTCTAGCGAGAGGCTGAGTGCTTCCATCCTCATGTGAAGCTGAACCACTAGCCATGAACATAGGCCAGGGCCTCAGCCGTTCCTTGCCACTCCGTGTGGTAAATGGCATATTGGCAAGTTTACGCTTCTCCTCCGACAATTTTATTTTAGGTTTTGGAGTCCTTTTTTTTCTGATATTTGGTGTTTTGGATTTGACATGCTCTGTACTATGACATTGGGCATCGGCCTTGGCAGACGACGTTGCTGGCATTTCATCGTCTCGGCCATGACTAGTGGCAGCAGCTTCAGCACGAGGTGGAAGTGGATCTTGATCTTTCCCTAATTTTGGAACCTCAACATTTTTGTTCTCCATATTTTAATAGGCACAACTAAAAGGCACCTCAGGTAAACAATGGAGATGGATACTAGTATACAATTATGGACTGCCTGCCGACTGCAGACACAGAGGTAGCCACAGCCGTGAACTACCGTACTGTACTGTGTCTGCAGCTAATATAGACTGGTTGATAAAGAGAAGATGTCTATGTAACTATGTATGTATAAAGAAGACTGAAAAAAATCCACGGTTAGGTGGTATACAATTATGGACGGACTGCCTGCCGAGTGCAGACACAGAGGTAGCCACAGCCGTGAACTACCGTACTGTACTGTGTCTGCAGCTAATATAGACTGGTTGATAAAGAGAAGATGTCTATGTAACTATGTATGTATAAAGAAGACTGAAAAAAATCCACGGTTAGGTGGTATACAATTATGGACGGACTGCCTGCCGAGTGCAGACACAGAGGTAGCCACAGCCGTGAACTACCGTACTGTACTGTGTCTGCAGCTAATATAGACTGGTTGATAAAGAGAAGATGTCTATGTAACTATGTATGTATAAAGAAGAATGAAAAAAAACCACGGTTAGGTGGTATACAATTATGGACGGACTGCCTGCCGAGTGCAGACACAGAGGTAGCCACAGCCGTGAACTACCGTACTGTACTGTGTCTGCAGCTAATATAGACTGGTTGATAAAGAGAAGATGTCTATGTAACTATGTATGTATAAAGAAGAATGAAAAAAAACCACGGTTAGGTGGTATACAATTATGGATGGACTGCCTGCCGAGTGCAGACACAGAGGTAGCCACAGCCGTGAACTACCGTACTGTACTGTGTCTGCAGCTAATATAGACTGGTTGATAAAGAGAAGATGTCTATGTAACTATGTATGTATAAAGAAGAATGAAAAAAATCCACGGTTAGGTGGTATTACAATTATGGACGGACTGCCTGCCGAGTGCAGAGACACAGAGGTAGCCACAGCCGTGAACTACCGTACTGTGTCTGCTGCGACTGGATGATAAATGATATAAAAAATATATATATATCACTACTGCAGCCGGACAGGTATATATTATATATTATATAATGACGGACCTGCTGGACACTGTCTGTCAGCAGAATGAGTTTTGTTTTTATAGAATAAAAAAAAACAAAACACACAAGTGAAGTCACACGACGAGTGTTTAACTTTTTCAGGCAATCACAATATAAGTATACTACTAACTATACTGGTGGTCAGTGTGGTCAGGTCACTGGTCAGTCACACTGGCAGTGGCACTCCTGCAGCAAAAGTGTGCACTGTTTAATTTTAATATAATATGTACTCCTGGCTCCTGCTATAACCTATAACTGGCACTGCAGTAGTGCTCCCCAGTCTCCCCCACAATTATAAGCTGTGTGAGCTGAGCAGTCAGACAGATATATAATATATATAGATGATGCAGCACACTGGCCTGAGCCTGAGCAGTGCACACAGATATGGTATGTGACTGACTGAGTCACTGTGTGTATCGCTTTTTTCAGGCAGAGAACGGATATATTAAATAAACTGCACTGTGTGTCTGGTGGTCACTCACTATATAATATATTATGTACTCCTGGCTCCTGCTATAACCTATAACTGGCACTGCAGTAGTGCTCCCCAGTCTCCCCCACAATTATAAGCTGTGTGAGCTGAGCAGTCAGACAGATATATATAATATTATATATAGATAATAGATGATGCAGCACACTGGCCTGAGCCTGAGCAGTGCACACAGATATGGTATGTGACTGACTGAGTCACTGTGTGTATCGCTTTTTTCAGGCAGAGAACGGATATATTAAATAAACTGCACTGTGTGTCTGGTGGTCACTCACTATATAATATATTATGTACTCCTGGCTCCTGCTATAACCTATAACTGGCACTGCAGTAGTGCTCCCCAGTCTCCCCCACAATTATAAGCTGTGTGAGCTGAGCAGTCAGACAGATATATATAATATATATAGATAATAGATGATGCAGCACACTGGCCTGAGCCTGAGCAGTGCACACAGATATGGTATGTGACTGAGTCACTGTGTGCTGTGTATCGCTTTTTTCAGGCAGAGAACGGATAAAGTAAACTGCACTGTCCTCACTAGTAAACTCTCTCCACTCAGTCTCTACACTTCTACAGTAACAGTACTCCTCCTAGTCAGCTCCAGTAAATCTCTCTCAGTCTCTTATAATCTAAATGGAGAGGACGCCAGCCACGTCCTCTCCCTATCAATCTCAATGCACGTGTGAAAATGGCGGCGACGCGCGGCTCCTTATATAGAATCCGAGTCTCGCGATAGAATCCGAGCCTCGCGAGAATCCGACAGCGTCATGATGACGTTCGGGCGCGCTCGGGTTAACCGAGCAAGGCGGGAAGATCCGAGTCGCTCGGACCCGTGAAAAAAAACATGAAGTTCTGGCGGGTTCGGATTCAGAGAAACCGAACCCGCTCATCTCTAGTTACTAATCCCTGCTGTCAAAAAAGGGGATAACTGTCGGCTTCGCCGGCGCATGGCAGTACTTGATTCGGGAAATTAAGTACTAGCAAATTGGTGTTTGTGTGATTAAAACAGTAAACACGATAGGGGAGATACAGTTGTTTGGGGATGCCCTGTGGGCATCAACGGTATTTCCTGGGTAAATAAATGGTCAGGCTGTTATTGCCTTATACCTGTATATATATATATATATATATATTTATATATTTTTATGGGTATATGTGGGGTGAGTGTTATCAGAATTGTATTTGTATACTTCCCTCGGGGTTCCGTGATTATTTTTTGCCCGCTTACTATTCCTTGCTGTCGACATTTACTAAGTTTCTGTCGACCTTAACGTTCCTAGTAGATCCACATCGGGGCTATGTCAGTACATGGTCGTACACATTCACAACACATTACTGTCACTAGGGACCTGACAGGTCTGGACAATCCACTTGCGTATAGGTTATATCTACATGTGTATATGTGTAGATATAGGTTTATATATGCATGGTTAGGATATATGTGTTTTATTGTGTATTACGTGATGTATATACATGAATGCTGAAATAATAGTATTCTTATCATTAACTGGTCGCCCTGTTGATTAAGCTCTAGATTGGCCGTGACGAGTTGATTCGATCCTCTCAAGTAGTCCGAATATTCTTCTCTTCACATCGCGGGGAGAACATTATGACAGTCAACTCCTGGCCGACGCAGAGCCCGGTCACAAGAGATCATACGCCGGCAGCTAAGTGAAATTTTATTTCTATACTTTGACCTTGTTGCGCTGTATGCACTTGTGGGAGTGTTTTATTCGGGTAGGCATCCGATACAATTACCCTACCCAGTGTGGGTAGGCTTGTCTATGTTAGTTTTACCTTATAACATTACAGCAGGCTGCCACGTGACAGAGGTGTGACCGGAAGAATGCGGAGGATCTCTCCGGGAGATGAGGGAGGAACGTATACAGCTGTTTGGTGCCTTATGGTCATTCAATCTCGGCGGTTTCCTCTGGTAAGTCTAACTTCGTGAGGTAGCCTCCTTCACAACGGTTGGTGACACAATCTTTTGTGGGATGCAGTCGTTTTAACCGGTTCGATACCGTTCTTTTTTCCTTTCTGTGCAGACAGTGGAAGGTGAAAAGGTAAGAGTTCTGCAGCCTTGTTGGGTTCGCAAAAGTGGATGTCGTTGTCTGTTTCCTCCACATCCACCACTGGTCGCTGAGTCTATCGGGCTGGTCCCCACTCCGATGGGCACTCGTCTACTATTTTTCAGTTGGTCCTGGAATAGACTAGGACCTGTGGGTTATTTATAGAATCCAAAGGGGAACATTCTGTATTGCGGTTGTTTGCCCTTACTGTTTTTCTAGTAGATCTTGCCGTTCCACTCTGGAAGGGAAGATAGTACGCGACGCCATACAGAGGTGCGTCAGGATCAGGACGTTGTCCAGTTGTCCCTGTTTAAAGGTGCAAATCGTTGCTTCTCTCTGACTGTTCTTCGACACAGGAATTGGCTGTTGTTTCCAACAACACAGATGTCGGAGGTGGGTTTCAGAGTAGAAAGTGACCGGTTAAAGTTCGGTGTTTTTCCAGGTGAAAAGAGGTCTGAAGATCCAGAGTTGGATCGGTTTTACTGTGACACTTCATCAGGATGTTCCGTTACTTAACCGGTTGGGGGCGACCTGAGAGGCCTTTTTTGGTGAGCGGCTCTAATGCCAGAGTGGTTTTCAAGAGACCAGTTGGAAATGTGGTCCGGGTTTCACCTGCACATGCACCTGAATATAATCCTAAAGGCCAGGACATCGCTCCTGTGGTGTCTGCTCGGTTCTCTCCTTCTAGAGGGATGAAGGTTCGGGTTCCGGGTGTAGATCCTGGTGTCCATGCATACAGATCTCCGAGTCGGAGGAACAGTACTTGCAAGGGACGTGTTTCCAGGGGATAAGGTCAAGACGGAAAGCTTGTCTGCTATAAACTTTCTTGAATTAAGAGTTAGTTCGACAAACGTATTCTTCATGTTCTGCCCGTGTTAGTTCTGCTAGACGGCTTGTCAGCAGTGGCGTAAGTAAATCGCTATGGCGAAACAAGGAGCAATGCGGCAATGGCAGAAGATGCACAAGTTTGCCGTTGGGTGGAGAGTCTGGTAAACGCTGTATTAGCAGTCTTCGTTCCGGAGGTGAACGACGGAGAAATGGATTTACTCTGCTGACGCGATCTCCATCCGGGAGAAATTCGGTCATCATCGAGAAGTTTTCCCAGACGTGACAAGTCTTTGAGGATTGTCGCATTGGATATGTTGACGTCTCTCCTCAATGAGAGGCCTCAGGGATATTGTTCCAGGTCATGGGACGCTCAAGCTGTTGCAGTGGACAACCTCGTGACACCGTGGGTGTTTTAGTCACGATCCTCTTGGATCCGGTCTAGCCGAGGAGGGTTTGCTATCCAGTTTTTCATGATTTACTCATAGAAGATTCCTGCCCTCTTCCTCTACGTGAGGATCTGTTGCAACAAGATCAGGGCGTGTTTCAAGACTTACCGCGGCTGCGTCTGACGTCGGGGCGGTTGAATCCCATATCCTAAGCCGAAAAGGTGTTCCCAGTGAAGTCATTTCCTCAATTCTTCAGGCTAAGAAAGAAGTAACGGCTAAGCTTTACCACCGTAGTTGGCGTAACTATGGGTTTTGGTGTGTATCCAGGAAGGCTCCTTTGGAAGACATTCAGCTAGGTCGTTTTTATCCATACTTTACAAACCGGTGTGGATGCAAGCCTAAAGTTGGGCTACATTTCAGTGCAGTGTGGCCTAATAATTTCTTTACAAACATTTCTCTCTTGAAAAGTGGACATGCTCTTGGCTTTGACATCCGCAAGGCGGGTATCGGAAGTGGTGGTTTTGTCTCACAAGAGCTTTGTTTGATCTTTCATGTGGATAGAGAGGAATTGAGAACTCGGTTAGTAGTTCTGCCAAGAGTGGTTTCTGGGTTTCGCAGAAATTGGCCTATTTTGATGCCGGTGGTTTCTTAGGCATTAGCTGATTCAAATTCTCTCTATGTAGCCAGGTATTTGAATATTTAGGTCACCAGTTTGGCTCAGATTGGAGAAACAGGAGCTCTGTTGTCTGGTATGTTCCCAGCATGGGGTGGGTGACCGTGTTATGCAGTCGGTTACTCGCTGGATCTGTGATGATATTTGGCATGTTCGTTCTACGGATGGATTGTCGTCACCGAAGTCGGTGGAGGCCCATTATACTGGGAAGATGGGCTCTTCTTGGGCGGATGCCCGAGGAGTCTCGGCGGTTCAACTTTGCCGAGTGGATACTTGGTCGGGTTCAAACGCTTTTGCTATGCTCTACACGTTTGATACCCTGGTTAAGGGGGACCTTTTGTTTGCTCAATCGGTGCTGCAAAGTCGTTTGCACTCTCCCGCCCGTTCTGGAGCTTTGGTATTGACCCCATGGTCCTTTTGGAGTCCCCAGCATCCTCTAGGACGTATGAGAAAATAGGATTTTAGTACCTACCGGTAAATCCTTTTCTCTTAGTCCGTAGAGGATGCTGGGCGCCCGTCCCAGTGCGTACTGTGTCTGCAGTTATTGCTTTTGGTTACACTATAGTGGTGTTTCTTCTCTGTCAGACTGTTACTGGCGAGGTTCATGCTATGGCATGCGGTGTCTTATTATTGGTTGTGTTGGCACACAGGTTGTGTTACATATTCTCTCAGCATGTGGCTGGGTCTTTTTCATGCCGTAGGCTGGTTTTCTATTGAATGCCACGTTCTGCGGTATATTCGTGGTGTGAGCTGGTATGACACTCACCGTGTTTATAAATTCTTTCCTCGTAATGTCCATCTCTCCTGGGCACAGTTTCTAACTGAGGTCTGGAGGAGGGGCATAGAGGGAGGAGCCAGTTCACACCCAGTTTAAGTCTTTATAGTGTGCCCAAGCTCCTGCGGATCCGTCTATACCCCATGGTCCTTTTGGAGTCCCCAGCATCCTCTACGGCATAGGTTCTCAAACTCGGTCCTCAGGAGCCCACACAGTGCATGTTTTGCAGGTAACCCAGCAGGTGCACAGGTGTATTAATTACTCACTGACACATTTTAAAAAGGTCCACAGGTGGAGCTAATTATTTCACTTGCGATTCTGTGAGGAGACCTGCAAAACATGCACTGTGTGGGCCCCCGAGGACCGAGTTTGAGAACCTCTGCTCTACGGACTAAGAGAAAAGGATTTACCGATAGGTACTAAAATCCTATTATATATAATAGTCTCCAAAGTAAGTCGGCACTCAAAGCAAACATCACGTGCCCATGTTGTTATTCAGAGTATCCATATGTCTCGAAATCATTGGCGCTTCAGGACAACAATAGCAGATAACATGTGTGTATAATATCACCGTTTCAAGACCAAATGCCTCTTTATCAAGGCATATACCACATCAACATCAGAGAACAACAGTGCGTAATAGCATCACTTACCCCACATGAGCTTCACCAAGTACTCCCACCGTGTCCGGCACGCCACCTTTAGCCCACCGGAAATCCTCCACCAGGTTGTGCAGCTCTAGTCACCCAGGCAACTGGGAGCTTGCGCCTCACTGGTGCCAGAAGTCAGGTCCATCCAAGTAGGTGAGTACATGCAGCACAACCAGTGGGAGAGATTACAAAGATTCTATATTACAAAGATATTAAAAAAATAGTAAAAACAATGCATACTTTAAGAGTATATGCAATGTGTTTACACAGAAGTTCTTTGGCAAAGTACTTCTCTAATGCTGATTTGGTGTGTACCTTGATAAAGGGGCGTCCAGCCTCAAAACATCCATGATATAATACACGTTTTACCTGCTATTTTTGTTATGGAGTGCCATTTTATTTGAAAATAAATAAATAAAAAAGAAAATTATATATATATATATATATATATATATATATTTATATATAGTGATGAGCGGGTTCGGTTTCCGAGAAACCGAACCCCCCCCCCGAACTTTACCCTTTTTACACGGGTCCGAGCCATACTCGGATTCTCCCGTATGGCTCGGCTAACCCGAGCGTGCCCGAACGTCATCATCCCGCTGTCGGATTCTTGCGAGATTCGGATTCTATATAAGCAGCCGCGCGTCGCCGACATTTTCACTCGTGCATTGGAGATGATAGGGAGAGGACGTGGCTGGCGTCCTCTCCATTTATTGTAGAAGACAGTTGATTCTTGTTTGTTTTTTATTGCTTAATTGTGGGGAGGATTGGGGAGCAGCTGTTAGGAGTACAGTGCAGAGTTTTGCTGATAAGTGACCACCAGTTTTTTTTTCCGTTCTCTGCCTGAAAAAAACGCTCCATACCATATCTGTGCTCAGTGTGCTGCATGATATATCTGTGCTGAGTGCTCACACTGCTTAATTGTGGGGACTGGGGAGCAGCTATAGCAGGAGTACAGTGCAGAGTTTTGCTGACAGTGACCACCAGTATACGTTGTCTGCCTGAAAAACACTCCATATCTCCATATCTGTGCTCACAGTGTGCTGCTTTATTGTGGGGACTGGGGACCACCAGTATAATTAATATTATATAGGAGTAGTAGAGTGCAGAGTGCACTGCTGTACCTACCTCTGTGTCGTCACGCGTCATCCAGTAAGTATACTATCCATCTACATTGTATACCTGTGGTGCATTTTAGACTATTTTAGCAGTTTGCTGACAGTGTCCACCAGTATACTATATATAGCAGTACGGTAGGCCACTGCTGTACCTACCTCTGTGTCGTCACTCGTCATCCATTAAGTATACTATCCATCTACATTGTATACCTGTGGTGCATTTTTTTAGACTAGTTTAGCAGTTTGCTGACAGTGTCCACCGGTATACTATATATAGCAGTACGGTAGGCCACTGCTGTACCTACCTCTGTGTCGTCACTCGTCATCCATTAAGTATACTATCCATCTACATTGTATACCTGTGGTGCATTTTTTTAGACTAGTTTAGCAGTTTGCTGACAGTGTCCACCAGTATACTATATATAGCAGTACGGTAGGCCACTGCTGTGTACCTACCTCTGTGTCGTCACTCGTCATCCATTAAGTATACTATCCATCTACATTCTATACCTGTGGTGCATTTTAGTTTTGCAGTTTGCTGACAGTGTCCACCAGTATACTATATATAGCAGTACGGTAGGCCACTGCTGTGTACCTACCTCTGTGTCGTCACTCGTCATCCATTAAGTATACTATCCATCTACATTCTATACCTGTGGTGCATTTTACACAGTTTTGCAGTTTGCTGACAGTGTCCACCAGTACACTATATATATATATACTTATAGCAGTACGGTAGGCCACTGCTGTACCTACCTCTGTGTCGTCACTCGTCATCCATTAAGTATACTATCCATCTACATTCTATACCTGTGGTGCATTTTAGTTTTGCAGTTTGCTGACAGTGTCCACCTGTATACTATATATAGCAGTACGGTAGGCCACTGCTGTGTACCTACCTCTGTGTCGTCACTCGTCATCCATTAAGTATACTATCCATCTACATTCTATACCTGTGGTGCATTTTAGTTTTGCAGTTTGCTGACAGTGTCCACCAGTATACTATATATAGCAGTACGGTAGGCCACTGCTGTGTACCTACCTCTGTGTCGTCACTCGTCATCCATTAAGTATACTATCCATCTACATTCTATACCTGTGGTGCATTTTAGTTTTGCGCAGTAAATATAGTAGTAGGCCATTGCTATTGATACTGGCATATAATTCCACACATTAAAAAATGGAGAACAAAAATGTGGAGGTTAAAGGGAAAGATCAAGATCCACTTCCACCTCGTGCTGAAGCTGCTGCCACTAGTCATGGCCGAGACGATGAAATGCCATCAACGTCGTCTGCCAAGACCGATGCCCAATGTCATAGTAGAGAGCATGTAAAATCCAAAACACAAAAGTTCAGTAAAATGACCCAAAAATCAAAATTAAAAGCGTCTGAGGAGAAGCGTAAACTTGCCAATATGCCATTTACGACACGGAGTGGCAAGGAACGGCTGAGGCCCTGGCCTATGTTCATGGCTAGTGGTTCAGCTTCAAATGAGGATGGAAGCACTCATCCTCTCGCTAGAAAAAAGAAAAGACTTAAGCTGGCAAAAGCACAGCAAAGAACTGTGCGTTCTTCAAAATCACAAATCCCCAAGGAGAGTCCAATTGTGTCGGTTGCGATGCCTGACCTTCCCAACACTGGACGGGAAGAGCTTGCGCCTTCCACCATTTGCACGCCCCCTGCAAGTGCTGGAAGGAGCACCCGCAGTCCAGTTCCTGATAGTCAAATTGAAGATGTCACTGTTGAAGTACACCAGGATGAGGATATGGGTGTTGCTGGCGCTGGGGAGGAAATTGACAAGGAGGATTCTGATGGTGAGGTGGTTTGTTTAAGTCAGGCACCCGGGGAGACACCTGTTGTCCGTGGGAGGAATATGGCCATTGACATGCCTGGTCAAAATACAAAAAAAATCAGATCTTCGGTGTGGAATTATTTCAACACAAATGCGGACAACAGGTGTCAAGCCGTGTGTTGCCTTTGTCAAGCTGTAATAAGTAGGGGTAAGGACGTTAACCACCTCGGAACATCCTCCCTTATACATCACCTGCAGCGCATTCATCATAAGTCAGTGACAAGTTCAAAAACTTTGGGTGACAGCGGAAGCAGTCCACTGACCACTAAATCCCTTCCTCTTGTAACCAAGCTCCTGCAAACCACACCACCAACTCCCTCAGTGTCAATTTCCTCCTTACCCAGGAAAGCCAATAGTCCTGCAGGCCATGTCACTGTCAAGTCTGACGAGTTCTCTCCTGCCTGGGATTCCTCCGATGCATCCTTGAGTGTAATGCCTACTGCTGCTGGCACTGCTGTTGTTGCTGCTGGGAGTCGATCGTCATCCCAGAGGGGAAGTCGGAAGACCACTTGTACTACTTCCAGTAAGCAATTGACTGTCCAACAGTCCTTTGCGAGGAAGATGAAATATCACAGCAGTCATCCTGCTGCAAAGCGGATTACTGAGGCCTTGGTAGCCTGGGCGGTGAGAAACGTGGTTCCGGTATCCATCGTTAATTCAGAGCCAACTAGAGACTTGATTGAGGTACTGTGTTCCCGGTACCAAATACCATCTAGGTTCCATTTCTCTAGGCAGGCGATACCGAAAATGTACACAGACCTCAGAAAAAGACTCACCAGTGTCCTAAAAAATGCAGTTGTACCCAATGTCCACTTAACCACGGACATGTGGACAAGTGGAGCAGGGCAGACTCAGGACTATATGACTGTGACAGCCCACTGGGTAGATGTATTGCCTCCCGCAGCAAGAACAGCAGCGGCGGCACCAGTGGCAGCATCTCGCAAACGCCAACTCGTTCCTAGGCAGGCTACGCTTTGTATCACCGCTTTCCAGAATAGGCACACAGCTGAAAACCTCTTACGGCAACTGAGGAAGATCATCGCAGAATGGCTTACCCCAATTGGACTCTCCTGGGGATTTGTGACATCAGACAACGCCAGCAATATTGTGCGTGCATTACATCTGGGCAAATTCCATCACGTCCCATGTTTTGCACATACCTTGAATTTGGTGGTGCAGAATTATTTAAAAAACGACAGGGGCGTGCAAGAGATGCTGTCGGTGGCCCGAAGAATTGCGGGCCACTTTCGGCATTCAGGCACCGCGTACAGAAGACTGGAGCACCACCAAACATTCCTGAACCTGCCCTGCCATCATCTGAAGCAAGAGGTGGTAACGAGGTGGAATTCAACCCTCTATATGCTTCAGAGGATGGAGGAGCAGCAAAAGGCCATTCAAGCCTATACATCTGGCCATGATATAGGCAAAGGAGGTGGAATGCACCTGACTCAAGCGCAGTGGAGAATGATTTCAACGTTGTGCAAGGTTTTGCAACCCTTTGAACTTGCCACACGTGATGTCAGTTCAGACACTGCCAGCCTGAGTCAGGTCATTCCCCTCATCAGGCTTTTGCAGAAGAAGCTGGAGACCTTGAAGGAGGAGCTAAAACAGAGCGATTCCGCTAGGCATGTGGGACTTGTGGATGGAGCCCTTAATTCGCTTAACCAGGATTCACGGGTGGTCAATCTGTTGAAATCAGAGCACTACATTTTGGCCACCGTGCTCGATCCTAGATTTAAAACCTACGTTGTATCTCTCTTTCCGGCAGACACAAGTCTGCAGAGGTTCAAAGACCTGCTGGTGAGAATATTGTCAAGTCAAGCGGAACGTGACCCGTCACTATCTCCTCCTTCACATTCTCCCGCAACTGGGGGTGCGAGGAAAAGGCTAAGAATTCCGAGCCCACCCGCTGGCGGTGATGCAGGGCAGTCTGGAGCGAGTGCTGACATCTGGTCCGGACTGAAGGACCTGGCAACGATTACTGACATGTCGTCTACTGTCACTGCATATGATTCTCTCACCATTGAAAGAATGGTGGAGCATTATATGAGTGACCGCATCCAAGTAGGCACGTCAGACAGTCCGTACGTATACTGGCAGGAAAAAGAGGCAATTTGGAGGCCCTTGCAGAAACTGGATTTATTCTACCTAAGTTGCCCTCCCTCCAGTGTGTACTCCGAAAGAGTGTTTAGTGCAGCCGCTCACCTTGTCAGCAATCGGCGTACGAGGTTACTTCCAGAAAATGTGGAGAAGATGATGTTCATTAAAATGAATTATAATCAATTCCTCCGTGGAGACATTCACCAGCAGCAATTGCCTCCAGAAAGTACACGGGGACCTGAGATGGTGGATTCCAGTGGGGACGAATTAATAATCTGTGAGGAGGGGGATGTACACAATGAGAGGGGTGAGGAATCGGAAGATGATGATGAGGTGGACATCTTGCCACTGTAGAGCCAGTTTGTGCAAGGAGAGATTGATTGCTTCTTTTTTGGTGGGGGCCCATACCAACCAGTCATTTCAGTCACAGTCGTGTGGCAGACTCTGTCACTGAAATGATGGGTTCGTTAAAGTGTGCATGTCCTGTTTATACAACATAAGGGTGGGTGGGAGGGCCCAAGGACAATTCCATCTTGCACCTCTTTTTTCTTTCATTTTTCTTTGCATCATGTGCTGTTTGGGGACAATTTTTTTGAAGGGCCATCCTGCCTGACACTGCAATGCCACTCCTAGATGGGCCAGGTGTTTGTGTCGGCCACTTGTGTCACTTAGCTTAGTCACACAGCGACCTTGGTGCGCCTCTTTTTTTCTTTGCATCATGTGCTGTTTGGGGACAATTTTTTGGAAGGGCCATCCTGTCTTGATTGACACTGCAGTGCCACTCCTAGATGGGCCCGGTGTTTGTGTCGGCCACTTGTGTCGCTTAGCTTAGTCACACAGCCACCTTGGTGCGCCTCTATTTTTCTTTGCATCATGTGCTGTTTGGGGACAATTTTTTGGAAGGGCCATCCTGTCTTGATTGACTCTGCAGTGCCACTCCTAGATGGGCCAGGTGTTTGTGTCGGCCACTTGTGTCGCTTAGCTTAGTCACACAGCCACCTTGGTGCGCCTCTTTTTTTCTTTGCATCATGTGCTGTTTGGGGAGCATTTTTTTGAAGGGCCATCCTGTCTGACACTGCAGTGCCACTCCTAGATGGGCCAGGTGTTTGTGTCGGCCACTTGTGTCGCTTAGCTTAGTCACACAGCCACCTTGGTGCGCCTCTTTTTTTTCTTTGCATCATGTGCTGTTTGGGGACTATTTTTTTGAAGGGCCATCCTGCCTGACACTGCAGTGCCACTCCTAGATGGGCCAGGTGTTTGTGTCGGCCACTTGTGTCGCTTAGCTTAGCCATCCAGCGACCTTGGTGCAAATTTTAGGACTAAAAATAATATTGTGAGGTGTGAGGTGTTCAGAATAGACTGGAAATGATTGGAAATTATGGTTATTGAGGTTAATAATACTATGGGATCAAAATGACCCCCAAATTCTATGATTTAAGCAGTTTTTTAGGGTTTTTTGAAAAAAACACCCGAATCCAAAACACACCCGAATCCGACAAAAAAATTTCGGTGAGGTTTTGCAAAACGCGTCCGAATCCAAAACACGGCCGCGGAACCGAACCCAAAACCAAAACGCGAAAAATTCCCGGTGCACATCACTAATATATATATAGTCTTTACAAAATCAGAGGCGGCACTCAGAGACTTGCAAAAAGTGAAACTGTGTATTCAAGTGTTACATCAACGTTTCGGGGACCACCATCCTCTTGATCAGGGTAACTGTAAGTGACAAAGTGCAAACAATAAATAGACACAACTTACCCCCCTAACAGGATTCCCCCTCCAGCTTCCCAACCAGAGGATAGGAGGGGAGAGAGCTTCTCCTCTGCCTGGGTGCTGGGTCCTGTGCAGCCTGTTATCTAATGAGAGCATTCAAGTCTAGAGAGAGAGACACACACAGAGTCCTCCTGAGTCCTGTCCCAGTGTGTAAGTAGTACAGAGGCTGCTGCTATTCTTGCATATGACATGATAAATTATAGATTTTTATTTTAAGGCTGCTTAAGTTGTTTTTGTTCCGCTACAAGAAAAATAGATGTCTCTCAATTAGGTGGAGCTATAAACAGTACCCAGGTATTGTTAAACTATTACATTAAATCTAATTTACATCATTGGTTTTAATATTATATACACAATCCATACCTCCCAACATGACCCATTCCAGGAGGGACCAAATGCTCTCTACCTGGACCTCCCTCATAATTTATAATCACCTGTGTTGAACTACCTTTCTTATCAATAAAATAGTTCAACACAGGTGACACTGATCATATATTAAGTGGGAAGTCCAGGTAGAGAGTATTTTGTCCCTCCTGGAATGGGTCATGTTGGTAGGTATGCACAATCTGATATGCACCCCCTTCCTTCCCCCAGGGCTCAAGGCTTAATCCGGCCCTGGCCCCATATGTAATAAAGACAGTCCAATCTAAAAATATAAACAAGTACATACTGTAGGCACGTTTCAGCAAGGTAAAGATATCTGCAGATGTATTTTTGCCCCGTTAGAAAATCTCCAATGATTTATACCCCTTTTCCACCTAATTACGTGGGTCACTGCCGGGAGCCTGACACGGAGGCTATCCGGCTGCGATCCGCGTCAGCCTCCTTTCCATCTCCAACCCGGAATATTGCAACTCAGCCCTTTTACACCTGCCAGAAACACGAGTTATGCGCATTCATGTGCAATAACCCGTGTTGTATGCTGGCTGGTGGAAAAGAGGTATAAGTGTGTGGGATAAGCATTCACAGAATTTAGCCAGCACTCGGCAGTATCCAGTGACCAACTACTGTTTTATTTTCTTACTAACTTGAGCTCTTCAACATATGAACATACTTTTCAGCTATAGTTACATTAAGTTATTCTGCTCAGAAATATTACTATACATAATTCTATGTAATAATGATTATTAAGTATACTGTCATCTTTCCTTTTCGACCACGACTGAATAAAATATCCTATAAACAGCTAAAATAAGATATTATATAATTTGCATAAGCAAGAGTACCACTTAGTGGCCGGTGTTATAAAAAGTGGGCAATCAATCAGTCTAACCTTTGAACAACCTCTAAACAAAATGTTAACACAAGAATGCAGTTGTTTTATATAGTTTTTCATATTTCTTTTCTTCACCCCCTGTCTCATCCTGCCGCAGTGACGGCTGGGTGGTACTCTCAAGCTGTTGTGGAACTACAATTTCCTGAATGCCCAATATGCTGGGACTTGACGTGCCACAGAAGCTGCACTGCGATAAGCTGCACAATTCTTATGTTTAGGTAAAGGAAAGATTTTTCGGGTAAACTTACTAAGGTGAGAGGTTTTTTTTAGATTTCGTGATGTTGCTCATTGCAACCAATCAGATTCTACTTAACATTTATCTAGCTGCTTCTCAAAGATAATAGATAGAATCTGATTGGTTGTATGGGCAACTTCACCAGTTCTAAAAAAAACTCCCACCTTAGTAAATTTACCCCTTTGAATCTACAAGTTGTTAGTCTTCCTTAGCCTATCTTTTATCACTGACAGCTGCGGCATATGCTAGCTATAATTAGGAATGGCCATCGGTGGGCTGTCCATCGATGGTTGCTATCGATGCCACCATCTGTGATAACCATCGAAGGCACATAAACCATCTATGGCGAACCATCGATGGTTTGCACCACTCGATGGCTACCGCTGAAAGGTGCTGGCTGGGCTGCGAACCATTTTAAAAAATGTGGGCGGGGATAAGAGAGTAACGGGGGTAAAGCTATGCTCCGTGTTCCCACACCATGCAAAATAAAATAAAATAAAAATTTGTTTATGCTGTGCCATCGATGGAGGGAAACCATCTGGTTCTCTTCCATTGATGACAAAACCATAAACCATTGATTATTATGACTCATCGATGGTCGATGGCTATCCCTAACTATTATCTAAAGCAAACAACAGGGAGGGAAGCAGTGACTAAAAATATGGCAGGAGAGATAAGCAGCCATATAAAAGTATCACATGTAAAGATCTATAAAATTAATATATCAATAAATACAAACTGTTACTTAAATAAGCCTGCATATGTAGAAGAGTATTTTTGTTGCATTGCTATATGTGTAATGTTATATTTTTCTTTATTGTGGTGATAGTATCTCTTTATCAACAACTTAAGGGTATTGTTTTTTTGTTTTGTTTTTTTTTCTAAGTACAAAGGCCCCATCTTAAATATTCTGGGTAAAGGAACTCACGCCCGCTCCACCTTAACATTATTTTCTTGTCTGTCCAAACCTTTTCCTGTGAAAGGAAGGAATTGAATTCTTTGCCTATAAAACCTATTGTAAGGCAGCTCTAGCTGGTACAACACAGCAAAGCATAATAAACAATCAGCCGGTTACTCATTTTGCCATGTGTAGTCATGCAAACTTTTAAATACAATGCAATTTTTCTGTGACACGTACTGTATAAAAGGATTTATCATTGTGTCATATTCATTAGGCGTTTCTGCGTACAATAATAAAATGCTTTTGATGTTTTCATTGTTACAAAAATATATAAAACTTTTCATTTTTTTTTTCAAACATGCAGTTTTAATTCACTCGTCCATTCTTTGCAACATCCTTTACCCAGAAGAACTGCACCCAAACATAAAATCTAGCTCAAACACAGCCAAATGAGAAAAAAGATTTCTGTCACGAGGCTCTTATGTTGTAACTGTTATAGAACTTCATTATTATTCTAGTAACATAGTTAATGAGGTTGAAAAGAGGCAAAATGCCCATCGGGTTCAACCTGTAATCTGTATTAAGATGTGCACATTATTATAATGTACCTGCTGAAGTAATGGTTTAATACCAATTAACAACTACAGTTGCAAGAAAAAAGTATGTGAACCCTTTGGAATTTCCTGGATTTGTACATAAATTGGTCATAAAATGTGTTCTGATCTTCATCTAAGTCACAACAATAGACAAACACAGTCTGCTGAAACTAATTCCACACAAACAATTATATGTTCTCATGTTTTTATTGAACACACCATGTAAACATTCACAGTGCAGGGTGGACAAAGTATGTGAACCCTTGGATTTAATAGCTGGTTGACCCTCCTTTGGCAGCAATAACCTCAACCAAACGTTTCCTATAGTTGCATATCATACCTGCACAACGGTCAGGGGGAATTTTGGACCATTCCTCTTTACAAAACTGTTTCAGTTCAGCAATATTGTTGGGTTGTCTGATGTGAATCGCTCTCTTGAGGTCATGCCACAGCATCTCAATCGGGTTGAGGTTAGGACTCTGACTGGGCCACTCCAGAAGGTGTATTTTCTTCTGTTGAAGCCAATCTGTTGTTGATCTACTTCTGTGCTTTGGGTCATTGTCCTGTTGCATCACCCATCTTCTGTTGAGCTTCAATTGGTTGACAGATTGCCTTAAGTTCTCCTGCAAAATGTCTTGATAAACTTGGGAATTCATTTTTCCGTTGATGATAGCAATCTGTCCAGGCCCTGAGGCAGCAAAGCAGCCCCAAACCATGATGCCCTTTTCCACCATACTTCATAGTTGGGATGAGGTTTTGATGTTGGTGTGCTGTGCCTTTTTTTCTCCACACATAGGGGGTCATTCCGACCCGATCGCAGCGTGCTTTTGTTCACACAGCTGTGACCGGGTCACTACTGCGCACGTGCGGGTGCCGTAATGTGCACACGCATCATTGCACGGTGACAGCCATTGCCAGGCAACAACGCTGACAGCGGAAAAAGAGGTTGCAGTAGTGATCGCAAGAAGATTGACTGCAGGAAGGCGTTCTGGGGCATCAACTGACTGTTGGAGACCGTTTTCGGGGAGTGGTAAGAAAAATGCAGGTGTGTCCATGCGAATGGAGGGCGGATGTCTGACGTCAAAGCCGAGCCCATCATCACTGGATCCGTCGCACAGGGTAAGTATGTCCAGGGCTGGTCTTGTTTTGCAGGAAACGTTAGCATAGTAGGGCTGCACAAGCAATCACAGCACTGCTATGCTAAAATACACTCCCCCATAGGCGGAGATTAGTTGATCTCACCAGCAGCAAAAAGTTGCTTGGTGCGATCAACTCAGAATGAGGGCCATAGTGTTGTGTGTATCTTTCAAACAACTCAACTTTGGTTTCATCTGTCTACAGAATATTTTGCCAGTAGTGCTGTGGAACATTCAGGTGCTCTTTTGCAAACTTCAAATGAGCAGCAATGTTTTTTTTTGGACAGCAGTGGATTCCTCCGTGGTACCCTCCCATCAACTCCATTCTTATTCAGTGTTTTACCTATGGTAGATTTGTCAACAGAGATGTTAGCATGTGCCAGAGATTTCTGTAAGTCTTTAGCTGACACTCTAGGATTCTTCTTCTTCTCATTGAGCATTCTGCGCTGTGCTCTTGCAGTCATCTTTACAGGACGCCCACTCCTAGGAAGAGTAGCAACAGTGCTGAACTTTCTCCAGTTATAGACAGTTTGTCTTACCATGGACTGATGAACATCAAGGCATTTAAAGATACTTTTGTAACCCTTTCCAGCTTTATGCAAGTCAACAATTCTTAATCGTAGGTCTTCTGATAGCTCTTTTCTGCGAGGCATGGTTCACATCAGGTAATGCTTCTTGAGAATTGCAAACTCAAAACTGGTGTGTGTTTTTTATAGGGCAGGGCAGCTTTAACCAAACCTCCAATCTCATCTCATTGATTGGATTCCAGGTTGGCTGACTCCTGACTCAAATTAGCTCTTGGAGAAGTCATTAGCCTAGGGGTTCACATACTTTGTCCACCGTGAACTGTGAATGTTTACATGGTGTGTTCAATAAAAACATGAGAACATATAATTGTTTGTGTGGTATTAGTTTCAGCAGAGTGTGTTTGTCTATTGTTGTGACTTAGATGAAGATCAGAACACATTTTATGACCAATTTATGCACAATCCAGGAAATTCCAAAGGGCTCACATACTTTTTCTTGCAACTGTATAATTTGTATCACACCCAGATATTTAATGTCAATATATTAAATGCTATAGCCTTGGATACCTTTTTCAGTTAGAAATGTGTCCAATCCGTTTTTAAAATGTATTTACAGACTCCACCATTATCACTTTCTCCGGCAGGGAATTCCAAATCTTTATTGCCCTTACTGTGGAGAACCCTTTCCTACGTTGTGTACGGAATTTTCTCTCCTCTAGCGTGTGCCCACATATCCTATACAGAGTTCTTTTAATAAACAAATCCCCTGCTAACTCCTTGTAATGACCCTTTACATATTTGAAGATATTAATAATGTCTCCTCTTAGACGCCTCTTTTCTAGTGTATACATATTTAACCTAGTAAGTCTTTCCTCATACTCCAGTGCCTCTAACCCTTTGATCAATTTAGTAGCTCGCCTTTGAACTCTTTCGAATTCCCCAATATCTTTTTTATAATGTCGTGCCCAAAATTTAACACAATATTCCAGGTGCGGACATACCAGTGATTTGTACAGCAGCAGGATTACATCCTCGTCCCTTATCTCAATTCCCCGTTTTATGCACACAAGCACCTTACTTGCCTTCTTTGCTGCATTTTGACATTGTGTACTGTTATTAAGCCTATTATCTATGAGCACCCCCAAATCTTTTTCCACTAATGTTACCCCTATATTTTCCCCATTTAATGTGTAGGATGCAAGTTTGTTTTTTATCCCAAAATGCATAACTTTGCATTTTTCTATATTGAACCTCTTCTCCATTTAGACGCCTAGGTTTCAAGTTTAAATAAGTCATTCTATAGAGACTCCACATCGATTTCCGAATTAATTACCTTAAACAGTTTAGTATCATCTGCACAGATTGACACTGTGCTTTCCAGGCCTATTCCTAGATCATTAATAAATATATTGAACAGTAGCGGGATGAGTACGGACCCTTGTGGTATTCCACTGACTACTGGTGCCCAGCTCGAGAACATCCCATTGACTACTACTCGTTGTACCCTGTTATCCAGCCAATTACCTATCCATGTACAAATAGTATTTACTATCTCTGTTTGACCTGTTAATTCTTTCTAAACTCTCCCCCCATGTAAGTATTTTCCCTTGTGCTATGGACATCATTTTCTATATGCCGTCCTGATGAACCATAATCGTCACTTGGTAATAATTTGGGAATACCTTGGGCAATAACTATGTCAGTAATTTCTGTGTCAATACCCATGTAAATACCCTTGCTGGCTGATCTTTCCCTCCCCCCCCTTCTCCACACCCATTTGGTACACTACCCCCATCCTTACTGTTCTCACTGTTTGACCTGTAGTTTCTAACTCAACCTTCCCCACAGGCTCCTAGTTTAAAATCTCCTCCATCCTTATATTCATCCTGCCCCCCAGCACCACAGCCCCCTCCTCATTTAGGTGCAATCCATTGCGACAAAAAAGATGGTACCTGACTGAGAAGTCTGCCCATTGTTCCAAGAACACAAACCCCTCTTTCCTACACCAGTCTCTAAGCCACACATTTACCTCCCTAATCTCCCTCTGCCTCCCTTGGCTAACGCGTGGCACTGGTAATATTTCAGAGAATATTACCTTAGATGTCCTTGCCTTAAGTTTCTGGCCTAATTCCTTGTAGTCTTTCTTAAGGACATCCCATCTACCACTAACTTTGTCATTGGTGCCGATATGCACCAAGACCGCCGGGTCGTTTCCAGCCCCTCCCAACAATCTATCTACCCGGTCCGCGATGTGCCGTACCTGAGCACTCCACACCTGGGTGTCTGAGTCCTGTGTAATTTGTTATAGAAAGATCTGTGGTTGTGTGGACTAGATGGCGCTACCGTTCAAGTGGTGAAGGTGGAGGAAGCAGAAAAAAAGGGCGCTTAAACTTAGCTTATGATTGAGGTCTGAGGTGTTCTGCTTCTGGTGACCAGACAGGATACTCCAGCATGCGTGGAGAGAATTTTTTTTTGAGGAAAACAATGTGTAGTATGGTCTTTTAAACAAATGGTAAGTATACAAATGCCCACGGATATTGAGGTGCTGTTAATGACCTTTTCACTCGTGTTGTGAGTGGTCAACCCGGGATATATATTAAACAATGAGAAGCTGTGCCATACTCGAGCACCCGGAAGACAACAGACTGTATGGCGATCATGGTACCGGTAGAAGATTGCCCTGTCTGTCTTCCTGATAATAGAATCCCCTACCACCACAATCTGACTAGGTGCCTATCTATCTTTTTTCCCATCTGTATCGGAGGGACCGCTCCTCTGGTTGCTAGAGGGAACAGTCTCCTCTGACTCCATCAATTCCTCACTGCCATCCACGGAATCTTTGTCCAGTCGGGTGAATTTGTTGGGGTTTGGCAGATCGGAGATGTCCTGTCTCCCCCTCTTCTTCTTCTTTCTAATCGAGAGCCAGCTGTCTTCCTGTTCACATAGCCAGATTAAAGGGGGGATGCAGGGCATACTGTACCTGGGGCCCCCTCTGTCACGGGGCCCCCCGGCCAGAGCACACAGCACACTGATATCACTAGCTTTCCCTCTTATGCAACAGCAGAACCAGACAGTCAGAATGCGAGCAGGACATTATGTAATGCAGGCAGAGACACAGGAGTATCAGATTTCATGAACTATTAACCAGGGTCCCCAACCAGAGGAGCGATAGGAGGGTGGAGAGAGCTGTGACACAGGGTGGGATCCTCCATTTCTTTAAACATCATTTCGACCATATTCATAAAAATATGTGTTTATTCGGTACAAAAAATAAAACAAAGATGTCAACATAAAATATAGAGAACTATATTGCATGGGGGTGCGAAAAGCTCTGATGCCTTGAAAAAGGGTCCCCATAGACCCGAAACGTGTTGGCCAGGAGGGGACACTATACTGGTGGATTTGGTTGCGGCACTCTGAAGGAAGGTAGGACCCCAATGTTCTATATTTTATTACATGTTTTCCATCATAAGGGATTCAAAGTTGGCCACTCATGATCCCAAGAGGTTCCTACTTCACTCAGAGCTTTTCGCCCCTCCCATTATGTTTAAAAAAAGAAATTCTAACTCCCTGTTACCCTCAGGAAAAAAAATAAAAATAAAATAAAAATAAACAATGCAGACTATGCAATAAACAATACAGACTATGCAGTAAACGATACAGACTATGCAATACAATATGGTACTATAGCCTAGCTGTGGAGAGAAACAATGGCCCTCATTCCGAGTTGTTCGCTCGCAAGCTGCTTTTAGCAGCTTTACACACGCTAAGCCGCCGCCTACTGGGAGTGAATCTTAGCTTCTTAAAATTGCGAACGAAAGATTCTCAAAATTGCGACCACACACCTCCTAGCAGTTTCTGAGTAGCTTCAAACTTACTCGGCATCTGCGATCAGTTCAGTGCTTGTCGTTCCTGGTTTGACGTCACAAACACACCCAGCGTTCGCCCAGACACTCCTCCGTTTCTCCAGCCACTCCCGCGTTTTTCCCAGAAACGGTAGCGTTTCTTCACACACTCCCATAAAACGGCCTGTTTCCGCCCAGAAACACCCACTTCCTGTCAATCACATTACGATCACCAGAACGAAGAAAAAACCGTGAGTAAAATTCCTAACTGCATAGCAAATTTACTTGGCGCAGTCGCACTGCGGACATTGCGCATGCGCATTCGCGACTAATCGCTCCGTTGCGACAAAAAAATAACGAGCGAACAACTCGGAATGACCCCCAATATTCATACAGAACAGTGATTGGTGATTCAGACAGGGACAAGAGGGAGAGTATGGGGGAAGAAAAAAAAACCACTTAGACAATATAGTAGGTATGGCTGATACTTATCTGCAGCTCGGCTTCACCTTCTTCCTTCCCTCACTTCTGTGGGTCAGCCTAAGCACAGGCTCCCACCACTGCTGCTGCAGCTCAAGCTCCCAGCCACAGCACCTCTGTCCCTCCTGGCTCCCTCCATGGCCCGGCACCCTGCTACTCTGTTCCCGGCTCTTGGCTCCCTGATCACGGTGCCCGATCACGGCTCCTAGCTCCCGCCTCAGGAATCGGCACCTATCACACAGTTTCTCGGCACTTCCGGTCCTAGCACCTCCGGTATCAGTGCACCAATATTCTCATATATTAAAACTGCTGGGTGGCACTTGATATGCCAGCTGCTGGGATCCCGGCGCTCAGAATACCGGTGCCGGAACCCCGACAGCCAGCACACCGACAACTATTTTCCCTCTTGGGGTGTCCATGACACCTCTGGAGGGAGAATAATTAGCGCGTCACGCATAGCACACCACCATGCCTGCAGCATGGTGAGTGCAGCGAGCCCGCAAGGGGCTCTTTTGCGCTTGCCCCACTGCCGGTATACCGGCAGTCGGGATCCCAGCACCGGTATGCTGGGCGCTGGGATCCCCAGAGCCGGCATACCGTAGTAAACTCAAATCTGCTACCTCCTCCTAATAAGCATTATTGTTCTGCCCTTAATTGTCCCTTGTTTACTAATCGTAACTAACCCCAATTCTGGTTAGTCCATTTCAAGTATTTATCTCTGTTTCATTGTACACCGTACAATAGTCAAGTAATCAAGGGGGGAGTCGGGAAGGATCACGGTAATCGGAATCCCAGTAATCAGAATCCCGACACTGCTCAGAATGCCGATGCTGGTATCACAACATGGTGAAATGCTGGCACCGGGAACCCGAACACCAGAATCCCGGTCGAGGTCTTCCAGGACTCCTCACTGGTAAGCCATGAGGGATGAGGGTTTAGGCTGCGGGGCAACGGTTAGGCTGTGGGATAAGGTTGCAGTTAGGTTGCGGGGAGGGAGGTTTAGGCACCCCCAGGGGAGGGTTGGGTTTAGGATGCAGGTGAGGGAGGGTTAGGTTTAGGCTGGGGGAAGGGGGTTAGGGTTTAGCACCACTGGGTAGGGTTAGTATTAGGCAGCAGGGAGCGGGTAGTTAGGGTTAGGCACCACCGGGAAGGGTTAGAGTCAGGCTGAGGGTTAGGGAGGTTAGGGGTGGTTTACTTACCAAATAGGTATCGGGATCCTGAGCACCAGGATGCTGCTGTCAGTATTTTGACTCCCGGTATCCCAAGTGCCAAGATCCCGATCAAATCTTATCACATACAGAAAGTGTTATTATTGATGCTTCTCTCAGAAATGTGACCTGGGAATTTGCAGGCTCTAGCAGCATGTCAATGGTACCATGAGAGGCAGTATGTGGTGGGCAGGAATGGGTAAACCTAGGCGGACTACAGTAAGTGCATGTGTTGGCATAGTCTTTGCTGTGATAAAGTGTTTTGATTTCATTTGAATATTTAAAAGTAGGCGCTACTGCGTTTTCTACAAGTATCATCCATGATTATCAAAGGCTTTATTTTTTTCTGGAATAAACCTTTAAGTTCATTCTTCAGATACACTTGGTCTAGAAAACCAACTTATTAAGCATCGATATGTTTCCACTTTAGTTCACAGTTTCGGTTGCTCTTTTCAGAAAAAAACTTCTGCTCAGACTACATCTTACTGGTCACTGAACCAGGATGGCCTCAGAACACCAGGTAAGAAATATTATCTAAAAATAATATTATTATTTCTGCTGCGGGGTACACTGGGCTCCACAAGGATTAACATCAAGGTGTAGAGTAGGATTTTGATCCGAGGCACCAACAGGCTCAAAGCTTTGACTGTTCCCAAGATGCACAGCGCCGCCTGCTCTATAACCCCGCGTCTGTGCACAGGAGCTCAGTTTGTAAGTTGGTACCATGCAGTAAGTAGGCAATCAACAGGCCATATTATAGCTTATTCAGAAGAAAAGAAGAACTTTTGAAGACTTCAAGGGCTGCAGCTTTTATGTATGTCAGCTACGACATCCTTTGCTGCAGCTCCATCACTCCCCCAGCGGCGCTGTATACTCCCGCGCCCTGGTTGCCGGGTAACTACAGCAGAGGCTCCGGTGTCCTTCTGTTAGTCACACACACTCGCCGCTGACCTCCGGGATCGTGTGGCCGCAGGTACAGGGTAGGTAAGGGGTCTCTTTGGCCTGCTTTTAACCGCGATCTGGCGCAGCCGTGGGAGGCGGGCCGCGCACACTGGCATAGACACTGTAAAGGGCAGCCGCTCCACTAGTCACCGGACACAGGGCACCACTTTCTATTTCGCTTCCGGGCGCCTGGCATGAATTTATGCCCTTATTGCTGATTAAATATTCAATCTCCTCTTTAAATAACCATTGAGCATCTGGAGGCCCAAGAGTACTCGGGGGTCATGGGCAGCCACGCTCTTCAGGTAGTCTTCTTTTCTTCTTTTAGTGCATGTGACAAAGTGATCACACTGCTTACTGTATGAAGCAGGTTAGTGTACTATGAGTTGTTAATATTAATAATGGTATTGATCTTTATTTATAAAGCACTAACATATTATGCAGTATTGCCCTTGGGATCATGATAAAGCCAAATAACTTACGATGACATAAATTGGGGGGTAAAGGTGACTTGCCACATGAAGTTTGGACAGAGTTTGATTCACCCTCACTCTACCCCTATCCAACCGAACCATGGGGCAGATGTATTAACCTGGAGTAGGCATAAAACAGTGATAAACCAGTGATAAGTTCAAGGTGATAAAGTTTAGCCACCCAGTAATAATGCCCCAGTAGTTTAGCCCCTGTAGTTTGCCCCAAGTAGTTATGCTCCCAGTAGTAATGCCCCCAGTAGAAATGCCCCCAGTAGTATTACCCCTTGTAGCAATGCCCCCAGAAGTTTAGCCCCTGTAGTTATGCCCCCAGTAGTAATGCCCCCAGTAGTAATGCACCCCAGTAGTTATGCCCCCAGTAGTAATGTGCCCCTGTAGTTTGCCCCCAGTAGCTTGCTCCCTTGTAC
Source organism: Pseudophryne corroboree (assembly GCF_028390025.1). Lineage (NCBI taxonomy): Eukaryota > Metazoa > Chordata > Amphibia > Anura > Myobatrachidae > Pseudophryne > Pseudophryne corroboree. The sequence continues at coordinate 844,585,087 of NC_086447.1, read as the reverse complement.
AGGGCCGGTGCTAGGGTGTTCGGCGCCCTCCTGCAAACTATACATTTTGCGCCTTTCTACAAGAACAGATGTGGCCAAACTCATCCAACCCGCAAACAACTACATTGCGCATAAGACTAGCTGTGGCCAATTCGCAGGAGTGTACACACCATGCAATTGTATGGATCACAGGTGAATGCACACTCACGCATACCCACGGTCAAGCTTATCATGGCAAACAAATCCTGTTTGCTGAGTAAGCAGAGGGTGAAAAGAGAGGATGACAGGGAGAGGGTGAGAATCAGAAGGAGGTGATGGGGAAAGGGTGAGAATCATAGGGTGACAGGGAGCGATTAACAGGAGAAAGAGGTGATGGGTAGAGGAGTGGGTGACAGGGAGAGGGTGGCAGGAGAGAGAGGTGATGGGGTGAGGGGTGGGTAACAGGCCGGGCCACCTGAGTTTATTTTATTTTAGTAAGCAAAAATCAATTTTGGCACCCCTTGAAGGCGGCGCGTGCCACAAAAGGGGTGTGGTCTTACAAGAAAGGGGTGTGGCTATACAATTGTACCCCCAAGGGTACAGGGCCTGGGAGATGGGGGATGACTGAAGCAGTGGCGACAGGGAGATAGTGTGTGGCTGAAGCAGGGGAGACAGGGTGATAATGGGTGACTGAGACCAGGGGGAGAGGGAGATAGTGACAAGGGACATTACACAGGGAGCAGGTGCACACTGACACACACATACATAGACATTGTGCAGGGAGAGCTGGCAGCTATGCAGAGGGACAAACCATTTCACCTCTGTTATGGGGCTGCTACAGCTTCTTGCCGTCACCACACGCTGCACTGTTCCCTCTCCATGTTTCTGGGCATCAGGGGAGGGCTGCGATGCAGAGGGAACTGTGTCCCGGAAGGGCGGGCGGCCGCAGCGCTGTAGAGAGTTACGATGACTCACTGTCTGCAGCAGCGCCCTCTACTGTCTGGCGCTCTATGCGGCTACGTAACCCGCATATGCGCCGGGAGGGAGAGAGTGACAAGAGAGAGGGTGAGAGTGAGTGGGTGACCAGAGAGAGCGAGAGAGAGAGGTGTTGCAGCGGGTGATAGGCACCCCCCAATGACTAATTAAGCAATTTTCCATTTATCATAGTCTTTAATTACCTTATGCAGAGCTGCCTCTCCTCCGATTCTATTTTTCTACTCCAGCAAAAGATCTTTCAGGGACCGGCTGGGCACAGGAAAGCTACATACTACCCCGTAACGCCTTCATGCACACTACACTGCAGCCACTGCCCTGAAGCTCCCTCCCACACACTACACTACACTGCACCCCACACACTACATCGCCGCTACCCTGCGCCTTTCTCCCTGCATAAACTACACTACACTTACCGTCTCTGGCTGGCTTCTTTCTTCATGCAGGAGTTGGTTCAACGGTCAGAGGATGAGCAGCCTGAAACAGAAAACAGCGGACCGCCGGAGCAGGCAAGTATTCCTTTTTTTTTTTTTTTGCACCACTGGGTTTCCTCCACATAACACAATGACATGCCCCCCAACCCCAGCACACATTAATATTACACCTACACCCCCCCCCTCCCCAGCACACACATTAATATTACACTTACACTCCCCCCCCCCCTCCCCAGCACACACATTATTACACCTACACTCCCCCCCCCTCCCCAGCATACACATTATTACACCTACACTCCCCCCCCCCTCCCCAGCATACACATTATTACACCTACACCCCCCCCCCTCCCCAGCACACACATTATTACACCTACACTCCTCCCCTCCCCAGCGCACACATTAATATTACACTTACACTCCCCCCCCCTCCCCAGCACACACATTATTACACATACACTCCCCCCCCCCTCCCCAGCATACACATTATTACACCTACACTCCCCCCCTCCCCAGGACACACATTAATATTACACTTACACTCCCCCCCCTCACCAGCACACACATTATTACACCTACACTCCGCCCCTCCCCAGCGCACACATTAATATTACACTTACACTCCCCCCCCTCCCCAGCACACACATTATTACACCTACACTCCCCCCTCACCCCCCTCCCCAGCATACACATTATTACACCTACACTCCCCCCCCCTCCCCAGCACACACATTATTACACCTACACTCCTCCCCTCCCCAGCGCACACATTAATATTACACTTACACTCCCCCCCCCCTCCCCAGCACACACATTATTACACCTACACTCCCCCACCCCCCTCCCCAGCATACACATTATTACTAGAGATGAGCGGGTTCGGTTTCTCTGAATCCGAACCCGCCAGAACTTCATGTTTTTTTTCACGGGTCCGAGCGACTCGGATCTTCCCGCCTTGCTCGGTTAACCCGAGCGCGCCCGAACGTCATCATGACGCTGTCGGATTCTCGCGAGGCTCGGATTCTATCGCGAGACTCGGATTCTATATAAGGAGCCGCGCGTCGCCGCCATTTTCACACGTGCATTGAGATTGATAGGGAGAGGACGTGGCTGGCGTCCTCTCCGTTTAGAATAGATTAGAGAGACACTTGATTTACTAATTTTGGGGAGCATTAGGAGTACTCAGTACAGTGCAGAGTTTTGCTGATAGTGACCACCAGTTTTATTTATAATCCGTTCTCTGCCTGAAAAAAGCGATACACAGCACACAGTGACTCAGTCACATACCATATCTGTGTGCACTGCTCAGGCTCAGGCCAGTGTGCTGCATCATCTATTATCTATATATAATATTATATATATCTGTCTGACTGCTCAGCTCACACAGCTTATAATTGTGGGGGAGACTGGGGAGCACTACTGCAGTGCCAGTTATAGGTTATAGCAGGAGCCAGGAGTACATAATATATTATATAGTGAGTGACCACCAGACACACAGTGCAGTTTATTTAATATATCCGTTCTCTGCCTGAAAAAAGCGATACACACAGTGACTCAGTCAGTCACATACCATATCTGTGTGCACTGCTCAGGCTCAGGCCAGTGTGCTGCATCATCTATATATATTATATATCTGTCTGACTGCTCAGCTCACACAGCTTATAATTGTGGGGGAGACTGGGGAGCACTACTGCAGTGCCAGTTATAGGTTATAGCAGGAGCCAGGAGTACATAATATTATATTAAAATTAAACAGTGCACACTTTTGCTGCAGGAGTGCCACTGCCAGTGTGACTAGTGACCAGTGACCTGACCACCAGTATATATAATATTAGTAGTATACTATCTCTTTATCAACCAGTCTATATTAGCAGCAGACACAGTACAGTGCGGTAGTTCACGGCTGTGGCTACCTCTGTGTCGGCACTCGGCAGCCCATCCATAATTGTATATACCACCTAACCGTGGTTTTTTTTTCTTTCTTTATACATACATACTAGTTACGAGTATACTATCTCTTTATCAACCAGTCTATATTAGCAGCAGACACAGTACAGTGCGGTAGTTCACGGCTGTGGCTACCTCTGTGTCGGCACTCGGCAGCCCGTCCATAATTGTATATACCACCTAACCGTGGTTTTTTTTTCTTTCTTTATACATACATACTAGTTACGAGTATACTATCTCTTTATCAACCAGTCTATATATTAGCAGCAGACACAGTACAGTGCGGTAGTTCACGGCTGTGGCTACCTCTGTGTCGGCACTCGGCAGCCCGTCCATAATTGTATATACCACCTAACCGTGGTTTTTTTTTCTTTCTTTATACATACATACTAGTTACGAGTATACTATCTCTTTATCAACCAGTCTATATATTAGCAGCAGACACAGTACAGTGCGGTAGTTCACGGCTGTGGCTACCTCTGTGTCGGCACTCGGCAGCCCGTCCATAATTGTATATACCACCTAACCGTGGTTTTTTTTTCTTTCTTTATACATACATACTAGTTACGAGTATACTATCTCTTTATCAACCAGTCTATATATTAGCAGCAGACACAGTACAGTGCGGTAGTTCACGGCTGTGGCTACCTCTGTGTCGGCACTCGGCAGCCCGTCCATAATTGTATATACCACCTAACCGTGGTTTTTTTTTCTTTCTTTATACATACATACTAGTTACGAGTATACTATCTCTTTATCAACCAGTCTATATATTAGCAGCAGACACAGTACAGTGCGGTAGTTCACGGCTGTGGCTACCTCTGTGTCGGCACTCGGCAGCCCGTCCATAATTGTATATACCACCTAACCGTGGTTTTTTTTTCTTTCTTTATACATACATACTAGTTACGAGTATACTATCTCTTTATCAACCAGTCTATATATTAGCAGCAGACACAGTACAGTGCGGTAGTTCACGGCTGTGGCTACCTCTGTGTCGGCACTCGGCAGCCCGTCCATAATTGTATATACCACCTAACCGTGGTTTTTTTTTCTTTCTTTATACATACATACTAGTTACGAGTATACTATCTCTTTATCAACCAGTCTATATTAGCAGCAGACACAGTACAGTGCGGTAGTTCACGGCTGTGGCTACCTCTGTGTCGGCACTCGGCAGCCCGTCCATAATTGTATATACCACCTAACCGTGGTTTTTTTTTCTTTCTTTATACATACATACTAGTTACGAGTATACTATCTCTTTATCAACCAGTCTATATATTAGCAGCAGACACAGTACAGTGCGGTAGTTCACGGCTGTGGCTACCTCTGTGTCGGCACTCGGCAGCCCGTCCATAATTGTATATACCACCTAACCGTGGTTTTTTTTTCTTTCTTTATACATACATACTAGTTACGAGTATACTATCTCTTTATCAACCAGTCTATATATTAGCAGCAGACACAGTACAGTGCGGTAGTTCACGGCTGTGGCTACCTCTGTGTCGGCACTCGGCAGCCCGTCCATAATTGTATATACCACCTAACCGTGGTTTTTTTTTCTTTCTTTATACATACATACTAGTTACGAGTATACTATCTCTTTATCAACCAGTCTATATATTAGCAGCAGACACAGTACAGTGCGGTAGTTCACGGCTGTGGCTACCTCTGTGTCGGCACTCGGCAGCCCGTCCATAATTGTATATACCACCTAACCGTGGTTTTTTTTTCTTTCTTTATACATACATACTAGTTACGAGTATACTATCTCTTTATCAACCAGTCTATATTAGCAGCAGACACAGTACAGTGCGGTAGTTCACGGCTGTGGCTACCTCTGTGTCGGCACTCGGCAGCCCGTCCATAATTGTATATACCACCTAACCGTGGTTTTTTTTTCTTTCTTTATACATACATACTAGTTACGAGTATACTATCTCTTTATCAACCAGTCTATATATTAGCAGCAGACACAGTACAGTGCGGTAGTTCACGGCTGTGGCTACCTCTGTGTCGGCACTCGGCAGCCCGTCCATAATTGTATACTAGTATCCAATCCATCCATCTCCATTGTTTACCTGAGGTGCCTTTTAGTTGTGCCTATTAAAATATGGAGAACAAAAATGTTGAGGTTCCAAAATTAGGGAAAGATCAAGATCCACTTCCACCTCGTGCTGAAGCTGCTGCCACTAGTCATGGCCGAGACGATGAAATGCCAGCAACGTCGTCTGCCAAGGCCGATGCCCAATGTCATAGTACAGAGCATGTCAAATCCAAAACACCAAATATCAGAAAAAAAAGGACTCCAAAACCTAAAATAAAATTGTCGGAGGAGAAGCGTAAACTTGCCAATATGCCATTTACCACACGGAGTGGCAAGGAACGGCTGAGGCCCTGGCCTATGTTCATGGCTAGTGGTTCAGCTTCACATGAGGATGGAAGCACTCAGCCTCTCGCTAGAAAAATGAAAAGACTCAAGCTGGCAAAAGCAGCACAGCAAAGAACTGTGCATTCTTCGAAATCCCAAATCCACAAGGAGAGTCCAATTGTGTCGGTTGCGATGCCTGACCTTCCCAACACTGGACGTGAAGAGCATGCGCCTTCCACCATTTGCACGCCCCCTGCAAGTGCTGGAAGGAGCACCCGCAGTCCAGTTCCTGATAGTCAGATTGAAGATGTCAGTGTTGAAGTACACCAGGATGAGGAGGATATGGGTGTTGCTGGCGCTGGGGAGGAAATTGACCAGGAGGATTCTGATGGTGAGGTGGTTTGTTTAAGTCAGGCACCCGGGGAGACACCTGTTGTCCGTGGGAGGAATATGGCCGTTGACATGCCAGGTGAAAATACCAAAAAAATCAGCTCTTCGGTGTGGAGGTATTTCACCAGAAATGCGGACAACAGGTGTCAAGCCGTGTGTTCCCTTTGTCAAGCTGTAATAAGTAGGGGTAAGGACGTTAACCACCTCGGAACATCCTCCCTTATACGTCACCTGCAGCGCATTCATAATAAGTCAGTGACAAGTTCAAAAACTTTGGGTGACAGCGGAAGCAGTCCACTGACCAGTAAATCCCTTCCTCTTGTAACCAAGCTCACGCAAACCACCCCACCAACTCCCTCAGTGTCAATTTCCTCCTTCCCCAGGAATGCCAATAGTCCTGCAGGCCATGTCACTGGCAATTCTGACGAGTCCTCTCCTGCCTGGGATTCCTCCGATGCATCCTTGCATGTAACGCCTACTGCTGCTGGCGCTGCTGTTGTTGCCGCTGGGAGTTGATGGTCATCCCAGAGGGGAAGTCGTAAGCCCACTTGTACTACTTCCAGTAAGCAATTGACTGTTCAACAGTCCTTTGCGAGGAAGATGAAATATCACAGCAGTCATCCTACTGCAAAGCGGATAACTGAGTCCTTGACAACTATGTTGGTGTTAGACGTGCGTCCGGTATCCGCCGTTAGTTCACAGGGAACTAGACAATTTATTGAGGCAGTGTGCCCCCGTTACCAAATACCATCTAGGTTCCACTTCTCTAGGCAGGCGATACCGAGAATGTACACGGACGTCAGAAAAAGACTCACCAGTGTCCTAAAAAATGCAGTTGTACCCAATGTCCACTTAACCACGGACATGTGGACAAGTGGAGCAGGGCAGGGTCAGGACTATATGACTGTGACAGCCCACTGGGTAGATGTATGGACTCCCGCCGCAAGAACAGCAGCGGCGGCACCAGTAGCAGCATCTCGCAAACGCCAACTCTTTCCTAGGCAGGCTACGCTTTGTATCACCGCTTTCCAGAATACGCACACAGCTGAAAACCTCTTACGGCAACTGAGGAAGATCATCGCGGAATGGCTTACCCCAATTGGACTCTCCTGTGGATTTGTGGCATCGGACAACGCCAGCAATATTGTGTGTGCATTAAATATGGGCAAATTCCAGCACGTCCCATGTTTTGCACATACCTTGAATTTGGTGGTGCAGAATTTTTTAAAAAACGACAGGGGCGTGCAAGAGATGCTGTCGGTGGCCAGAAAAATTGCGGGACACTTTCGGCGTACAGGCACCACGTACAGAAGACTGGAGCACCACCAAAAACTACTGAACCTGCCCTGCCATCATCTGAAGCAAGAAGTGGTAACGAGGTGGAATTCAACCCTCTATATGCTTCAGAGGTTGGAGGAGCAGCAAAAGGCCATTCAAGCCTATACAATTGAGCACGATATAGTAGGTGGAATGCACCTGTCTCAAGTGCAGTGGAGAATGATTTCAACGTTGTGCAAGGTTCTGATGCCCTTTGAACTTGCCACACGTGAAGTCAGTTCAGACACTGCCAGCCTGAGTCAGGTCATTCCCCTCATCAGGCTTTTGCAGAAGAAGCTGGAGGCATTGAAGAAGGAGCTAAAAGGGAGCGATTCCGCTAGGCATGTGGGACTTGTGGATGCAGCCCTTAATTCGCTTAACAAGGATTCACGGGTGGTCAATCTGTTGAAATCAGAGCACTACATTTTGGCCACCGTGCTCGATCCTAGATTTAAAGCCTACCTTGGATCTCTCTTTCCGGCAGACACAGGTCTGCTGGGGTTGAAAGACCTGCTGGTGACAAAATTGTCAAGTCTAGCGGAACGCGACCTGTCAACATCTCCTCCTTCACATTCTCCCGCAACTGGGGGTGCGAGGAAAAGGCTCAGAATTCCGAGCCCACCCGCTGGCGGTGATGCAGGGCAGTCTGGAGCGACTGCTGATGCTGACATCTGGTCCGGACTGAAGGACCTGACAACGATTACGGACATGTCGTCTACTGTCACTGCATATGATTCTCTCAACATTGATAGAATGGTGGAGGATTATATGAGTGACCGCATCCAAGTAGGCACGTCACACAGTCCGTACTTATACTGGCAGGAAAAAGAGGCAATTTGGAGGCCCTTGCACAAACTGGCTTTATTCTACCTAAGTTGCCCTCCCACAAGTGTGTACTCCTAAAGAGTGTTTAGTGCCGCCGCTCACCTTGTCAGCAATCGGCGTACGAGGTTACATCCAGAAAATGTGGAGAAGATGATGTTCATTAAAATGAATTATAATCAATTCCTCCGCGGAGACATTGACCAGCAGCAATTGCCTCCACAAAGTACACAGGGAGCTGAGATGGTGGATTCCAGTGGGGACGAATTGATAATCTGTGAGGAGGGGGATGTACACGGTGATATATCGGAGGGTGAAGATGAGGTGGACATCTTGCCTCTGTAGAGCCAGTTTGTGCAAGGAGAGATTAATTGCTTCTTTTTTGGGGGGGGTCCAAACCAACCCGTCATATCAGTCACAGTCGTGTGGCAGACCCTGTCACTGAAATGATCGGTTGGTTAAAGTGTGCATGTCCTGTTTTGTTTATACAACATAAGGGTGGGTGGGAGGGCCCAAGGACAATTCCATCTTGCACCTCTTTTTTCTTTTCTTTTTCTTTGCATCATGTGCTGATTGGGGAGGGTTTTTTGGAAGGGACATCCTGCGTGACACTGCAGTGCCACTCCTAGATGGGCCCGGTGTTTGTGTCGGCCACTAGGGTCGCTAATCTTACTCACACAGCTACCTCATTGCGCCTCTTTTTTTCTTTGCGTCATGTGCTGTTTGGGGAGGGTTTTTTGGAAGGGACATCCTGCGTGACACTGCAGTGCCACTCCTAGATGGGCCCGGTGTTTGTGTCGGCCACTAGGGTCGCTTATCTTACTCACACAGCGACCTCGGTGCAAATTTTAGGACTAAAAATAATATTGTGAGGTGTGAGGTATTCAGAATAGACTGAAAATGAGTGTAAATTATGGTTTTTGAGGTTAATAATACTTTGGGATCAAAATGACCCCCAAATTCTATGATTTAAGCTGTTTTTTAGTGTTTTTTGAAAAAAACACCCGAATCCAAAACACACCCGAATCCGACAAAAAAAATTCGGTGAGGTTTTGCCAAAACGCGTTCGAACCCAAAACACGGCCGCGGAACCGAACCCAAAACCAAAACACAAAACCCGAAAAATTTCAGGCGCTCATCTCTAATTATTACACCTACACTCCCCCCCTCCCCAGGACACACATTAATATTACACTTACACTCCCCCCCCTCCCCAGCAGACACATTATTACACCTAAACTCCTCCCCTCCCCAGCACACACATTAATATTACACTTACACTCCCCCCCTCCCCAGCACACACATTATTACACCTACACTCCCCCCCCCCCCTCCCAGGCATACACATTATTACACCTACACTCCCCCCCTCCCCAGGACACACATTAATATTACACTTACACTCCCCCCCCTCCCCAGCACACACATTATTACACCTACACTCCTCCCCTCCCCAGCGCACACATTAATGTTACACTTACACCCCCCCTCAACAGCACACACATTAATATTACACTTACATACCCTCCAACTGTACCTTTTTAATAGGTACAATACCTTTTTTTCATGGTCTGTACCGATTTTTGCCTCTCCAAACTTCCATTGAAAGTATAGGAAAAGGGGCGTGGCCACGCCCCCTTTACACGCGGTCACGCCCCTTTTTCGGATTTGTACCGATTTTTCTGTGTAAAATGTTGGAGGGTATGCACTTACAGTCCCATACCCTCCAACTGTACCTTTTTAATAGGTACAGTACCTTTTTTTCATGGTCTGTACCGATTTTTGGCTCTTCAAACTTCCATTGAAAGTATAGGAAAAGGGACGTGGCCACGCCCCATTTACCCGCGGCCACGCCCCTTTTTCGGGTTTGTACCGATTTTTCAGTGTAAAATGTTGGAGGGTATGCAGTCCCCACCCTCCCCAGCATACACATTATTACACCTACACTCCCCCCCTCCCCAGCACACACATTATTACACCTACACTCCCCCCCCCCCAGCACACACATTAATATTACACTTACACTCCCCCCACCCCTTCCCAGCACACACGTTAATATTACACTTACACTCTGTGCCTGTGGTGTGGCTGCTCCTCTACTCACGTCTGCAGGCTCCTCCATCACTGCACAGTGCACACAGGCAAGTGCACCACGTGACTTCCTGGGTTTTAGTGAATCCACGGAGGGGAGGGGAGGGGAGGGGAGAGAGGGAGTGGGTCTTCAGAGTCAGGGGGAGGGAACAGGGATGGACACTGGACAGGGACGCTGCTGTATGTCTCTAGCTTGACTTGCAGCAGGAGGAGCAAGGAGGAGAGGGAAGGGCCCTCGGCTCACACAGAAAATCCTCACAGTGAAGAGCTTTTGCCGGCGCTGCTGCTGCCTGTCAGTGTGTGACAGCACTGCGCATCAGCAAGTCTGCAGAGCGGGGAGCGCCTCTCTTGCCCAGCGCCTCCCTGCTTTGCAGACCTTGCTGAGCGGGTAGCGTCGGGCCTGCCCTTGTAGTTAGCCCCCAGTAGTTATCCCCATGTAGTTTACCCCTGCGTAGTTTGCCCCCAGTAGTTTGCCCCCAGTAGTCATGCCCCCTTGTAGTTTAGCCCCCTGTAGTAATGTCCCCAGTAGTTTGCCCCCAGTAGTAATGCCCCTGTAGTTATGCCCCCAGTAGTAATGTGCCCCTGTAGTTTGTCCCCAGTAGTTTGCCCCCTTGTAGTTTGCCCCCAGTAGCCTGCCCCCTTGTAGTTTGCCCCCAGTATCTTGCCCCCTTGTAGTCTGCCCCCAGTAGATAGCCCCCTGTAGCTTGTCCCCAGTAGATTGTACCCAGTAGATTGCCCCCAGTGGTTAGCCCCCTGTAGCTTTCCCCCAGTAGTTTTGCCCCCTGTAGCTTGCCCCAGTAGTTTGGCCCCCTCTAGCTTGCCCCCAGTAGTTTGCCCCCAGTGGTTAGCCCCCGATAGCTTGCCCCCAGTAGATTGCCCCCAGTGGTTAGCCCCCTGTAGCTTGCCCCCAGTAGTTTGGCCCCCTGTAGCTTGCCCCCAGTAGTTTGCCCCCCTGTAGCTTGCCCCCAGTAGTTTGCCCCCAGTGGTTAGCCAGAAGAAATTTAACCAAATAAATGGAGGATCGGGCGCTTTCAGGTGCTGTGTTTCTAATGCTGCTGCTATAACATTTGGGGGTAGTTACACCCCAACCATATACTCAAAGAAACACAAGAAAAAATAGCAGCGCTAATTGAAATGTTATAAACAATTAAAAATAAGAAGGATTGAGTGATGAATTGATTTTGCAATTTAATAAAAATAACAATATCGGCCTTGTTTATAAAAATGGATACAGATCCACACACATGTTCAAACAATTAAAAACAATACATATGGGTCTAATGGAAATGATGACTGCCTAGCCCATTAACATCCGTTCCTGATTTAGAAACCTGGAAATTATGGCAGATAGAGACAGACTGACAGCGCAGTCACACCAATGCACTTTACCCGAAAACCGCTAGAGGTGTAGTCCCTTTGAGAATGTCACTGATGTTTTTGCTCAAAATCAGCCAGATTCGGGATCCTCATTTAACACGGTGTCCTCTTCGTTTCGCTGCAAGGCACTGCAGCTTTATCAATCAATCATTTGATAAAGCTGCAGTGCCTTGCAGCGAAACGCGTTAGGAGGAGGCTACTTGGGCCAACTATCACGCCATTTTGACTGCTGTATCACATCCGGACCAAACACTGGACTTTGCCATCTGCAGTTCATTTGAGACAACTATTTCCTGATCAAGGAGCACTATCTACCCTATCTTCACAAAGAGGACACCGTGTTAAATGAGGATCCCGAATCTGGCTGATTTTGAGCAAAAACATCAGTGACATTCTCTAAGGGACTACACCTCTAGCGGTTTTCGGGTAAAGTGCATTGGTGTGACTGCGCTGTCAGTCTGTCTCTATCTGCCATAATTTCCAGGTTTCTAAATCAGAACGGATGTTAATGGGCTAGGCAGTCATCATTTCCATTAGACCCATATGTATTGTTTTTAATTGTTTGAACATGTGTGTGGATCTGTATCCATTTTTATAAACAAGGCCGATATTGTTATTTTTATTAAATTGCAAAATCAATTCATCACTCAATCCTTCTTATTTTTAATTGTTTATAACATTTCAATTAGCGCTGCTATTTTTTCTTGTGTTTCTCCCAGTGGTTAGCCCCCTGTAGCTTGCCCCCAGTAGTTTGGCCCCCTGTAGCTTGCCCTAGTAGTTTGCCCCCCTGTATCTTGCCCCCAGTAGATGCGCTTTACAGTCACACATATGTTTAAACATAAAAAAAACACCATACTTACCAAGCCACGCTCCCGCGTGACCGCTGAGATCCTCCTGGCATCCGATCTCCGGCACTATGAGAGAGACGTCATGATGCCTCATAGCGCGCACTGACAGAGCCGGAAGCCGGAGCTCAGTAGTGAGCTCCTGCCATCGGCTTCCACTGTGCAGGGAGAGCCGGGCGCCGCTGGTAACACAATCTCAGCGGGCGCCCGGCATCTCCCTGCTGCGCCGGGCACACATCGGGTGAGGTGAGCCGAAGGAGGCGGAACTGCATTCCGTCTCCAAGTGGAACTGATGGAACGCAGTTCCGCCCCGTTCCGGTTCACTTTAACCCCTATATATGAGTATATATATGGATTGGGGTACTACCATGGATTCCTAAGATTGGCACCGGATTTGGTATTCATTATTGGGAGTGCTGCTTCATTTGCCTACGAGTATATATGTATATATATATATATATATATATATATATATATATATACTCTTTATGCATTAAAGCTGTTACAGCTACATGGACAACACTGATGATGTTGCTTTATGAACTTTCATTGTAACATATTAACAAATTGTATCACTTCTACTCAATTACAAGAATATAATGCAATTATTATTATTATTATTATTATTATTATTATTATATCACAGTTGCAAAATGTGTATGGCGTATTATGATGATTCTTGAAAGCATTAATGGGGAAGTAGAATTTTATATGCAGCACAAACTTAAATATACTGAATAACTTTCACTTTCCAGGAAAACAAGTTGCGTGTGTGGTTTTGTCTTCATGCCGAGATTACTCCTCCTCAGCAGATCATTTTCCTTGTGGCTGTCAGAGGTCGCCGGCAAGCAGTTTTACATTTTCTAAAGATAACTTGAGACCGAGCAATGTCAGGAAGTTGTATCTTAAGCAGGATGCCACTCCTATATCATATATGTTTGGGAGTGGTCGCAACATTAAGGGGAGGGGAGTGGGGGTTCCAGTTGCCCGGAAACCCCCTCCTCTTGGCCAGCAGCTCAAATTATGACCACAATAGCAACAGTATATAATATGATTTCTTGAGCAGCCAAAACAACATGCAGTTTAAGGGACAAAGCAGAACTGCTGCACATGCCCAGTGGTAGCAGCTGCTTCTACCAAGTTTGCTGTGTGTGTGGATCTGAGCAGCCCTCCATCACGGCACTGGACCAGAGAACAATACGAATACAGATGAATTACAAATATCCCTGCACCTCTGTGCTGTTGGTGGTAACCTAATGTGATAATGAATGTTACTTTATGCTTTGTTATTGACTTTGGGGGTCATTCAGATCTGATCACTAGGCAGCAAATTTTACTGTCCTGCGTCCAGATAGTCGCCGCCTACAGGGGGAGAGTATTTACGTTTTGCAAGTGTGCAAACGCATGTATAGTAGAGCTGTAGAAACTGATTTTGTGCAGTCTCTGCGCATCCCAGGACATAATCAGCCACTGCAATCACATCAGGCTGTTCGGTACCGGATTTGACGTCAGACACCCTTCCTTAAACGCTTGATCCCGCCTGCGTTTTTCCAGACACTCCCTGAAAATGGTCAGTTGCCACCCACAAACGGCCTCTTCCTGTCAATCACCTTGCGAATACCCATGCCAATGGACCCTTTGCACAATCCTGCCAAATGTTGCGCCTGCGCATTGCGGTGCATATGCATGTGCAGTTCGGTGCTGATAGCCCGTTGTGCGAATACGCACAGCAGCGTTCAGATCTGAATGACCCCCCTTTACGGATACAAATTTGCAATCTTTGGGGGCGATTCATGGTTGGTTTTTTTTGTGCGTCCAAAGTAATCGGCGCCCAGCAGAGCAATTAGTTTTTTCCGATTATGTGCCCATTACTTCTGATGTGCCCAAAAGCACTGGGTTTAGCTGTGCAAAGTTGTTAAACCTGACTTAAATATTGCCTGCAACACAAAACATTTCCTTTTCACACATTTCTTCAGCCACCTTATGGACTGCTGCATTTCTGCCTGAATGGCAGAGCAACTGAATTGCTGCTGGTGGGCACCCTCTAGTGGCGGGCACTCAAACAACAACTGAATCACCCCTGTGATGATGATTTGTAATAAAATGTTTTAACTGCAATAAGGAGTGCTCCCATTGTTCTGTTTCTAAATTACTCTGCCCAGATCAATTTTTGGTACCCTTGGTCATACTCGGGGGCAGACGCACTTTGGGGGTCATTCTGAGTTGATCTCTCGCTAGCTGTTTTTAGCAGCCGTGCAAACGCTAAGCCGCCGCCCTCTGGGAGTGTATCTTAGCTTAGCAGAAGTGTGAACAAAAGGATCGCAGAGCGGCTACAAAAAAAAATTGTGCAGTTTCAGAGTAGCTTCAGACCTACTCCTAGATTGCGATCACTTCAGACTATTTAGTTCTGGATTTGACGTCAGAAACACGCCCTGCGTTCGCCGAGCCACGCCTGTGTTTTTGCTGGCATGCCTGCGTTTTTTCAATCAATCCCTGAAAACGGTCAGTTGACACCCAGAAACGCCCACTTCCTGTCAATCACTCTGCAGCCAGCACTGCTACTGAAAGCTTCGCTAGACCTTGTGTTAAACTACTTCGGCCGTTGTGGAAGTACGTCGCGCGTGCGCATTGCACCGCATACGCATGCGCAGAAGTGCCGTTTTTTTGCATCATCCCTGCGCAGCGAACATTTTCAGCTAGCGATCAACTCGGAATGAGTGATAAAGTGGAGAGAGATAAAATATGAACCAATCAGCTCCTAACTGTCATTTTTTAAAGCACCGTTTGTTAGGTGTTGACTGACTAGTATTTTATTTCTCTCCAGTTTATCACTCTCCAATGCTAAGTACCACTCCCACTAGGACTGATAAAAACAAACTATACACTGTACACTCAGTGGCCTCTTTATGTGGTACACCTGTACACCTGCACACGTGCTTGTCAATGGAAATATTTAATCAACCAATCATATTGCAGTAAATCCATGCATAAATGTACGTGGACATGGTTAAGAGGTTCAGTTGTTACCCAGAATGAACACCAGGATGGGAAAAGTGTTCTGATATAGAAAATAGTAATTAAAAAGATAGACAGTCATTAGGTTGACAGTCCAAAGGTCGACAGGGTCAAAAGGTCGACGGTCAAAATGTCAACAGGGTCAAAAGGTCGACAGTCAAAAGGTTGACAGGATCAAAAGGTCACCAGGGTCACTTTTGTGAAAAAGGGGCACACTATAGTAGATGGGCCAAGAGGTTCTTACCTGCCATCAAAATCTATGTTTCTACAGTATGAATGTCAGCATTGTCATTGTTGATCATTTAGATAGATAGATAGATAGATAGATAGATAGATAGATAGATAGATAGATAGATAGATAGATAGATAGATAGATAGTACCTCCTGCTGCATTACCATGTTAGTGCTATCGCTGCTGCTTCCATGTAAGCACCTCCATCCACATCTGAATTAGGCCCCACATGTGAAAATATTTTTAAGACTTCAAAAAGAAACTTAGAAACAATGGTGGTCATTCCGAGTTGTTCGCTCTGTAATTTTCTTCGCATCGCAGGGATTTTCCGCTAATTGCGCATGCGCAATGTTTGCACTGCGACTGCGCCAAGTAAATTTGCTAAGAAGTTTGGTATTTTACTGACGGCATTCCGAGGTTTTTTCTCCGTTCTGGTGATCGTAATGTGATTGACAGGAAGTGGGTGTTTCTGGGCGGAAACTGGCCGTTTTATGGGAGTGTGTGAAAAAACGCTACCATTTCTGGGAAAAACGCGGGAGTGGCTGGAGAAACGGAGGAGTGTCTGGGCGAACGCTGGGTGTGTTTGTGACGTCAAACCAGGAACGACAAGCACTGAACTGATCGCACTGGCAGAGTAAGTCTCGAGCTTCTCAGAAACTGCACAGAGAAGTCTTTTCGCAATATTGCGAATCTTTAGTTCGCAATTTTGATAAGCTAAGATTCACTCCCAGTAGGCGGCGGCTTAGCGTGTGCAATGCTGCTAAAAGCAGCTTGCGAGCGAACAACTCGGAATGAGGGCCAATATTACAATATTCGTGTGTCCAGTGCTTCATTTCCTAATCACAAGAAAAAATGTATAAGTGTAATATGTAATAAGACCACTAGAAAGTGCGCTATGCCTTCTCCTTAGAGGGACGGTATCCGGTCTATAGATCTACACTAAAAAGGTCTACAGTCAATAGGTCTACCACTAATGGTAGACATGCATTAGGTCAACAGGGTCAGAAGGTTGATGTGGTCTCAAAAGGTCGACATGTAAAAGTAGACAGATTGAAAGGTCAACATGGCCAAAATGTCAACATGGTCAAAATGGCGACATGACAATGGTCGACACACATGTGGTAAACACAAGTTTTTTTCATTTTTGAAAAAATTTTCATACTTTACCATCCAAGTGGACTACGATTGGGAATAGTAACCTTGCCCGAAGCATGGCGAGTGAAGCGAGCCATGTGAGGGGACATAGTACACTTATGGGGCTTGTTTGTGGCAGAAAAGTGACAAAACACCCCCAAAAAAAATTATGTCTACATTTTTTGTGTTAACCATTTTCATGTTGACCTTTTGACCATGTCAATCTATCGACCGACCTTTTGACCATGTCAATCTATCGACCTTTCTTACTGTCTACCTATTATATGTCGACCTTTTGACCCTGTTGACCTTTTGACCCTGTCTGCCTAATGCATGCCTACCATTAGTGGTAGACCTATTAACTGTAGACCATTTTAGTGTAGATCTAATAATCCACACCCACAGGGGCTAAGGAGGCATGATTGGCTCACATTTAGGGACTCATTTATCAATAAGTGATAAAACTCATTGCGTATGATAAATGGTGAGCCAGTCAATCAGCTCCCAACTGTCATGGACACATGACAGTTGAGAGCTGATCGTCTGGAGCACCATTTCTAATACACAATGGGGGGAATTCAAATGTTATCGCCCCAATCTCCAGTCTAAAGTGATGGGAGATCGCAGGGGGCAATATTTATTTGATGCCCCATCACGCTGATCGCGCCCATTAGTGTCGGGTATAGCCGCATAAAGCTAAAGTAATAGTTGCGATCTGGAAAAGTGCCGTTTGGAAAGATCACTTTTCACACATTTCAGTTTGTCACCTCCACATGCAGGTGCAACCTGAAATGTAGACACTGGTAGCCAATTGCGCCCGAACGGAGGTACATTTGAATATCTTGGTTTGGTGCCATCTAGTGCCTGCCAGCGTGAAGAAGATTTGAATTTTGCCTAATGAGTTTTATCACTCCTAATGAGTTTTATCACTCGTTGATAAATGAGCTCCTTAGTGTATGAACTTGAGTCAAACAGAATTTTTTATGGCAGAGTGTGATCCAGCAGTTTTAAACACAAGCTCTTAATTGCCAACATTTAGGTGGTCATTCCGAGTTGTTCGCTCGCTAGCTGCTTTTAGCAGCATTGCACACGCTAGGCCGCCGCCCTCTGGGAGTGTATCTTAGCTTAGCAGAATAGCGAACGAAAGATTAGCAGAACTGCTACTAAATAATTATTTGCAGTTTCTGAGTAGCTCCAGACCTACTCCTATATTGCGATCACCTCGGTCCGTTTAGTTCCTGCTTTGACATCACAAACACGCCCTGCATTCGGCCAGCCACTCCCCCGTTTCTCCAGCCACTCCTGCGTTTTTGCCTGACATGCCTCCGTTTTTTAGCACACTCCCGGAAAATGCTCAGTTACCACCCAGAAACGCCCCTTTCCTGTCAATCACTCACCGATCAGCAGTGCGACTGAAAAGCGCCGCACGAACAACAGCAAAACTGCTAAGTTTTTAGTTAAATAACTAAGCGCATGCGTGCTGCGTACCATGCGCATGCGCATTAAGCAGCAAATCGCAGCATAGCGAAAACCATCAACGAGCGAACAACACGGAATGATCACCTTAGATATTATTTGAACACTCACTGCTGCTGAGGTCATGTACATCAGGCATCATTGAAGGGCCTATTTACATAGGCGTGCGCAGGGGGGGTTCCTGGTGCGCACAGGCACCCCCTAATGTCTGGCACCCTGATCTCACATGCCTGATGCAGCGATTGCCGAGCAGGCTGATTACTGTCCCCTCTGCGCTGCACCCTGTCAGGACTGTATTGCTGACCGGACGCATGGGTTAATCAAGGGTGCCACTGCCACCGGATTTCAAACTCCCGACTCCACTTCCATGTACAAAAACAGCGTGATGTAACGTGATGACGTCATGCTGCTCGCACGACCGCGCGTCACACGCCCACCTCTCTCCTTCTATGCTATGCCAACGCCAGCCACTGATGAGGAGCAGCATGCAGCCAGCGTTCCTCTTAGGAAGACAAATTCAATACTGGCAGGCGGTCGGCAGCAGCATTGACACGTCACTCGTTTTTCCAGCAGCAGCAGTACTAGTCTGCGACTGTCAGTGTCAGTGAGTGACTGACTTGTAAGTAAGCTGCTGCAGCTTGCAGGGGAAAGAGAGGGGGAGCCAGACCAGGGGGTGAATTTACTAAGGTGGGAGATTTTTAGAACTGGTGATGTCGCCCATGGCAACCAATCAGATTCTACTTACCATTTATCTAGCTGCTTCCAGCAGATAATAGATATAATCTGGTTGGTTGCTATGGGCAACATCACCAGTTCTAAAACTCTCCCACCTTAGTAAATTTACCCCCAGGCTGAGGAGCAGTAGTGTAATTGCAGTGAGTGCCATCAGGGGTGTTTGTTTGGTGCACACCACAACATCTGACAATGTATCTGCATTATTAGTATTGCTACAATGGTGGTTTATATTGTGTTGACCGTCAATAGATGGTGCTAGACATACCCAAAAGGCGGTGCTAGACACACCACTCCGATGGTGCGCCCCCTAATAAAATGTGCTGCGCATGCCTGTGCCTATTTATCAATTCATATTTGCAGAATATCTGATGTTTTTGGGGGGGTACCCACAAACATGAAGTAGCCCCCCCACCCCCATTTTTGTTTGCAATAGCAGCCCATGGAGGTTTTCTATGGGGGCTGCTTTAATAACAAAATTACCCTCCCTGTTGATGTCCGCTAGGACGCATCAATGTCCGTCGGCCCACGCACAGTAGCTGTTATGCCAATGCAGGTGTGTAGAATGATTTCTTTAATTCTCGCTGATCAGAACTTCTACCCCAGTGGCTCAGTAATGATACAAAGATTTGTTAGTGCACAGTCTAGAACCTGATCCCTAGAGGAGGAGGGCCCCCCAGGCTGTGGGGCCTACCGGTGGTTTCCCCTGTAACCCTGTGGGCCAGTCCGAGCCTGCCAGTGGCTCAGTAATGATACAAAGATTCATTAGTGCCGTGAATAAACCATTAAAACTCAGCGGTAAAACAAAGGTTTTTTAATATTTGAGCACTAAATGAAAATCAGGCAGTATTTTCCTTGCATAGAAAAAAAAATCATTGGGAAATGCGCCCAATGGGACTGATACAGAATTGGCGGAAAATGGTGCACAAATTACATAAAAGGGCATGCAAAAATATCCTGTTTCCAAACAAATGCAGAACAGTACACACATCGAGATACATATGTCTGAAATCAGAAAATCATTCACAAACTGGCGTAATATACATTCTGCAACAGTCTCTGTAATTGGATGTGCTCTTTAATGTGGCCCATAATGTGGAATGGTGGATTTAAACGGTATCTGGACTCTGGGTCGACACCACTTAGGTTGACACCCATTAAGTTGGCACCCATTGGTCGACAGTGAACAGGTCGACACTAGAAATAGGTTAACATGACCATTAGGTCGACATGAACAAGGTCAACATGCAAAAAGGTAGAGTTTTTCACATATTTTTTTTACTTTTTCATACTTTATGATCCATGTGGACTACGATTTGAACGTTAACCTTGCCCGAAGCATGTGAGGGAACCCGGTGCACTAATTGGGGTTCCCGGTCACTTTACGAAGAAAACGACACCAAAAAACCATGAAAAACTCATGTTGACCTTTTTTCATGTCGACCTAATGGCTGTGTTGACCTATTTCTAGTGTCGACCTAGCCAATGTCGACCAATAGGTGTCAACCTAGACACTGTCGACCATGAGCCCCTTACCCACCCTATAATTCACAGTATGTAAACATTTTTGAATTTTATTATAATTTAGCTTTTTTATTTATTTAATGGTTCTTTAAATAATCACACTAATTAGACATTCTTTTACAGCCCCATTGAATGAGAATAGATTGTAAAATTTGCAAGCCACAGAAAAAGGCATTTTAGTCTGCAGCAGCTGCATGCTGAAAAACAGGAATATTTTCAGGGACAAAAATACCAAGGACTAGTCTTTAAAACCCGTGACTGTCTCACTAAATTAGTTGTCAACTATACATACTGGAGTCCTATTTTATTTCACGTTCTTAATTCTTAAAAGTATCACTACTGTATGAAGAGAAACAACACAAGCCAAGTCTCGATACTTACATAGGGATTTATATAATACCACAGCCATTGCAGGTAATGTAAAAGAAAAAAACACAGCCAAATTTCAAATTCACATGTACCCTTACTGAACACACAAAGTAGGAAGCCATTGTGTGCCCATGAAGCAATATTCATGAAAAAACTGTCCATCTATTGAGTAGCAAGAAGTAATCATTGAGGTTTGAGGCACAACGTGCCTCGCAATAGTGATGTCACTGTTACTAGTCCAGTGGCTCTGAAACTTTTTTGAATCACGGCGCCCTAGATTATTACAATTTTCTTAAGTTTCATAATTTTCTTATTGAAAAACTTAGAAAGATATTCAATTAAGTAAATTGTGTTTCTATGCCATCCTTAGGTTTAGTTATATGGTGATGTGTTTGTCCACATATTTATAATTGGCAGCCACCAGCTCTGGTTTTGCCTATTACATTGACCATAAATAATTTTAATTGGTACTGGACCACCAACCGAAGGCACCACTGCAAGTGTCCCGAGGAACCCCAGGGGGGATCAGTACGAGATCTCGGCGGTCAGGAGAAAGATGCCGGGAGTCTGACAGCCGGGATCCTGGCGGCAAAAGCGCAGCATGTCACCTCATGGGCTCGCTGCACTTGCCACGCTTCTGGCCTGGCACAGGTTTCTATCCCCTCCGGGTGGTGGCGTGAACCACCACCCAAGAGGGGTAACCAGCCGGCGGTCAGGACTCCGATCGCTGGTATTTCAGCTGGTGTCGGGATTCCGGCGTCTGTAACCTGACCGCCGGGATCCCGACAGACGGTCAATTGACTGCCTCCCCACCGGGATGCCCCGGCACACAATTTGAGAACCACTGTCCTAGTCAATTAAAAGGCTACCAAGTGGCTGTGCGGAGGTGAACGGTACACTTTAACAAAAAGAAAAAGCACTCAATAAATCTAACAACTCATAAGAAAAAGTTAAAATGAATCACTGATTCTCGAAGGATTCTAAAAGAAAACAATGATGTTGAAATCTAATTTGTCCCCATGCATATACATACAGTATCTGTTGTTGCAGCAGTAGCAATAGTGGTACTCTTCTTAGAATATCTCTAAATCGGTGCAGTGCACTTTCACGTTAAGAGTTAGGTTACCTATAGTCATTGTTTGCAGTTTTGTTATTTGATTGCTCTGGGACCCAGCAGTAGTTATCAGTTGCACTGGGTGGCTTCTCGACCTCTTCTTTCTTTGCATTCCTCTTTCTGTAGCACAGAATCCCTGCCGCAACAGCCAGGAGTAACAATACCCCAACACAGGCGCATATTATACTCACTAAGAGTATATTGCTTAGACCATCTGCATTGCCATGCAGTACCTGACCCACAGAGCTATTGCCAAGGAAGTTATCTCCTTCAGGGGACATTGGAGTGGAGGGTGCAGACTTTATTTTACCCCCTCCTTGCATAGGCACATCCATAAAAGAATATGCAGTTGGTTGGTAGGTGCTGTCTGTTTGGATTCCACCAGTAGTCTCACTGTCTTTTGTTTCCATACCAATATTCATATGGCCAATGGTAAATGTGATGGAGTTTTGCAATTCCTGGACACAGGAGATGTGGTCAGAAGATAGCACAAATCCCTTTGGGCAGGAACATACATAGCTCCCTGGGGTGTTGTGGCAGGACTCTGCGCAGGGGGAGTCAATGCACTCATCCACGTCCAGGCAAGAGGTCTTATCACTATCAATGACATAACCATTACTACAGGAGCATATGTAAGACCCATGGTTATTGAGGCAACCCTGGGAGCAGGAAGAGTGGACACATTCATCTATGTCAATGCATTGAGAGTCTTTCTGTTCAAAGCCTGAGTTACACTTGCAGAAGAAACTACCCACAGTATTGATGCATGTCTGGTTGCAAGGCCATTTCTCACATTCATCAACATCTATGCAGTTTACCTTGTTTTCAGCTAGCACAAAGCCAGAAGAACATGTGCATTCAAAGCCTTGCTGGTGGTTTATGCAGTTCTGCTCACACGGTCTCTGCTGGCAATGGTCAGGGTAAATACAAGACACCAAGTCAGATGCTAGCACATAGCCATCTTTGCATTTACAGGAGAGGGATCTGTTTTGTGGATACTCAACACAGTCATGCTCACAACCTCCATTATTGTACTTACAGCCCAGTTCCTCAGATGCACAAAAAGGTCCAAAAGATCTCCTGTCCAATCGAGGATTACTCCATTGGTACACATTAGTCTCATCCTCTTTCTTACAAAGTAACATTGGCCCATCTTGTTCTGCTTTGTGGCCACAAGACACCATTGCAGTTGAGCCATAAGGTACTAAAGTCAAAGAGGAACTTTTGAAACTAAAAGGGGTATCATATTCAACAAATCCTGGGCCGGCAAGCACCACTCTTGAGCACATGCCCTCGAAGTTGAACTTGCAGATATAACCATCAGCCATTGAGCATTGTATATCAGTCCATTTATGATTATCAGTAGAGTTCATCTTCAGGATCATACTCACACACTTATTCTTGGTGCAAGTTTTTTTTGGTTCAGCCAGCCAATTTGAGAATCGACTTTCTTCTGCACCCTGAGGTCCAGTGGTCCAAGAAAACCCCTTCAGAATTTTATCTGTAATCACACATGAAGACTTCAACTGAAGTCCAATCCAAAGCTTTAAAGTATGAGTATATATGGTGGTATTTGTGAGCTTCCAAAGCAAATTGTAGACATATCCGGCTTCTTCTTCACTTTTTATTGTCACCAGGTTACCTCCTCTGTTAACACACTTGTCATGTGCCTCACTAAATGTTTCCTTATGCAAGTGGACACTATAACAGGCGTCTGTTGAACACAGTGCTGCACTTTGCTCCTTTCCAAGTACTCCATTGGATAAAGGTAGAGAGGAGGCCAAAAGGACAAGTCCTAATACTGATACCACCATTCTTCTCCGTTCTCCTCTTGCTCCTTTGTTGCTGCCTACCTTCCCGTTCAAGACAGAATTGTAAAGCTTCATACTATGCTGAATGCATTTAAGAAGTGGCTTTAAAGAAGGTATGTCATTGGGAAAATATCCTTCCTTACTCTAGGAGACGTTCAGCATGCATCCTGTGCTGACGCTGGTTCTATTCTTCGTCAACGAGCAAAACTTCCTGAACACTGCTGGACTGCAATTGTTTTCTCTGCTAATCAGAGCTGTTGTGAATCAATGTTGTCTTCAGACTGTTGGGATATTTAAGTTTGAAGACTGGGTAGTTCCTGGACTTCCTTTTTTCAGTTATTTTTTTGCAGAGCAACACTTTAGAAACTTAGAGAAAAAGACATTTGATATGTGAATATTTAGAGATGACCTGTACATTGGCATATCTGAGAATTTGGCAAATACAAGCTGTATAAATAGCAAAATAACAAAATCTATTTTTATGTCTAAGGAAGATTTAAAAAAAAAACACCATGGAGCAGTTATTCCAGCAATACCATACATAGTTTGCTTGCACATATTACACCATCAAGAGAAATTGAAGAACAGAACATAATATACTTTATCTTTCACTCATATTCTCTAAATAGACAAGAATCTTTTAGCGTGATTAGGTCATGAGAACCTAAACTCCCTCCATCACTGTCCCATGATGGTGACATGAGACGTAATAGCTATGCAACACAACCAGCAGGAATAGAATCTGCCTATGTGAGAACATAGTAGGAGTCAGAATTTCCCTTAATGACTGCCCTTCTGCAGTGGCAAATTTATTAATGTTATTATCCTAGATGTGCTTTAAAGCCAGCATATACAAAATACAATCAGAGGTCGCCAGCATATACAGAATACAATCAGAGGCCTTTACTCGAACAATTAGTACCTTGAAATTGTAGTGGTTAAAATTGAATTTCCCTACTGAAGCCACACAAGTCACTGGGCAATTTAACCAGAAGCTGGTTAGTCTACCGGTATGTGTTTGAACTGTTGAAACTGCAGCATCCAAAGAAAACCCTTCTAAACGGGATCCGATCTCTAGGTCGACAGTGTCTAGGTCGACCACTATTGGTCGACAGTAAGTAGGTCGACATGATTTCTAGGTCAACAGGGACTCTAGGTCGACATGTACTAAGTCGACATGACAAAAGGTCGACATGAGTTTGTTTGTTTTTTAATATATATTTTTTTACCTTTTCATACTTTACGATCTACGTGGACTACAATTGGGAATGGTAACCTGTGCCGATCGCAGCGGTAGCAGAGCAAGGCACCTTGCCCGAAGCATGGTGAGCGAAGCGAGCTATGTGAGGGTACACAGTGCACTAATTTGGGTTTCCCGTCACTCTACAAAGAAAACGTCACCAAAAAAATGTAAAAAAAACTCATGTTGACCTTTTTTCATGTCGACCTAGTACATGTCGACCTAGAGTCCCTGTCAACCTAGAAACCACGTCGACCTACTTACTGTCGACCTAGACACTGTCGACCTAAGTCTATTCTGTCTAACATACCACACCCCTTTTAAACACAGCAGAGCTGGTTCTAGGCATAGGCAAGCTAGGCAATTGCCTAGGGCATTTGGGATGCCTAGGGGCATTTGAGCCTGCCTAGGGCTGGCGGACAGTTACAGAGTCGGTGATATAAGCTATTGTACTAATGGGTCTAATGGCAATTAGTACGCGGCAGATGGAAACCTCATGTCCTAGCACTGCAAGTCAGTAACTATGCCACTATACCCACAAATAATTCCTGTGCATGCTATTAATGCTAAAAAAGGGTAATTTTATTAATTATTTGTTGGGACTGTTAACACTTAACATGGGTTCATTCTTTTTGCAAGTACAGTACAGTATATATTACTGTATATAGCTCTTAGTAACAGTACTGAGAACAGCTGCAGGATGAGTACAATACCTAGAATGTAAGAATAAGAGGAACTGGCTCTTCCTGTAGGCTAGAAAAGACTCCCTCCCTGCACAACTGAGCAGGATCACTGAGATGTATGTTTTGTAAAGGAAGCACAATTAGTCTTACTGAAGTAAGCGACAAAGAGTACAGAGTTTGTTTTTCTCTGAATCACAGCGTGAGTCTGAGGTTAATTGTCCAGCAAAATGTCAGTATGTTTACCATACTTTCCAGTTCACCAGATACAAAGTTATTTGCTTTTTTGCTTTACTTCCAAATTTGAATCAGGCCTAGAGTTAAGTAATAGTAACACAATATCATAAAGTAAAAAAATATATATAATTCTACAAATTAATAACGATAGTTAATCTAAGCTCCAAAGGTTAAAAAGCACAATAATAATAATAATAATAATAATAATAATAATAATACAGGTTGAGTATCCCATATCCAAATATTCCGAAATACGGAATATTCCGAAATACGGACTTTTTTGAGTGAGAGTGAGATACTGAAATCTTTGTTTTCTGTGGCTCAATGTACTCAAACTTTGTTTAATACACAAAGTTATTAAAAATATTGTATTAAATGACCTTCAGGCTGTGTGTATAAGGTGTATATGAAACATAAATGAATTGTGTGAATGTACACACACTTTGTTTAATGCACAAAGTTATTAAAAATATTGGCTAAAATAACCTTCAGGCTGTGTGTATAAGGTGTATATGTAACATAAATGCATTCTGTGCTTAGACTTGGGTCCCATCGCCATGATATATCATTATGGTATGCAATTATTCCAAAATACGGAAAAATCCGATATCCAAAATACCTCTGGTCCCAAGCGTTTTGGATAAGGGATACTCAACCTGTAGTGTAATATTCAGCAGCTAGGTATTGCTACAGTGATAATTAACATGAGCTTAAAATGGTAACAACAATATCAATAGTGTTGAAATAAGAGGAATGCAAAAAGTAGTCTGTAGTTATCAATGTATTGTGAATATATAACTGGTAAGGTAATTGCCAGTTTGGATCTTAGTGGGCCCCATACACTACAACGATATGTCCTGAGGCTGAAGTCGGAGGCGATTTTCCTTGAACTCCATACGATTTGGTAAATTTTGCATGCAATATATCGTATGCGATCCCAGCCATGCCTGCAGGAACCAACATATCATGAGTGCAGCACTAACGATCTAGGGAAGCTGATCCGACCCACACGGTAACGTGCATTGGATCGGATAGGAACGGAAACACCTCCAAAATGCCCGATTTCACCCGATATATCGGCCCGAATGCCCGAAATTGGATGAAATCGGGCGTTATCGTTCTAGTGTATGGGGCCCTTTATTAGGGTGAACAAAAAGATGGGCACAAACTCATAGAACCAATTTCTGTATTAATAACTGGAGAGAAGCAGCTCACTGTAGAGTAGCATAGAAGCTCCGAACTCCTGATGGAGAGTGCTTGTATAGAGTGGTCAGGGCTTTGTGGCGCCCAGGGCAAAATTTTCTTTGGCACCACCCCAAATTCAAAATAGGGACAGGGCGCAAACATATATGGGCGTGAATTCATGGGGAAGGGGCGTGGCCACAGAATAGTACCAATTCACATTGCACTGTGCAGTAGTGTCCATCAGTCACATTACACCACAAAGTAGTACCCCTTATAAACATTATGTCATGTTAGAGCCCCTTACACACATTACACCACAGTAGAGCAGAGCCCTTTACACACATTACACCAGGTAGAGACTCTTATATACATTATGCCAGGTAGAGCCTCTTTTGCACATTACTCCAGGTAGAGACCCTCTTATATATGTTACACCAGGTAGAGCCCCTTATACACATTACAGCAGGTAGAGCCCCTTTTACACACATTACGCCCAGTAGAGCCCCTTACACACATTACGCCACAGTAAAGGAGAGCCCCTTATACACATTACACCAGGTATAGCCCCTTATAAACCATATGCCACGTAGAGCCTTATACACATTACACCAGGTAGCACCCCTTTTATAAACATTACACCTTTTACAAGCATTTGTTTCCTATCTACAGCAGCACAGAGATCTGCAGAAGTTGTGGCTGTTTTCTGAGATTAAGCCACAAATATACAATAAATTGGCCTTATAATATGATGATCATTGCCATCTGACCTCTTTTGATGCTCAATTCTAATGGTTAGCAAATACAGCATTTTTAGACAGCAATTTGACAACAGGGTCCATAGGGTTGCAATAGATGGCAATATCAATCCTTAGTAAATTTACTCAGAGGTATACAGAAGGGCCAAAAACTGAGCTCAACCCTATCCATATTGTGTTTCCACCAATTATTTGTAAAGGTTTATAAGTTTATGTCCATTAGACTTATTTATATATGAATAAAGCAGTAACAGAGAATTTTGAAAGCCCTGGAATAGAGTACTGGGTATTTGCTGAATTATTTCTCAAATGCAAAAGAACTTTTAAACAATTACTGGCCGAACCCGGAACATCTGAATCTGCTTGTGCATCGGAAGATGACTGTGACCTCCATAAATTTATTAGCCTAGTGCAAAATCATCATTGTCCCTTTGCATATAAAAAATAAAAATATGGCTTTATGCAGTTATATGCTGTATTATAGTTTAAACTGCTTTATATTAGAGATGTGCGGCTGGCACTTTTAGTGTTTTGTGTTTTGGTTTTGGTTCTAATTCCACTTTCATGTTTAGGTTTTGGCTTGGTTTTGCCAAAACCACCCTTTCGTATTTTGGTTTTGGATCTGGATGATTTTTTAAAAAACATAAAAACGGCTAAAATCACAGAATTTGGGGGTAATTTTGATCCTACGGTATTATTAACATCAATAACATTCATTTCCACTCATTTCCAGTCTATTCTGAACACCTCACACCTCACAATAGTGTTTTTAGGCCAAAAGGTTGCACCGATGTGGCTATATGACTAAGCTAAATGACACAAGTGTGTGGCACAAACACCTGGCCCATCTAGGAGTGGCACTGCAGTGTCAGACAGGAGGACAGATATAAAAAAAAGGCCCCAAACAGCACATCATGCAAAGAAGAAAAAAGGTGCACCGAGGCTGCTGTATCACTAAGCCAAGCGACACAAGTGTGCGGCACAAACACCTGGCCCATCTAGGAATGGCACTGCAGTGTCAGACAGGAGGACAGATTTAAAAAAAAGGCCCCAAACAGCACATCATGCAAAGAAGAAAAAAGGTGCACCGAGGCTGCTGTATCACTAAGCCAAGCGACACAAGTGTGCGGCACAAACACCTGGCCCATCTAGGAATGGCACTGCATTGTCAGATAGGATGGCACTTTTCAAAAACTAGGCCCCAAACAGCACCTCATGCAAAGATGCAGAAGAGGTGCAATGAGGTAGCTGTATGACTAAGCCAAGTGACAGGCCCATCTAGGAGTGGCACTGCAGTGGCAGACAGGAGGGCAGATATAAAAAAAAAGGCCCCAAACAGCACATGAAGCAAAGAAG
The DNA here is from genome assembly GCF_028390025.1 of Pseudophryne corroboree. Classification (NCBI taxonomy): domain Eukaryota; kingdom Metazoa; phylum Chordata; class Amphibia; order Anura; family Myobatrachidae; genus Pseudophryne; species Pseudophryne corroboree. Next base: position 844,555,679 of record NC_086447.1, on the reverse strand, counting down.
AAAAAGAGGTGCACCGAGGTTGCTGTATGACTAAGCTAAGCAATACAACCACCTGGCCCATCTGGTAGTGTCACGTATGTGCAAAACATGGGACGTGCTGGAATTTGCCCAGTTGTAATGCACGCACAAAATTGGTGGCGTTATCCGATATCACAAATCCCCAGGAGAGTCTAAGTGGGGTAAGCCAATGTGCGATGATGGCCCTCAGTTTCCGTAAGAGGTTGTCAGCGGTGTGCCTCTTACGGAAAATGGTGATACACAGCGTAGCCTGCCTAGAAATGAGTTTGGATTTGCGAGAGGCTGCTATTGGTGCCACTGCTGCTGTTGTTGCTGTGGGAGGCAATATATCTACCAAGTGGGCTGTCACAGTCATATAGTCCTTAGTCTGCCCTGTTACACTTGTCCGCATGTCCATGGTTAAGTGGACACTGGATACAACCGCATTTTTTAGGACACTGGCGACACTTTTTCTGACATCTCTGTACATTCTCAGAATCTAGATGGGATTTGGTACCGGGGACACAATACCTCCATCAATTGTCTAAATCCCACTGCACTAATGGCGGATACCGGACGCATGTCTAACACCAACAAAAGTGTCAAGGCCTCAGTTATCCGCTTTGCAACAGGATGACTGCTGTCATATTTCATCTTCCTCACAAAGGACTGTTGGACAGTCAATTGCTTAGTTGAAGTAGTATAAGTGATCTTCCGACTTCCACTCTGAGATGATGATCAACTCCCAGCAGCAACAACAACAGCAGCAGCAGTAGGCGTACCACTCAAGGATCCTCCCGAGGAATCCCGGTTAGGAGAGGACTCGTCAGTCTTGCCAGGGACATGGCCTGCAGGACTACTGACAGTCACGGCTGAAAAGGAAGTTGACGTTGAGGGAGTTGGTGGTGAGGCTTGCAGGACCTTGGGTACAGGAGGAAGAAAAGATTTAGGTGCCAGTGGACTGCTTACGCTCTTACCCAAAGTTTCACTACTTGACACTGACTTCTGATGAATGCGCAGCAGGTGACGTATAAGGGAGGATGTTCCTAGGTTGTTAACGTCCTTACCGCTACTTATTACAGATTGACAGAGGCAACACATGGCTTGACACCTGTTGTCCGGATTTGTGGTGAAATAAGTCCACACCGAAGAGGTGGCTTTTTTGGTATTTTGTAGAGGCATCACAATGGGCTTCTTCATCCCACGGACAACAGGTGTCTCCCCGGGTGCCTGACTTAAACAAACCACATCACCATCAGAATCCTCATCGTCAACTTCCTCCTCAGCGCCAGCAACACCCATATCCTCATCCTGGTGTACTTCAACAGTGACATCTTCAATTTGAATATCAGGAACTGGACTGTGGATGCTCCTTCCAGCACTTGCAGGGGGCGTGCAAATGATGGAAAGAGCCACCTCTTCCGGTCCAGTGTTGGGAAGATCAGGCATCGCAACCACCGACACACTTGGACTCTCCTTGGGGATTTGTGATACCATCTTAGAACGCACAGTTCTTTGCTGTGCTCTTAACAACTTAACTCTTCTCATTTTTCTAGCAGGAGGATGAGGGCTTCCATCGTCATGTGAAGTTTAACCACTAGTCATGAACATAGGTCAGGGCCTTAGCCGTTCCTTGCCACTCTGTGTTGTAAATGGCATATTGGCAAGTTTACGTTTCTCCTCGGACCATTTAAATTTATTTTTTTGGGTCTTTTTACTGAACTTTTGCTTTTTGGATTTTACATGCTCTCTACTATCACATTGGGCATCGGCCTTGGCAGACGACGTTGATGGCATTTCATCATCTATGTCATGACTAGTGGCAGCAGCTTCAGCACTAGGAGGAAGTGGTACTTGATCTTTCCCTATTTTATCCTCCAAATTTTAGTTCTCTATTATTTTTCTGGAGCTATATAACACAAGGGGGTCATTCTGACCCGTTCGCTCGCTGCGTTTTCACGCAGCAGAGCGAACAGGTCCCTGCTGCGCATGCGCCGGCGTGGCCAGACCAAACGGGGGGCGGGCCACAGCAGCTGTGTGACGTCATACGCAGCCGCTGTGGGCCAGGAAGCGAGGAGTAGCTCCCGGCCCGCTCGCTAAAGTTGCGCTGGCCAGGAGTTACTCCTGAAGTGCAAAGGCATCATCACTGTGCGATGCCTTTGCACTTCTGTGAGGGGGGCCGGACTGACATGCGGGGCGGACTAGCCCCGTGCTGGGAAAGTTGATCGTAGCTGTGCAAAATTTTGCACAGCTACGATCAACTCGGAATGACCCCCCATATGCGGCACAGGAGAGCGTACCCCTACACCTCACAGGGCAAACCCTGTAAAAATTATTTCAATATTATTAACCCCTTAACTCCTTTATTTGGAGTAAATAATATACAGCACAGGACAGCACCACTGAACTTATATGGCAGCACCACTGGACTGATTCAGGACAACACAGCACCACTGCAATGGACTGGATTTATACAGCAGCACTGGACATATGGCAGCAGAGGACACTACTGTGACAGGTCACTGGACTGGCTGATGCACAGGACAGTACCACTGGTCTGATGCAGGACAACACAGCAACACTTTAAGGGTCTTATTAATCTATTATACAGCAGCACTGGTCATATGGCAGCAGAGGACACCACTGTGAATGGTCACTTGACTGACTGACTGACTGACTGACTGACTGACTGATGCACAGGACTCTACCACTGGTCTGATGCAGGACAACACTGCAAAACTTTAAGGGACTTATTAATATATTATACAGCAGCACTGGGCAAATGGCAGCAGAGGACACCACCACTGTGACTGATGCAGCACAACACACCACCACTGAACTGATGCAGCACAACACAGCACCACTGGACAACACTGGACATATGGCAGCAGAGGACACAATCACTGTGACTGGAAAGATTCAGCACAAGACACGGACACTGAGGACACTGAGAGAACGGAGACACGTCCTCTCTCTACACTCTCCAATGCCCGGAGTGAAAATGGCGGCGACGCTCGGGTCCTACTCCTTATATGGAATCCAAACCCCGCGAAAATCTGACAGCGGGATGATGACGTTTTGCCTCTGGTTTCTGAGTCAGGCGGGAAAACCTGAGCCTGACTCGGATCCGGGCTCGGAGCGTGAAGTCCGGTAGGGTTTGGTTCTCAGGGAACCGAACCCGCTCATCCCTACTTTATATTCCCATTACAGGATGACTCACTAATTAGATTTTGCTTGTCTTTGCCTGTAATGACTACGCAGCAGCTAACCAGAGTTTTACCAGATAAATTAGCTGGGGAGGGCTCATTTGCTGTAAGGCAGTGGTGGAAAAGTTTGACCTTCTTCATGCACTGGAAAAGGGCATGGTCATGTGTCACTGTGGTATTACCACATGTCATGGGGGCGTGTCTCATATCATGGGTGGGGCGTGCTATCGTGACGTGTCATCTAGGCATACCGGCTGAGCAGGCCAGCAGGTATCGGAGATTCTCGTTCAGGTGTAAAGTAAACACAGGCGGACCGGCTCATCTGGCCATCTGTCTTTCTGGCATTTGGTAGAATTGCCAGATGGGCAGTCTTTCCATGCTGTAAAGCACAATAGGGTCAATCCCCACTTTATGGAGAGGCCACTAAGGGGGAGCTGTGTCAAATCTTCTACATAGGACAGGTGGGGAAGGTGCCCATCACAACCTTTTATATAATGTACTTGATACTGTAAATGATATTCAGATGCTGATTGGTTGATATGGGCAACTTTTTCCTTTCTACTCTTTTGAGGGTTTGATACAACTCCTCCTGAGGGCCAGGCCTAGGTGTCATAAATCAGTTATTACTTGTGTCATATACTTTCTTTTCTTAACCATAAAAAACAATGACCATTTCAATTTTATACAACGGGTGTATGAGATGTGGTAACGTTTGGTGTGTGAGGTGGATTTCAGCAAAAATAGCTTAAGGTGGCACAAATTGAAATTTAGGCTTGGACAGCTGGTAGGTTACGGGAGAAGAAAAATACGTATAGAGAATGCTTGAAAAGTAGTTTCAGAGATGAGAGATAGCTATAACTATATCACCATGAAACTGGATGGTTATGTTGGTTACTTACCATAGTAGTATTGAAGCAATTTCCCACAGGGGAGTTCAGAGCAGCTTGCAATAGGAATGGCCAAATTTCCTTTTAAAAACTGCCGATCATAACATAATTTATATTTCTAATATGTTATCAGTAAGTTGAAGACTCACTGTCCAAATTTTATTACTTGCTGTCAGTTATGTCTCAGATCTGAGATTTTAATGCAAGTTGTCAGCTAGAGCTGTGGAGTATGAAGCAGACTGAGATGTATCAAGACAGTATGTGAGCACCAGCTGGGGGAGCTTCAAGGAGGGCAGAGAAACCATTCCGTTGGCTTTTAACAGATCAAGAAGTGCTTCAGGTAATGTCACAACATCATTAGTCAACAGGCTCCGCCTCCTTTCCTTCCTTAATATGGCCTCTCTTACTCTCCGCTGTTCCCCCACTCATGGGTTTCATTCAGTGCCCTCCAACCCCCAGCCCCTATAGTTTTTGTTTTCGCTCCTCTTGGCTCTTCTTTAGCAGCATCCTGCCATGTGACGTTTAAGTATGCCTGAAGGGAGGCCGGATAATAAATATCTTACTGCATGGATCGCCCCATAACACCATTTCCATAGCTCCCATCCTTGGGAAGCTGGGATCTGGCCATGATGAGGAAAGTGGCTACAGCACAGTTGGGTGGCCACACAGTATTTTTCTCAGCTCCCCACCCTTCCTAAAGCCCATTAACTGTCAATGGTGCACACGGTTCCTGTTCTCCACCTGAATTGGGACACTTGGAAAAAATGGAAATAAGAAAACAACCAGTTTAAGAAAAGCTTTAATTAAATAGACACTCTCCAAAACCATTCTTATACTTGGCTGCTGTGCACATTGTCGTTTGGGTCCTCAATCAAGTCAGATGCACTAATTATCTGCATGATCTGTGAGTAATTGAATCTTTCTGGAGGATAATGTTTTAGAGTATTATCCATTTATTCCATAATGGGACTGATGCAGAGCTGGATCTATTCCCATCTGCAGAGCTTTTCTTGCCTATATTGGTCCTTTGCATGCTCAGAACATGCGACTATGCTAAAGGTGTGTACACTCGGTGAGATTTATCCTTGCGAATTTGATTATATAGTCATCAGATACACGCCCTAAAAACGCCCATGATATGCCTGTGTTTCCCCTAAACTAGAGATGAGCGGGATCGGTTCTCTGAGAACCGATCCCTACCGGACTTCACTACCCGAGCCCGGATCCGAGTCATGTTCGGGTTTCCCGCCTGACTCAGAAACCAGAACGAGGCAAGACAGCACCATCCCGCTGTCGGGTTTGGATAACATGTAAGGAGCCATGCGTTGCCGCCATTTTCACTCCGGCATTGGAGAGTGTAGTGAGAGTACGTGTCTCCGTCCTCAGTGTCCTGCATCAGTACAGTGGTAGCGTCTTGTGCTGCATCAGTCTAGTCACAGTGGTGGTGTCCTCTGCTGCCATATGTTCAGTGCTGCTGTACAAGTCCAGTCCAGTGGTGCTGTGTTGTCCTGCATCAGAACAGTGGTAGTGTCTTGTGCTGCATCAGTCCAGTCACAGTGGTAGTGTCCTCTGCTGCCATATGTTCAGTGCTGCTGTACAAGTCCAGTCCAGTGGTGCTGTGTTGTCCTGCATCAGAACAGTGGTAGTGTCTTGTGCTGCATCAGTCCAGTCACAGTGGTGGTGTCCTCTGCTGCCATATGTTCAGAGCTGCTGTATAAGTCCAGTCCATTGCAGTGGTGCTGTGTTGTCCTGCATCAGTCCAGTGGTGGTGTCCCTGTGCTGCTGTATATGTCCAGTGGTACTACCGTATATGTCCAGTAATAGTGCCGTATATGTCCAGTAATACTGCCGTATATGTCCAGCGGTACTGCCTTATAAATACAGTGATACTGCCATATATATCCAGTGGTACTGCCGTATAATTCCAGTGGTACTGCCGTATAAATCCTGTCCAGTGATACTACCATATATGTCTAGTGGTACTGCCATATAATTCCAGTGATACTGCCGTATATGTCCAGTGGTAAAGCCGTATAAATCCAGTGGTACAGCCGTATAAATCCAGTGGTACTGGCGTATGAATCCAGTCCAGTGATGCTGCCGTATATCTCCAGCGGTACTGCCATATAATTCCAGTGATACTGCCATATATGTACAGTGGTACTGGCATATAAATCTAGTGATACTGCCGTATATGTCCAGTAATACTGCCGTATAAATCCAGTGGTACTGACGTATAAATCCAGTCCAGTGATACTGCCGTATATGTCCAGTGATACTGCAGTATATGTCCAGTGGTACTGGCGTATAATTCCAGTGATACTGACGTATAATTCCAGTGGTACTGGCGTATAATTCCAGTGGTACTGGTGTGTAAGTCCAGTGATACTGCTGTATATGCCCAGTGGTATTGCCATATAATTCCAGTGATACTGCGGTATATGTTCAATGGTACTGACATTTAATTCCAGTGATACTGCCGTATATGTCCAGTGGTACTGCCGTATAATTCCAGTGGTACTGCCGTATAAATCCAGTGATACTGCTTTATATGTCCAGTGGTAGTGCTGTATAAATCCAGTAATACTGGCGTATAAATCCAGTCCAGTGATACGGTCGTATATGTCCAGTGATCCTGCCGTGCATGTCCAGTGGTACTGCCGTATAATTCCAGTGATACTGTCGTATAATTCCAGTGGTACTGCCATATAAGTCCAGTGGTACTGCCGTATAATTCCAGTGATACTGATGTATAATTCCAGTGATACTGCCATATAATACCAGTGGTACTAGCGTATAAATCCAGTGATACTGCTGCTCAGTGGTATTGCCATTCCCAGTATTTCCAGTGATACTGCCATATATGTCCAGTGGTACTGCCATATAATTCCAGTGATACTGCCGTATATGTCCAGTGGTACTGCCGTATAATTCCAGTGGTACTGCCGTATATGTCCAGTGGTACTGTTGTATAAATCTAGTGGTACTGGCGTATAAATCCAGTCCAGTGATACTTCCATATATGTCCAGTGGTACTGCCATATAATTCCAGTGATACTGCCATATATGTCCAGTGGTACTGCCATATAATTCCAGTGATACTGCCATATATGTCCAGTGGTACTGGCGTATAAGTCCAGTGATACTGTCGTAAACGTCCAGTGGTATTGCTGTATAAATCCAGTGGTACTGGTGTATAAATCCAGTCCAGTGATACTGCCGTATATGTCGAGTGATACTGCCGTATATGTCCAGTGATACTGCCATATAAGTCCAGTGATACTGCCGTATAATTCCAGTGGTACTGGTGTATAAATCCAGTGATACTGCCGTATAAATCCAGTCCAGTGGTACTGCTGTATATCTCCAGTGGTACTGCCGTATAATTCAAGTGATACTGCCGTATAATTCCAGTGGTACTGCCATATAACTCCAGTGGTTCTGCCATATAATTCCAGTGATACTGACGTATAATTCCAGTGGTACTGCCATATAAATCCAGTGATACTGCCGTATAATTCCAGTGATACTACCGTAGAATTCCAGTGGTACTGCCATATAAGTCCAGTGGTACTGCCATATAATTCCAGTGATACTGCCATATAATCCCAGTGATACTTCCGTATAATTCCAGTGGTACTGACGTATAAATCCAGTGATACTGCCGTATATGTCCAGTGGTACTGCCATATAATTCCAGTGATACTGCCGTATATGTTCAGTGGTACTGCTGTATAAATCCAGTGGTACTGGCGTATATGTCCAGTTGTGCTGCCATATAATTCCAGTGATACTGCCATATATGTCCAGTGGTACTGGCATATAAATCCAGTGAAACTGCCGCATATGTTCAGTGGTACTGCTGTATAAATCCAGTGGTACTGGCGTATAAATCCAGTCCAGTGATACTGCCATATCTGTCCAGTGATACTGCCGTATATGTCCAGTGGTACTGCCGTATAGGTCCAGTGATACTGCCAGATAATTCCAGTGGTACTGGTGTATAAGTCCAGTGATACTGCCGCATAAATCCAGTCCAGTGGTACTGCTGTATATCTCCAGTGGTACTGCCATATAATTCCAGTGGTACTGCCATATAACTCCAGTGTGTCATGCAGCCGCCGCGGCCGCCGTACTTACCTCTCCGGGGGCGCTGGATCTCCGAGCGGCCGTCCTCGCTGGCGGTCTCCGGCTCCTGGCGCTCCGTCCAGCGCTCATAGTGTGGACGTCGCGGGTGCAGGTGACGTCATCAAGCGCTTCCCCAATCAGACACTGGCGGGAAGTTCAAATTCAGACGCCAGGCAGAGCTCCGGCGCCTGAGTATCATCTATTCTGCTACAGAAGTTGTGATCTCCAGAGCTCCCGTATTCCTGTGGTTTCCAGCCTTCCCAGACGGACTTCAGCGCCTCCAAGCACCTCAGTGCCTCCAAGCACTTCAGCGCCTCCAAGCACTTCAGCGCCTCCAAGCACCTCAGTGCCTCCAAGCACCTCAGCGCCTTCAAGCACTTCAGCGCCTCCAAGCACCTCAGTGCCTCCAAGCACCTCAGTGCCTCCACAAGCACTTCAGTGCCTCCAAGCACCTCAGTGCCTCCAAGCACTTCAGCGCCTCCAAGCACTTCAGTGCCTCCAAGCACCTCAGTGCCTCCAAGCACTTCAGCGCCTCCAAGCACCTCAAGGCCTCCAAGCACCTCAGCGCCTCCAAGCACTTCAGCGCCTTCAAGCACTTCAGCGCCTACAAGCACCTCAGTGCTCCAAGCACCTCAGTGCCTCCAAGCACCTCAGTGCCTCCAAGCACTTCAGCGCCTTCAAGCACTTCAGCGCCTACAAGCACCTCAGTGCCTCCAAGCACCCAGTGCACTCAAGCGCAGTTTGTGCCTCCAGCATCCGGTACTCTTCATTGATTCATCAGCGCCTTTTCAAGTTCTGTCTTTCAGGAGACCTCCAGCGTCCACACGTGCCTCCTGTCTGCCGACCTAATCCTGCATGAGGAAAACCTACATTCGGCCATCTCTGCTGCGGCCCAGTTGCGGTTCCTCTTCCCGGTCACCGGAAGAAACCCCGAGTCCACAACACTCCCAAACCAGGTCAGTGATACAGTGGTACTGCCATATAATTCCAGTGATACTGCCATATAATTCCAGTGATACTGCCATATAATTCCAGTGGTACTGCCATATAACTCCAGTGGTACTGCAATATAATTCCAGTGATACTGCCGTATAATTCCAGTGATACTGCCATATAATTCCAGTGGTACTGCCATATAAGTCCAGTGGTACTGGCGTATAAATCCAGTGATACTGCCGTATATGTCCAGTGGTACTGCCATATAATTCCAGTGATACTGTCGTATAAATCCAGTGATACTGCCATATATAGTCCTGTGGTACTGCCATATAATATCAGTGATACTGCTGTATATGTCCAGTGGCACTGCCGTATAATTCCAGTGATACTAATGTATAAATCCAGATCCAGTGATACTGCTGTATATGTCCATTGGTCCTGCCATATAATTCCAGTGATACTGCCGTATATGTCTAGTGGTACTGCCGTATAAATCCAGTAATACTACCGTATAATTCCAGTTGTACTGCCATTTAAATCCTGTGGTACTGCCGTATAACTCCAGTGATCCTGCTATATAATCCAGTGATACTGCCGTAAATGTCCAGTGGTACTGCCATATAATTCCAATGGTACTGGTGTATAAATCCAGTCCAGTGATAAGTCCAGTGATACTGCTGTATATGCCCAGTGGTATTGCCATTTCCAGTATTTCCAGTGATACTGCCGTATATGTCCAGTGGTACTGCCATATAATTCCAGTGATACTGCCGTATATGTCCAGTGGTACTGCCGTATAATTCCAGTGGTACTGCCGTATATGGTCAGTGGTACTGTTGTATAAATCTAGTGGTACTGGCGTATAAATCCAGTCCAGTGATACTTCCATATAAGTCGAGTGGTACTGCCATATAATTCCATTGATACTGCCATATATGTCCAGTGGTACTGGCGTATAAGTCCAGTGATACTGCCATATATGTCCAGTGGTACTGGCGTATAAGTCCAGTGATACTGTCATATATGTCCAGTGGTACTGCTGTATAAATCCAGTGGTACTGGTGTATAAATCCAGTCCAGTGATACTGCCGTATATGTTTAGTGATACTGCCGTATATGTCCAGTGATACTGCCGTATAAGTTCAGTGGTACTGGTGTATAAATCCAGTGATACTGCCGTATAAATCCAGTCCAGTGGTACTGCTGTATATCTCCAGTGGTACTGCCGTATAATTCCAGTGATACTACCGTATAATTCCAGTGGTACTGCCATATAACTCCAGTGGTACTGCCATATAACTCCAGTGGTACTGCCATATAATTCCAGTGATACTGCCGTATAATTCCAGTGATACTGCCGTATAATTCCAGTGGTACTGCCATATAAATCCAGTGATACTGCCGTATAATTCCAGTGATACTACCGTAGAATTCCAGTGGTAATGCCATATAAATCCAGTGGTACTGCCGTATAATTCCAGTGATACTGCCATATAATTCCAGTGATACTGACGTATAATTCCAGTGATACTGAAGTATAATTCCAGTGATACTGCCGTATATGTCCAGTGGTACTGCCATATAATTCCAGTGATACTGCCGTATATGTCCAGTGATACTGTTGTATAAATCCAGTGATACTGCCATATATGTCCAGTGGTACTGCCATATAATTCCAGTGATACTGCCATATATGTCCAGTGGTACTGGCATATAAATCCAGTGAAACTGCCGTATATGTTCAGTGGTACTGCTGTATAAATCCAGTGGTACTGGCGTATAAATCCAGTCCAGTGATACTGCCGTATCTGTCCAGTGATACTGCCGTATATGTCCAGTGGTACTGCCGTATAAGTCCAGTGATACTGCCAGATAATTCCAGTGGTACTGGTGTATAAATCCAGTGATACTGCCGCATAAATCCAGTCCAGTGGTACTGCTATATATCTCCAGTGGTACTGCCGTATAATTCCAGTGAGACTACCGTATAATTCCAGTGGTACTGCCATATAACGCCAGTGGTACTGCCATATAATTCCAGTGATACTGCCGTATAATTCCAGTGATACTGCCATATAATTCCAGTGGTACTGCCATATAACTCCAGTGGTACTGCCATATAATTCCAGTGATACTGCCGTATAATTCCAGTGATACTGCCATATAATTCCAGTGGTACTGCCATATAAATCCAGTGGTACTGGCATATAAATCCAGTGATACTGCCGAATATGTCCAGTGGTACTGCCATATAATTCCAGTGATACTGCTGTATATGTCCAGTGGCACTGCCGTATAATTCCAGTGATACTAATGTATAAATCCAGATCCAGTGATACTGCTGTATATGTCCATTGGTCCTGCCATATAATTCCAGTGATACTGCTGTATATGTCCAGTGGTACTGCTGTATAAATCCAGTAATACTACCGTATAATTCCAGTTGTACTACCATTTAAATCCTGTGGTACTGCCGTATAACTCCAGTGATCCTGCTATATAAATCCAGTGATACTGCCGTAAATGTCCAGTGGTACTGCCATATAATTCCAATGGTACTGGTGTATAAATCCAGTCCAGTGAAACTGCCATATATGTCCAGTGGTATTGCCATATAATTCCAGTGATACTGCAGTGTACGTCCAGTGGTACTGCCGTATAAATCCAGTAGTACTGGCGCATAAATCCAGTCCAGTGATACTGCCGTATATGTCCAGTGATACTGCCATATAATTCCAGTGGTACTGGTGTATAAGTCCAGAGATACTGCCATATATGTCCAGTGGTACTGCCATATAATTCAAGTGATACTGCCGTATATGTCCAGTGGTACTGCCGTATAAATCCAGTGGTACTGGTGCATAAATACAGTCCAGTGATACTGCCGTATATGTCCAGTGATACTGCCATATAATTCCAGTGGTACTGGTGTATAAGGCCAGTGATACTGCCGTATATGTCCAGTGGTACTGCCGTATAAATCCAGTGATAATGCTATATATATATACCCTGTTGCAAAGCGGATTACTGAGGCCATAACAACTATGCTAGTGTTAGACGTGCATCCGGTATCCGCCATTAGTGCAGTGGGGGGGTCAATGCAATGCAATGCAATGACCCAGCGCCTGCCATAAAAAGTGCAACTGTTGATGCTGGACATAGGGGATAATTCCAAGTTGATCGCAGCAGGATTTTTTATAGCAATTGGGCAAAACCATGTGCACTGCAGGGGAGGCAGATATAACATGTGCAGAGAGAGTTAGATTTGGGTGGGGTGTGTTCAATCTGCAATCTAATTTGCAGTGTAAAAATAAAGCAGCCAGTGTTTACCCTGCACAGAAACAAAATAACCCACCCAAATCTTACTCTCTCTACACATGTTATATCTGCCTCCCCTGCAGTGCACAGTGCCCTGCCAAATTGCTATCAAAAATCCTGCTGCGATCAACTTGGAATTACCCCCATGGTGCACTGTCTGGAACTACTGATGGTGCTACTGCATACAAAGTGGGCATCTCTGGGCTTGCACATTCCGGTGCAGATATTTGCATATTATTACTGGCAAGACTCCACAGACAAACACAAGTGCATGCACAGCACAGCCAACTCTGATTCAGGCACTAAATAGTAGAGATGTGCAGTTTAAATCCAAATATACCCGAACTTGGGAGTCACGAGCCAAACCAAGCCATGCCTCGGTTCCTCTCAGCAAATTTAGATATCAAAGTGAAGCAAAACTTCAGGGATGCATCTGGGGGGAGGGGGGGGGGGGGGGATTGGGTGGTTTATGTTTCCCGGGTGCTGGACTTGAGGGAGCACCAAGACAGTCGGAGAAAAATTTGTTGGAAGCATCCCATGGTGAGGGTAGGCTTCAGAGGGTAGGACAAGACCAGGTAAAGTAAGGGCAAGTACCCATGAGCCACCCCCTCTCAGTGGGCCCCCGGCCAGTGCTGCCCTGACGCATCTGTAGCTGATTTCCGGTCCAGTGATAATGACCGGGCTCCATGCCTGTGCCGCTGGACTAATCAGCAGGGCACATCTTTAGAGAGAGCGGGATCACCCAGCACAATAAAGGTTTTTATTCCTTATCTGCGCTGCGTGTATGACGTCATGGCGTCACACGAACTGAAGAACAGTGTGTGAGGAGCCTTCCACCACCATTGCCGTAGGGCGGAGCAAGGAAAAGATACAGGTAAGTGGTGTTGGGAGAGGGGTAACACATACACAGGCAGAGATATAGGCCCTCATTCCGAGTTAATCGCTCACTGCCGTTTTTCGCAGCGCAGCGATCAAGTGAAAAAGCGGCAATTCTGCGCGTGCGCTAAGTAATTTCACACAAAACTTTGTAGTTTTACCCAAGCTCGAGCGACGTTTTTCGCTCGAGTGTTCGAGTATGATTGAAAGGAAGTGGGTGTTTCTGGGCGGTAACTCAGCGTTTTCAGGGAGTGTGCTAAAAAACGCAGGCGTGCCAGGCAAAAACGCAGAAGTGGTGTGTAAAAGGGGGCTCTAGCTGGTGTAATGTGTAAAAGTGGCACTACTGTGCAGTGAAATTTGAATAATGGAGACTACAGCGTAATATGAATTGGTATTATTTTGTGTCCATGCCCCTTCCCCATGAAGCCACACCCCTATATTTTTTACGTGAGCAAGTGCCGCACACTGAACCTATTCTAATTATAGGGAGGGTGCCGGTGCTGTTTCTTGCACACAGCGCCAAAATGTCTAGGTATGGTACTGGCTCCATCCAAGACAGTGACGTGCGGTGAGGTCATTGGCTGGGGAGGCACACATATATATATATATATATATATATATACATACATACACACACACACACACATACACAGTGGTCGAAATGGAAATTTCGAAGTGGGGCTATGCAAGAGTCAAGGATGCAAATATGCGCGCCCCTTTTTTAGGCGTGGTCACCCCAAAAAGGGGCATGGTCAACCAAAAGGGGGCATGTCCAGTGTAGTAGAACACCTTATACTATCTAGTACTGGATCCCCTTTCACCTTATAGCACACAGTACGAGCCAAAATTCACATTATAGCACACGGTACGAGCCAAAATTCACATTATAGCACACGGTACGAGCCGAAATTCACCTTATAGCACACGGTATGAGCCGAAATTCACATTGTAGCACACGGAACGAGCCAAAATTCACATTGTAGCACACTGAATGAGCCAAAATTCACATTGTAGCACACTGAATGAGCCAAAATTCACATTGTAGCACACTGAATGAGCCGAAATTCACATTGTAGCACACTGAATGAGCCGAAATTCACATTGTAGCACACTGAATGAGCCGAAATTCACATTATAGCACACTGAATGATCCGAAATTCACATTGTAGCACACTGAATGAGCCAAAATTCACATTGTAGCACACTGAATGAGACGAAATTCACATTGTAGCACAATGAATGAGCCGAAGTTCACATTGTAGCACACTGAATGAGCCGACATTCACATTGTAGCACACTGAATGAGCCGACATTCACATTGTAGCACACTGAATGAGCCGAAATTCACATTGTAGCACACTGAATGAGCCAAAACTCACCTTGTAGCACACTGAATGAGCCGAAATTCACATTATAGCACACTGAATGAGACAAAATTCACATTGAAGCACACAGAATGAGCCGACAGTCACATTGTAGCACACTGAATGAGCCGAAATTCACATTGTAGCACACTGAATGAGCCGAAATTCACATTGTAGCACACTGAATGAGCCAAAATTCACATTATAGCACACTGAATGAGACGAAATTCACCTTGTAGCACACTGAATGAGCTGAAAATGTGACAGCAGGGACAGCCAGAGTGACGACAGGGAGAGAGAGTGACGACAGTAACGACAGTGACAGCAGGGAGAGAGAGAGAGAGAGTAACGACAGGGAGAGAGAGTGACGAGAGTGACAGCAGGGAGAGTGACGAGAGTGACAGCAGGGAGAGAGTGACGAGAGTGACAGCAGGGAGAGAGTTACGAGAGTGACAGCAGGGAGAGAGAGAGAGAGAGAGAGAGAGTAATGACAGGGAGAGAGAGTGACGAGAGTGACAGCAGGGAGAGTGACGAGAGTGACAGCAGGGAGAAAGTGATGAGAGTGACAGCAGGGAGAGAGTTACGAGAGTGACAGCACGGAGAGAGAGAGTGACAGTAGGGACAGAGACAGTAATGACAGGGAGAGTGGGTGACAGCAGGGGAACATTACCTGACTGTGGTCGGCGGAGGCACCCATGGGCAGCGGTGGTGAGGTCCCGCTGACGGTGACCGCCATTTGTTGCAGGTGGCGGCGGTGAGTGGTGGGTGACTGGCGGGGGTGAGCGGTGGGTGGCAGGCGGTGGTGGGTGGCTGGCGGTGGTGATCGGTGGGCGGCTGTGAGCTAGTACATATATATATATATATATATATATATATATATATATCTATCCATGTGTCAATAGCCATGTGTTGGAGTCAGTGCCTAAATCATAATACCAGCAGTGGATCAGCAGCCAGCCGGACTCTCCTCAGAGTCCTCACCTCAGGTGCTGACACTGTCATTCCAGGCGCGCATGGGTGCCGGGGTGGTGCTCCAGTGATGTCACAAGTCCTGACATCACACTACATATGCGGTGCAGGGAGGCCAAGGCTAGTGAGCCAGCCTTCTACTGCGCCGACATGACCAGCGCAGAGTGCCGTGGGAGCGGGTTAAAAGGGGGTGGGTGGTCGCGGCCGCACGGACGGACGGGGGGTTGGTGGCTGGTGGTCGCAGCCGGGGGTGTGGAGGGGGGGCGGCGGCTGATGTGCTGAGCGACAGCTGCCGATGTCCACAGCGCAGCGCACTCAGTTAAGTAAACAGTTCACAGAGGTGATGCGGATGGGGGGGCGGTGCACATATGACAGGCGGACCCATACACTGGTCCCCTGTAGGGGCACTCGCCAATCCGGACCTGACCGCCACTATTGCCCGCACTGCCTCCGTATATGCCCACCCCGCAACCACCCAGTGATAATTGACAGCGGCTCCAGTGACGGAGCCGCTTGCCAATCACATCCCTCCTCACTGACAGGGGCGTGCTTTCATGGGTGAAAGCACGCCCCTGTGTCACAGTGGCACTTCTAATGGTGCCGCTTCTTCATTGATTTCCAACGAGCTTCTACAGCCCGCAGCATGGCCCCGCCCCCCGCTTTGTCCGCTGTCCCATTGACTGCTGGAGGCACCACTATCGGTGCCTCCCAAAGTCAATTTAAAAGCCAAGTTGCTTTAAATAATATGAAGCAGATACTTATCACACAGAATGTGTCATAAGTATCCTCTTTATATTATTTTAATCATTAATGGAATCACTAATGGCAGGGGAGGCACTGCCTCCCCTGCCTCCCCTGACGGCACATCCCTGATCCAAGAGGCCAGGAAATCTACGTCAGCAGACCATGACCTCGGCACTCCTACAAAACGGAGGCAACTCCTTGTTCCCAGGAGATTAGTGTTCTTCTGTAATGTGCACCGGACATTTTTCGGGTTTTGTGTTTTGGTTTTGGATTCGGTTCCGCTGCCGTGTTTTGGATTCAGACGCGTTTTGGCAAAACCTCCCTGAAATTTTTTTGTCGGATTCGGGTGTGTTTTGGATTCGTGTGTTTTTTTACAAAAAACCCTCAAAAACAGCTTAAATCATACAATTTGGGGGTCATTTTGATCCCATAGTATTATTAACCTCAATAACCATAATTTCCACTAATTTCTAGTCTATTCTGAACACCTCACACCTCACAATATTATATTTAGTCCTAAAATTTGCACCGAGGTCGCTGGATGGCTAAGCTAAGCGACACAAGTGGCCGACACAAACACCTGGCCCATCTAGGAGTGGCACTGCAGTGTTAGACAAGATGGCACTTCAAAAAATAGTCCCCAAACAGCACATGATGCAAAGAAAAAAAGAGGTGCACCAAGGTCGCTGTGTGACTAAGCTAAGCGACCCAAGTGGCCGACACAAACACCTGGCCCATCTAGGAGTGGAACTGCAGTGTCAGACAGGATGGCAGATTTAAAAAATAGTCCCCAAACAGCACATGATGCAAAGAAAAAAAGAGGCGCACCAAGGTCGCTGTGTGACTAAGCTAAACGACACAAGTGGCCGACACAAACACCTGGCCCATCTAGGAGTGGCACTGCAGTGTCAGACAGGATGGCACTTCAAAAAATAGTCCCCAAACAGCACATGATGCAAAGATAAATTAAAGAAAAAAAGAGGGGCAAGATGGAATTGTCCTTGGGCCCTCCCACCCACCCTTATGTTGTATAAACAGGACATCCACCATCTCAGGTCCCTGTGTACTTTCTGGAGGCAATTGCTGCTGGTGAATGTCTCCACGGAGGAATTGATTATAATTCATTTTGATGAACATCATCTTCTCCACATTTTCTGGAAGTAACCTCGTACGCCGATTGCTGACAAGGTGAGCGGCTGCACTAAACACTCTTTCGGAGTACACACTGGAGGGGGGGCAACTTAGGTAAAATAAAGCCAGTTTGTGCAAGGGCCTCCAAATTGCCTCTTTTTCCTGCCAGTATACGTTCGGACTGTCTGACGTGCCTACTTGGATGCGGTCACTCATATAATCCTCCACCATTCTTTCAATGGTGACAGAATCATATGCAGTGACAGTAGACGACATGTCAGTAATCGTTGGCAGGTCCTTCAGTCCGGACCAGATGTCAGCATTCGCTCCAGACTGCCCTGCATCACCGCCAGCGGGTGGGCTCGGAATTCTCAGCCTTTTCCTCGCAGCCCCAGTTGCGGAAGAATGTGAAGGAGGAGCTGCTGACGGATCATGTTCCGCTTGACTTGACAATTTTCTCACCAGCAGGTCTTTGAACCTCTGCAGACTTGTGTCTGCTGGAAAGAGAGATCCAACGTAGGTTTTTAATCTAGGATCGAGCACGGTGGCCAAAATGTAGTGCTCTGATTTGAACAGATTGTCCACCCGTGAATCCTGGTTAAGCGAATTAAGGGCTCCATCCACAAGTCCCACATGCCTAGCGCAATCGCTCTGTTTTAGCTCCTCCTTCAATCTCTCCAGCTTCTTCTGCAAAAGCCTGATGAGGGGAATGACCTGACTCAGGCTGGCAGTGTCTGAACCGACTTCACGTGTGGCAAGTTCAAAGGGTTGCAGAACCTTGAAATAATTCTCCACTGCGCTTGAGTCAGGTGCATTGCCCCTCCTTTGCCTATATCGTAGGTAGCTGTATAGGCTTGAATGGCCTTTTGCTGCTCCTCCATCCTCTGAAGCATATAGAGGGTTTAATTCCACTTCGTTACCACCTCTTGCTTCAGATGATGGTGGGGCAGGTTCAGGAGTGTTTGCTGGTGCTCCAGTCTTCGGCACGCAGTGGCTGAATGCCGAAAGTGGCTCGCAATTCTTCGGGCCACCGACAGCATCTCTTGCATGCGCCTGTCGTTTTTTAAATAATTCTGCACCACCAAATTCAATGTATGTGCAAAACATGAGACGTGCTGGAATTTGCCCACATGTAATGCACGCACAATATTGGTGGCGTTGTCCGATGTCACAAATCCCCAGGAGAGTCCAATTGGGGTAAGCCATTCTGCGATGATGTTCCTCAGTTTCCGTAAGAGGTTGTCAGCTGTGTGCCTCTTATGGAAAGCGGTGATACAAAGCGTAGCCTGTCTAGGAACGAGTTGGCGTTTGCGAGATGCTGCTACTGGTGCCACCGCTGCTGTTCTTGCTGCGGGAGGCAATACATCTACCCAGTGGGCTGTCACAGTCATATAGTCCTTAGTCTGCCCTGCTCCACTTGTCCACATGTCCGTGGTTAAGTGGACATTGGGTACAACTGCATTTTTTAGGACACTGGTGACTCTTTTTCTGAGGTCTGTGTACATTCTCCGTATCGCCTGCCTAGAGAAATGGAACCTAGATGGTATTTGGTACCGGGGACACAGTACCTCAAGCAATTCTCTAGTTTCCTGTGAATTAACGGTGGATACCGGAAACACGTTTAACACCACCCAGGCTGCCAAGGCCTGAGTTATCCGCTTTGCAGCAGGATGACTGCTGTGATATTTCACCTTCCTCGCAAAGGACTGTTGGACAGTCAATTGCTTACTGGAAGTAGTACAAGTGGTCTTCCGACTTCCCCTCTGGGATGACGATCGACTCCCAGCAGCAACAATAGCAGTGCCAGCAGCAGTAGGCGTTACACTCAAGGATGCATCGGAGGAATCCCAGGCAGGAGAGGACTCGTCAGACTTGCCAGTGACATGGCCTGCAGGACTATTGGCTTTCCTGTCTTAGGAGGAAATTGACACTGAGGGAGTTGGTGGTGTGGTTTGCAGGAGCTTGGTTACAAGAGGAAGGGATTTAGTTGGCAGTGGACTGCTTCCGCTGTCACCCAAAGTTTTTGAACTTGTCAATGACTTCTGATGAATGAGCTCCAGGTGACGTATAAGGGAGGATGTTCCTAGGTGGTTAATGTCCTTACCCCTACTTATTACAGCTTGACAAAGGCAACACACAGCTTGACACCAGTTGTCCGCATTTCTGTTGAAATAATTCCACACCGAAGAGGTGTTGTTTTTTTGTAATTTGACCAGGCATGTCAATGGCCATATTCGTCCCACGGACAACAGGTGTCTCCCCGGGTGCCTGACTTAAACAAACCACCTCACCATCAGAATCCTCCTTGTCAATTTCCTCCTCAGCGCCAGCAACACCCATATCCTCATCCTGGTGTACTTCAACAGTGACTTCTTCAATTTGGCTATCAGGAACTGGACTGCGGGTGCTCCTTCCAGCACTTGCAGGGGGCGTGCAAATGGTGGAAGGCGCCACCTCTTCCCGTCCAGTGTTGGGAAGGTCAGGCATCGCGACCGACACAATTGGACTCTCCTTGGGGATTTGTGATTTAGAAAAACGCACAGTTCTTTGCTGTGCTTTTGCCAGCTTAAGTCTTTTCATTTTTCTAGCGAGAGGATGAGTGCTTCCATCCTCATGTGAATCTGAACCACTAGCCATGAACATAGGCCAGGGTCTTAGCCGTTCCTTAATCCTCGTAAATGGCATAGTGGCAAGTTTACGCTTCTCCTCAGACGCTTTTAATTTTGATTTTTGGGTCATTTTACTGAACTTTTGTTTTTTGGATTTTACATGCTCTCTACTATGACATTGGGCATCGGCCTTTGCAGATGACGTTGATGGCATTTCATCGTCTCGGCCATGACTAGTGGCAGCAGCTTCAGCACGAGGTGGAAGTGGATCTTGATCTTTCCCTATTTTACCCTCCACATTTTTGTTCTCCATTTTTTAATGTGTGGAATTATATGCCAGTAATATAGCAATGGCCTACTGTACCGTACTGCTATATATTATATACTGGTGATCAGCAAAATTATGCACTGTCCTCCTACTACTGCGCACAACAACTAAAATGCACCACAGGTATGGATGGATAGTATACTTGACGACACAGAGGTAGGTAGAGCAGTGGCCTACTGTACCGTACTGCTATATATTATATACTGGTGATCAGCAAATTATGCACTGTCCTCCTACTATATATACTGCGCACAACAACTAAAATGCACCACAGGTATGGATGGATAGTATACTTGACGACACAGAGGTAGGTAGAGCAGTGGACTACTGTACCGTACTGCTATATATTATATACTGGTGGTCAGCAAAATTATGCACTGTCCTCCTACTATATATACTGCGCAAAACTTAAATGCACCACAGGTATGGATGGACAGTATACTTGACGACACAGAGGTAGGTAGAGCTGTGGACTACTGTACCGTACTGCTATATATTTTATACTGGTGGTCAGCAAAATTCTGCACTGTCCTCCTACTATATATACTGCGCACAACAACTAAAATGCACCACAGGTATGGATGGATAGTATACTTGACGACACAGAGGTAGGTAGAGCAGTGGCCTACTGTACCGTATTGCTATATATTATATACTAGTGGTCAGCAAAATTATGCACTGTCCTCCTACTATATATACTGCGCAAAACTTAAATGCACCACAGGTATGGATGGATAGTATACTTGACGACACAGAGGTAGGTAGAGCAGTGGACTACTCTACCGTACTGCTATATATTATATACTGGTGGTCAGCAAAATTATGCACTGTCCTCCTACTATATATACTGCGCAAAACTTAAATGCACCACAGGTATGGATGGATAGTATACTTGACGACACAGAGGTAGGTAGAGCAGTGGACTACTCTACCGTACTGCTATATATTATATACTGGTGGTCAGCAAAATTATGCACTGTCCTCCTACTATATATACTGCACAAAACTTAAATGCACCACAGGTATGGATGGATAGTATACTTGACGACACAGAGGTAGGTAGAGCAGTGGACTAATGTAGCGTACTGATATAATACTGGTGGTCACTGGTCAGCAAATTTCTGCACTGTCCTCCTACTATATACTACAATGCAACACAGATATGGAACGTTTTTCAGGCAGAGAATGTAGATATTTTCAGCACACTGAGCACAGATATTTGCAAGCACACTGAGCACAGATATTTGCAGCACACTGAGCACAGATATTTGCAGCACACTATACACAACTGAGAGAACGCTGCACACGTCCTCTCCCTATCATCTCCAATGCACGAGTGAAAATGGCGGCGACGCGCAGCTCCTTATATAGAATACGAATCTCGCGAGAATCCGACAGCGGGATGATGACGTTCGGGCTCGCTCAGGTTAACCGAGCAAGGCAGGAAGATTCGAGTCTGCCTTGGAACCGTGTAAAATGGGTGAAGTTCGGGGGGGTTCTAACCCGTTCATCACTATTCTGTATAAATTCTTATGATCTAAATATTAAATGGACCCGGCATCTGCTGGGTCATTTCAACCAAAGCCTCCTGACCCATCCCACTCCCTCCTGTTCCATTACCTTCAATTCCCTGTCCACTTCTGTCTTGACTTTTGTGGTCATTCCGCATTGTTCGCTCGATGCCGTTTTTAGCAACGCAGCGATTAGGTGGAAAATGCGCATGCGCATGGTACGCAGCGCGCATGCGCTAAGTAATTTAACACAAAACTTAGGAGATTTACACAAGCTCGAGCGACGTTTTTTCAACGCTCGAGTGATCGTAGTGTGATTGACAGGAAGTGGGCATTTCTGGGCGGCAATGCTGCGTTTTCAGGGAGTGTGCTAAAAAAACGCAGGCATGCCAGGTAAAAACGCAGGAGTGGCTGGAGAAACGGGGGAGTGGCTGGCCGAACGCAGGGCGTGTTTGTGACGTCAACAAGGAACTAAACAGACTGCAGTCATCGCAAGATAGGAGTAAGTCTGGAGCTACTCAGAAACGGCATGAAATTTTTCCTGTGCAGTTCTGCTAATCTTTCGTTCACACATCTGCTAAGATAAGATACACTCCCAGAAGGTGGTGGCTTAGCGTGTGCACTACTGCTAAAAGCAGCTAGCGAGCGATCAACTCGGAATGAGGGCCATAGAGGGAGGGACACAGGCTTCTGCAATGATATGGGAAGTGAGGGGGACACAGACTCATGTAGTTACACTAGGGAGACGGCACAGGCAGCTGCAGAGACACCGATGACTACTTTGCCCCAGGTGACAAAAATCCTAGTTTCGGCCCTGCATGCTATAACTTATAGTTTCTCAGCAGCTGGAGAGCCACAAGTTGACAAGGCCTGTTCAGAACTTCCTATCTCTATGAGTGTCTGTTAATACCCAGTTTTCAAGACTGCGTAGGTCATGAATGTGGCCGAGACAGCATAAACTCACCGGCTGGGAATGCGGCACGCCTCTTAATGCATCACTCTGGCAAGGAAGGGGTTACAGTTTTTTGAGGGAGGAACGTAAGGGAAACTGCCTGGATTGTGATTGGCTGGATTCTGTATAGGGGCTGGTCTGACATATATATAGTCTTCAGACCTAGGACAGCCTGCCTCTTTTCCTGTTTTTCCGTGGAACTGCAAGTACTGCTGAAGTAATCTTATCAGTTCATTTTCAATTCTTCTTTTCATTTCCTACCTCTTTTCTCTCTTATTTTCCCCACTCTCTTGTTCTTTCCCTATTCTTCCTTGTGGTTGCCTCTGCTGTCTCCTATCCCTGCTCCCTTTCTCTGTTCTGTCCCTCTAGCTGTATTTTTGTGTATTAGGCCCCCCTTTTCGGTTATTGCAGCCTCAGTCTGAGCTGGGCGCAGCACGGGCCTCCCCGCCCGGCTCATGGACTCCACTGAGGTCCGGCCGGCCCGGGGTAGACCTGCTGCAGCTGCTGGACGGGGGACTCGTCCAGCTCCCGCCCTGCTGCTCGGCGGCTCTCACCCGCCGCCCCCATAGTTATGTTCTGCCTGGTCCCTGTGTGGTGGGCAGGCTGTAGCGTGGACCAACAGTGTGAAACAAATAAAATAATAATGAATAAATATATATATGGATAAATGGCTGTTTCGGGGCCAGCCGGGGCGCGCCCACGTTTTGTAATTTGACCCCGGGTGACGCGCTCCAGTGGGGGGGTCGTGTGGCTGGCGGACCCGGGGGGTCCGACGGTGCGCGAGTGCCGGCATTTCCTGCGGTCACCAGGAGGGCCCCATGTGAGGCTTGCTCTCGCTGGTGCTCTCAGGGCCGGGTGGCGCCCTCCCACAGCGGGGCGGCGTTCCCGCTCTGCGTCCGCGGATGTCCTGTTGCCACCATTGTGCCTGGCGGGGCCCGTCAGTTGGAGTCTTTACGCGTCCGCCCGCGGAGGGACAGGCCGCCTGGCCTCTCCGGCCGAGATTGGCCCTGTGGCGCTGGCCCCTTCCGGGTTGGCTCGCGTGCCGGTTCCTTCTGCCGCCAGACGGGGCCGCGCAGCCCCTGCCGGTCATAGGCTGGGGTCGGTCACTCACCCCATGATGGGTGGCATGCGCATGCGGGTGGCGAGCGATCTGGCCCTCCCCGTGTCCACATTCCTACTTCCGACACGGCTGCGGTCAGCCCTCAGTCAGACATTGCGCTGCCCCCATCTAGCGGTTACAACACTCCGTTTTTCTTATCCTGATGCTCAGGATAGGAGGAGGCGCAGCGCAGGCGGTTCAGCCAGGGTCTATCGCTGCAGGACAGATGTGCCGTTCTACCGACAGTGAGGGCTCTTCCGGGCCCTTACTCCCTAGGGGTGGTTTCCGAACCTCCCGTGGGGGCGCGGGACTTGCGTTCCGTGTCTGAGCTTAGATCTACGGCGCCTGCTCCTGTGGTTGACGCCACCGTATTGTGCGCCATTCGTGCCACAGTCATGTCGGCGGTGCCCCCCCCCCCTTGTCATCCTCCGTACACGGGGGACAGGGGTCAGACACCGCTTCTTTGGCTGATAGCTTCGCGCAGACCCTTACACCGCTCCTGTCCTCTGGCAGAACGGCCGGCCTGCGCCAGCTCTTATCGCGGCGGCCTTGGGACCGGTTGGGTCCACGGGAACTATGTCTCTTTTGTCTCCCCAGCCGTGGATGTCGGGACTGGAATAGAGTCGGCCGGTGCCTCAGCGAGTCATTCGAAGGGTGCTTGGACGGACGGAGTTGCTTCTCGTGCAGGTGAGTTTTCTTCGGACCCTGACTTGTCCCGGG
Organism: Pseudophryne corroboree; assembly: GCF_028390025.1. Classification (NCBI taxonomy): domain Eukaryota; kingdom Metazoa; phylum Chordata; class Amphibia; order Anura; family Myobatrachidae; genus Pseudophryne; species Pseudophryne corroboree. The sequence continues at coordinate 844,530,901 of NC_086447.1, read as the reverse complement.
GTAGTACGGTTACCCCCCGTAACGTTGGGATCTAGTACTCAGTCCCGTCCTCTAGCGAGGGTAGACGTACGCGTAGGGTTTCCAGCAAGCGCAGTAGACAGGCGTAGGCGTCGGGCCACAGACTCATCCCTTGGCTCAACGTTCTCGGAGGGGGTGTCCTCCTACGGCGGTTTGCACAGGGTTAAACGGCGCGAGCGCCGGTATTCAACCTCTTCCGCCTCGCAAGTGTCGTTCGAGTTGGACACGGCGGTGCAACGTGGTCTGATGCCCCGGATCCGGGACTGGATCCGTAAGGGCCAATACGTCAATATCTTCTCCCTCACTAGTGTTGATCGTTAAGCTTTGCTTTCGGCTCCGTAAACATGGACAGGGCAGCGAAGCCGCTTTGCGATCCTACCCTAATTGGATAGGTGCATGTTGATCTACGCGGCGTGTTATTTAGAGACGCTCCCGGACGAGCACACAAATCTAGTGCTCTATCAATTCCTTATACACTTGCCGTACCAGGAGTATAAAGGGTCTGCTGGGCGACGTTACTATTATTGTCTTCCGGCGCACTCTGCTCGGCCGGGAGATCTCAATTTTTGGTATAATGGATGTCGAATTGTGCTCGGAGCTGCCGAAGGCCTCCGTGGACACCGAAGAGGGTAGTACGGCGAGACGGTGGCCAAAGCGGCCTGGCTCGTTCTGCTGCTTTTCGAGCGGGTCCATCCCGTACATGGCATGGTACATGCTTCGCTTTCCATAATGCCCAATGTTTAGTTGGGTGGTAGGTTCCGTTTTCGTCGCTTCTGCACCGGATGTGGCGGAGCCCATGGGATCTAGGACTGCACCAGTCCTGGGACACGGGGTAATTCCGGCTCGCACAGTTGGGTTCCCGTGGCCCCTGGCGCTGTCTTTGGCCCCCACCCCAATTAGATTACCGGCGCTCATGCCCTGGCTGCAAGGGTACCCGCGGCGGGTGGACGCCCAATTTTTCGCTCTCGGGTTTCGCGTTCGGCATCTCCTTGTCGATATTTGGGCTAGTGGGTCCCGGGGCTGGTACGAACCTGCGTTTGGCTCTGGAGTTTCTGGTCGTGCTTCGGCAGAATGTTCGGGCTGAGGTTTCGTTGGGCTGGAGTACAGCCCCCCCCCCCCTTTTCGGAACCCCTCCCCCCCTTACCGGTTTTGGTCTTGTCCCCCGTCGGGATAGTGCCCAAGAAGACCGCGGGCGGCTTTAGGCTCCTCCGTACTTTATGCTATCCCCAATTGTCAGTGTAGAGTCATTTACCTGTCCTTTGTTGTGGCCATAGCCGCCATTAGGTCCTTTGGAACGGGGGCCGTGATGTGTAACTTGGGCATTCACTCAGCATTTCGTCTTCTCCCTCTGCACCCTTCGGCCTTTCGGTTTATGGGTTTTTTATATTGGCCGATGGCTATTACAACATAGATCGGTGCCTCCCTATGGGTTGTTCTCTCTCTTGCGCATACTTCGAGGGACTCAGTTCTTTTCTCCATTGGTGCCTGGAGCATGCGACGGGCGATCGGCGAATTTCGCACGGCTTGAATGATTTCCTTTTGATCAGGCCACAGGACTCAGATCTCTGCGCTAGCTTGTTGCGGAGGGCACTCGCCCTCTTTGCACACTTCGGGATTCAGGTGGCGCCTGAGCGGTTTTAGTGGCCCTCTGCATCCGTAGTTTATCTCGGACTTCAGATTGATTCGGTCGCCGGCATCTGTAGGCTCCCAGTGGATATGTGCTTGCTGCGGGCAAGCTTACTTTCATGCAGGCTCAATCCCCTGTGGGCCTGTTTAATTTTGCTTGCAAAATGGGAGCGGCCGACGGTTGGAATTCGACGCCCGCATCATTTTCTCAGATTGTCCCTCGCAATTCGGCGGTATTTATTTACAAGGGATGAATTTCTGGTTCGTTTCAGCGGCGTCTGTGTTGGGTGGGAGGCGGTCGCGTCTAGCACCTCCCTGGAGCTTTTCACGGACGCCTCTGGCGCTTGCGATTGGCGAGCGCTTCACGACAAACTTGCGATTGCTAATAAGCAGGTGGTCAGCTGGTGCGACAATTTGGCCGTAGTTTTGCCATCATTAGGCAGGAGTCTGTCGGTACTGCGGGTCTTCGCGCAGATAGTCTTGCTATGCTGGGTGTCCCGGCCGAGCGCAACGGAATTCCTGATACCCTTTCTCGCAGCGACTGGCAGCGGTTTTAGGCAGTTGGCTCCTGCAGCTCTAATCCAACGGGACTTCTGTCCTGCTTCTGTGTGCGGATTGGAGGATTTAACCCACAGGTCTTTGGCTCCTGCAACTTTCGCGGCTTGTCTGGCCGCTTGGGAGCGGTGGAGTAAGACCCCTCACAAGGCAGATGGCCCACAGTTGCATTGGATTCGGGATGTCAGGGATGGTGGCAGAAGGCCGATCCCTGCACATCGGGGCAGCCGGCCCTCAGGGATGGTGGCAGAAGGCCGATCCCGGAACATCGGGGCAGAAGGCCCTCCAACATTTAGGATATTATTTCAATTATAATTTTGAGATGTTTTCTTTTCATGTGCTGTATGTTTTCTCCTGTGTGATAAATATTTCAACCGTCCCTTAGTTAGAGAGGGAGCTTTTCATCCAAGTTTAGATTTAATAGGCCTTCCTTTCAGTCAATAAAGCCGTCGACGTATGCCCCGACGGTTTGCAGTGTAAGATTCAGCGCACACGATACGAAGATACGGGGATACAATACGGGGATACGAGGTTCGCCTCTTCATGGCGGCCTTTACGATGGCCTTCCACGGTGCGCCCGGGTGGGTGAGCTGGTGTCCGTCTCTCGGACTTCTGCCTCGTCCATGCTGGCAGCCCACGTCGTCGTACCCCCCCCCCCCCCTGACGATTTGTGGTGTAGGATCCAGCGCTCCAAGACTGACGTAGTAGGCAGGGGGCTGTGGGTTCGAGTAGGTCGGGCTCATGTGCGGGGCGTTTGTCCAGTTTTCGCGGCCCGGTCTTATTCGTCCGTACGGCCTCCAATGCCTCCTGGGTGGCTCGTCCATACTGACGGTTCCCCGTTGACCAGATACCAAATCCCAGTCGGTTTTGGGGCATTGTATTTTGTACCTGGGTCTATCTCCGGCTGCGGCGGATTGGTCTGAGGTCGAAGTCCGGGCGCTGGGTAGGTGGAGGTCTGGTGCAGTCAGATGCTGTATCAGGCCTTTTCCTCCCAGTGCGCCCCTTTGAGGACTAGCCGCTCGTCGCAGTTGCACTTTGTGATTGCGGGGGCCTTGAGGAATTTTTGTTTTATCGTTGGTTTTAACTACGGCTTTTGCCGGCTAACAAAGTTTTGTGTTTTTGCCTCAAGTCAAATTGGGCGACCCCCCCCCCCTCCCTCCCTGATGCAGGTTAGGTTACCCATTTTCTCCATATATTTCATTTCTTAACCTCAGTAACACCCTTCTTTTGCGGCTAGATCCGCGCTTTCTATGGCTTGTCGGCCACGGGTGGCAATTATCTGGTGCGCCGGGTCTTGAGGTCTTTTTCGTTTCCTATTCTGTTTTCTTTAGTTTGAGTTGAGTGAGTTTTCTTCGTATTCTGCTTTGTTTAGATGAGTTGAGTTTTCGGTTCGGTGGCGGTGGCAGGTTTGGTAACCTGGCAGTTGGCCGGATTCAGAACGGTTATTTTAGTTTAACTTAAGGAGTTTATCGTTAGTAAGTTCGGGTGAACTTTTAGGTAATTTTATAGTCTTATTATTAATTGATGGGCACCACCGTACCTGGTGGGCACATATGATAGATCATAAACATGTGTGGATATCGGGGCCGGTGGCCCTATTTTTTATCCCCTAGGGGCGGAGCGTACCTCTGTCCCTACAACTGTTGGTGGGCAGGGGTAGTGGCAGAAGGTCGACCCCTGGCCTTGGATTTTTGGATTTTCGATGTCTGGGATGGAGGCAGGAGGCCGATCCCGGAACATCTGGGGCAGGAGGCCCCCTCACACATATGTTTTTATTGCTCGGGATGGAGGCAGGAGGCCAATCCCGGAACATCTGGGGCAGAAGGCCCCCTCACACACACATGTTTATTGCTCTATTTCGTCATATCATTTTGGATTACCCTTATTAAGTTCTTTATCATGCTTAACCGTTCTTCTCCCCGCCACCTTAGTTAGAGAGGGAAGTCTGCATTCTAGTTTTAGTATTAATAGGCCTCCCTCTCAGTCAAAATAAAAAGCTGACCCCTTTCACGCCAATTACGGTTGTTGTGTCTTTATTTACTAAGATAAGTGTGCTTGAGTGGCGTGCGAATGCATCTGACGTGTGAAGTTTATTTATTTTCTTACTGTAGTTTCCAATTTTAAAGCACAATGAAATTTGCTGCGCTATATAAGAAACTGTTAATAAAAAAATTAAATAGTGTTGCGTAGTTTATTAAACTGCCATCCTGTCTGCCATTGCTGTGCCACCATATCTCATAGATGTGATCTATTCTTTTAAACTGCCGTGTGTTTGTGCCGCTGCTCTGTTGCTTAGCCAGCCAGTTCGCAGTGGAGCCTTTGCCCAGTTTTGGTGAAAATTGTATTGTGAGCTGTGAGGTGGTTGCAAAATGAACTGTAAATGACTGGAAATTCATGTTATTGATGTAGTACTATAGGAACAAAAACAGGTACAGCTGACATGATTTCACTGTTTTATCAATTTTGAATGAAATCCAGATCCACAACCAAACATTTGAGGGTGCTTTTGGCAAAACCAAAATGTAATGATTTAGAACCAAAACCAAAATATGGCGGTCAGCACACATCTCTACTAAATATCAATTTTTAGTGCCCAGAACTATCTTGGCATCTCCCTAATCATCACACTAGTGTTACACTACATATTAGTGGGAGTGAGGACAAATTACTGACACTTAAAGTAAAACATACAGTAAATAACAGTTTTACAGTCAGAAAATGTGTTTATAATGCAGTGTGAACAGATAGTAAAATCTGTCATAACATTTATAATGTGTACAGTAAGAACATTAAGGAGCTGTATATACAGACAAAACAAGGTTAGTGAAAATCTGTGCTGCAGTAATCATACCTCCCAACATTGGCGTTTCTATCATGAGCGCAATGTGTGCAGTGCACACGGGCCCCTAGGTTCAGGGGGCCCACACTGCACCCATGCTGTTTTAATATTCACCTTTCCAGAGTCCCACGATGGACATTGCAGCCACGGTAAAAATCACACCCAAAATGGCCGCCACGCATGCACAGTACGAAATTTGTCTCCGGACCATGGCAGGCAGGGCAGTAGAGAGCCGGGCTGAGCCAAGGTACTTTTAAGGGGGTGTGGCCTAATCACAGGAGGTGTGGTCATGCACTCTTAGAAAAAATACTGAACAAATTGTATTTTAAGCACCTCCATGGCCACACTGCAGCCCAGCACACAGCAGCGTGTGCTGGGCTTAGGAGAAGAGCTGCAACTGCTGCTGCCAGGAAAGAGGGCCCAGGCCCCTACTGGACTCTCACTGTGCTCCGCCATCATACCTGGGCCCTGGTAATTTGTACCCTCTCCCACCCTCTCTCGGCATCACTGAGGGCAGGCACCATGTTTCCGAAGACCTGTGCATGTGTAGTAGACTTCGGCACCCCTTCCACTCTTAAAATGCTCCTGCCTCTCAACTTTTGTAAAGTTAGAATCGAGAATTACGTTCCCATTGAAAAGGGTGTGGCCTTATTGCACTAGGACATGGCCTTGCTGTAAGGGGGAGTGGCTTTGTGGAAATTAAAATACTCACGTGCCACACTCCCCACATTCGTTGTGCTGGGAAAGCCCCCAGTGACTCTCTCCTGTGAATAGACAATGGGGGTTAATTAGAGTTGTTAGCAAACCAAGAAATTAGCAATTGGGCAAAACCATGCTGCACTGCAGGTGGGGTAGGTGTAACATGTGCAGAGAGAGTTAGATTTGGGTGGGTTATATTGTTTCTGTGCAGGGTAAATACTGGCTGCTTTATTTTTACACTGCAATTTAGATTTCAGTTTGAACACACCCCACCCAAATCTAACACTCTCTGCACATGTTATATCTGCCCCCCCTGCAGTGCACATTGGGCCTAATTCAGACCTGATCGCTCGCTAGGTTTTTTTTGCAGTCCACCATTCGCATAGTCTCCGCCCACAGGGGAGTGTATTTTAGCTTTGCAAGTGTGTGATCGCATGTGCAGCCGAGTGGTACAAAAAGAGTTTGTGCAGTTACTGAGTTGCCCAGAACTTACTCAGCCGCTGCGATCACTTCAGCCTGTCCGGGCCCGGAATTGACATCAGACACCCGGCCTGCAAATGCTTGGGTAAGCCTGCGTTTTTCCAACCACTCCCTGAAAACGGTCAGTTGACACCCACAAACGCCTTTTTCCTGCCAATCTCCTTGCGAACGGCCGTGCAAATGTATTCTTCGCACAAACCCATCGCTGAGCGGCGAACCGCTTTGTACCCGTGTGAAGCGCCTGCACATTGTGGTGCATACGCATGAGCAGTTCTGACCTGATCGCAGCGTGCAAAAAAACGCTAGCGAGCGATCAGGTCTGAATTAGGCCCTCGGTTTTGCCCAATTGCTAACTTCTTTGGTTTGCTAACAACTCTGAATAACCCCGACTGTGCGCAAATGCACGGCGTCCATTCACCGCTTGCTTTGCTAAGCAGAGCAGTGGCTGAGTGAGGGCCTCTCAACCTTCTTCCCCCGCCCACCACCACAGGACACAGTTCCCGAAACGCGGGACTGTCTCGCCAATAACGGGACGGTTCAGAGGAATGCAGTAAGTATGCATATTACAGATCTGAAAACCTTTTATGTGATTTTTATAAATTTTTGCATCTTTACAGTGTGATTAGCCTGCATATTTAGTAAGGCACATAGGGGGTAATTCAGAGTTGATCACAGCAGCAAATTTGTAAGCAGTTGGGCAAAACCATGGGGTCATTCCGACCTGTTCGCACAATGACGTTTTTCGCAGCGCAGCAATCAGGTCACTACTGTGCATTCATATGCACCGCAATGCGCATGCGCGTCGTATGGGTACAAAGCAGATCGTTGCTGAGCAATGGATTTAATGAAGAATCCATTCGCACAGCCGATCGCAAGGAGATTGATAGGAAGAAAGCGTTTATGGGTGTCAACTGACCGTTTTCTGGAAGTGTTTGGGAAAATGCAGGCGTGTCCAGGCGTTTGCAGGGCGAGTGTCTGACGTCAATTCCAGGACCTGACAGGCTGAAGTGACAGAAAGGGCTGAGTAAGTTCAGACCTACTCAGAAACTGCACAAATTGTTTTTGCAGATATCGGCTGCACAGGAGTTCGCACACTTGCACAGTGAAAATACACTCCCCTATAAGTGGCGACTATCTGATCGCAGCGCTGCAAAAAGTAGCTAGCGAGCGATCAACTCAGAATGACCCCCTATGTGCGCTGCAGGTGTGGCAGATTAACATGTGCAGAGAGAGTTAGATTTGGGTGGGTTATTTTGTTTCTCTGCAGGGTAAATATTGGCTGCTTTATTTTTACACTGCAATTTAGATTTCAGTTTGAACACACCACACCCAAATCTAACTCTCTCTGCAAATGTTATATCTGCCACCCCTGCAGTGTACATAGGTGGTCATTCCGAGTTGATCACAGCCAGCAAATTTTTGCTGCTGCTATGATCAACTAGCCCACGCCTATGGGGGAGTGTATTTTAGCTTAGCAAGGCTGCGATCGCTTGTGCAGCCCTGCTAAGCTAAAAAAAATTCACACAAAACAAGACTAGGCCTGGACATACTTACCCTGTGCGATGGATCCAGCTAAGATGGGCTCGGCTTTGACGTCACTCCTCCGTCCTCCGTTCTCCTGGGCACACATGCGTTTTACTCACCACTCCCCGAAAACGGCTCCAAAAAATCCGGATCTGCCCTGCACCGCCCTCTTCCTGTCAATCTTCTTTGCGGTCCATAACATTAACTAAAACACTACTATGATTCAGAAAATTAACTAAGACACTATTATGGGGCACAACAAAATGCACTACTATGGCTCAGAAAATGAACTAGGGCAATGGTTCTAACTTTTTTGAATTCCGGCACCATAGAGTATCAGAATTGCTTTAACGGCACCCCTAGGCCAAGAGCTTCTTATTGTGAAATTTAGAAAGAAATATTCAATTTAAGTAAATTGTGTTTATATGTCATCCTTAGGTTCAATTGTGTGGTGAGGGACAAGGTTTGCTTCTGTTAGTGCAGACATTTTAATTGACAGCCACCAGCACTGGTTTCACCTATTACATTAACCATAAATAATTTGAATAGGTTCTGGACCACCAATCCAAGGCACCCCTGCAAGTGTCCTGAGGCACCCCAGGGTGCCACGGGACACAGTTTGAGAACCACTGAACTAGGGCACTATTATGGGGCATAACACTAAAACACTACTATGGTCAGAAACACTATTATATAGCATAACATAACAACTGATACAGAGAGGTCTTTAATAGCGTTGGGTATATGTTGCCGGCATCGGTATGCTGACCGACGGGATCCCAGCCGCCAGAATAGCGGTAGGGGGGTGAGCGTAACGAACTTCTCTCCACAGCTCTGTTCCCACTCATTGGGTGTCGTGGACATTCACAAGTGGGAATGGCCCCTGTTAGCCGGGATTCCAGCTGGTGGCATTGTGAGTGTTCGGGATCCCGCGTCGGTATGCTGACTGCCGGGATCCCAGACGCTGGCTACGTAGCCACATCCCCTTTAGAAGCATTGGGGCAGAACCCCCTTCAAAATATTGCTAAGGGTGTGTGTGTGTGTGTGTGTGTGTGTGTGTGTGTGTGTGTGTGTGTGTGTGTGTGTGTGTGTGTGTGTGTGTGTGTGAGACAGAGTATTCATTATGTAAACAAAGCTTAAGATTTATAATTTAATACATTGTTTCTGATTTCATATTTGTATATACAAACTGAAATGTAGGAGATTAACTTATTTTTATTGGAAACAGATGGACACAGTACTTTATAAATCAAAAGTATAAAAGATTGTCATAAATACTGTCAACAATAGCTATGAAATGCCAAATATATTGCATATGACAATGTTAAACCATAATATACAGTAGTGGCCATAATTGTGGAAACCTTTTGTAAAATGTCTGATTTTAGGGTTTAATTGCGTATAACTGCATTATTTTTAAAGAAAATCATATGAAGGTGTATATCACTGGAAAGATAATTTTATACACAATATAATGCAGTTCACCGCAATGAATTACCTGTATTACATATAAAGTTAGAGCCAAATAAAGATAGGGAGACTTTATCTGTAAAGAGTGTGGATTTCTTCAATAGGAGTGATTGTTCTGAGAGCCAATCAGGTGTTGCGATGCCACAAAATGAATCCAATAAGGTGTTAGGATCAGTAAGCTCACATTTGTTGCTACCAGAATTGATAGTAAAACATCTTATATAGTTGTTTTTGCTAGCCATACATCAGGAAGATATCGTTCCAACCAGCCAAATATTGGTTGGAACGATAATCTGGCAGTGTGTAGGAGCAAACGATTATCAGCCGTTTGCTCCCACACACTAAAAAACGGTCAGAAACGGTCTGTACAACTAGTTGGGAAAATCAAACTTGTTTGATTTTCCCAACTAATCGTTCAGGTGTAGGGGTAACTTTCCCCCCCGACTGAACGATAAGTAGGTGGACACTGGCCAGCAGTGTCCTTCTGCTTCTGTCACACTACAGCCCCGGCAGCAGCAGCACTGTGGATCAGGAGCCGGGAGGAGGTTCGGGGGCAGCTGCGGCAGTTCATCACTGCTGCTGAGCTGCCCCTGTCACACCGGGACCCCCAGCAGTGGCGGCGGAGCGGGAGGAGGACCTAGGGCAGCTACAGCAGTACAACACTGCTGCCGCTGTCACATCAGGACCCCCAGCAGTGGCACCCCTCCCGCGATCACTGCACCCCTGTGATCGTGGCACACACACACCACCCCACACCGCACCCATGATCGTGGCAACCCCGCACCCTTCCCGCAATCACTGCTCCCCCTCACACCCCACCCGCGATCGCGGAAGCCCCGCACCCCACTTGCAATTGCCGGCACCCCCGCACCTCACGTACATCCCACTCCGCTACCCACTTATTGTTTTAGTACAAGGGGAGCTGTCCCCCCAACTGAACAATAAGTAGGCTGACACTGATCAGCAGTGACCACCTACTTCTTCCCCATCGCTGTCTGCTAGTGACAGGGTCAGCACAGGATCCCCGGGCAGCAGTGGAGTAGGGGCCAGGAGGAGGTTCAGGGGCAGTTGCAGCTGTCTATCACTGTGCTGTGCCTGTCACCCTGGAAACCTTAACGGTGGTGGAGATGGTGCGGGAAGTGGGATGCTGCTGCTGGCAGGGGGATGGGGACCTTTCTGATGGGATGTGCTGCTGGAGCAGACCAGGAGACTGTCCCCCAGGTGACACAGGCACAGAGAAAAGTCGCCATACACTGTAGTGGGGCACCGCCACCTCCCCCCCCCCCCCCCCCCCGCCGTACAGTATCTACTATTTAAACACTTAACTAGGTCGGACAGTTCACTCCTGCTATCCTAGCAGTGACCCCGCACCCTTCGTCCTTCCTGTACTCACTGGTGCTTCATCTCCAATTCTGGGAGCATCATGAGGTGTCGGGAGCACTCCTCTGTACTGCACCTCTGACCCCTTACAGCAGCCTGCGCTCAGCATTCCCGGTAGATGGACTGGGACCGGATGAATGGTATCATGTTGCAGCTCATGTCCTGCCTGCAGTGCCACCGGTGCCCACAGTACATCCTGCCTAACCAGGACCTCTTCCAGATGCCCATTTAAAATGCAGCATGTTTAAATGCTGCCTAGATTTTCAGTCACATAGCACTGTTTATTTCCACATTGTGTTCAAAGAATATCCAACCCAGGGGTAAATTTACTAAGATGGGAGTTCTGTTTAAGATGGGATGTTGCCCATAGCAACCAATCAGATTCTACTTCTCATTTATCTAGCACCTTCTAGAAGATAATATCTGGACTCTGGTTGCTATGGGCAACATCCCATCTTAAATAGAACTCCTTTCTTAGTAAATTTACCCCCCAGTCTGGGACTCATCTGTTACATTGTATTTACAGGCAAAGGTAACTACGAAACAACTTGCTACTTTTTAACAAACCCTATTGCACCAGATTTCAATTTATGATCTGAGGAAACTGTGCCAGCTTTATAGTGAAAATGATCTTTACAACATTATACAACAGAAATCAATGAGTAACTCATCTTAATGAGGAAGAGCATTTTATTCTTATCAGCAAAAGCATACTTATAGAGTGTCACCATTACAGGTATAATCACTGCTATTACAGCAAATAGACAATATCAACGTAGGGCCCGATTCAGACCTGGTCGCTGCTTTGCGTTTTCACACAGTGGGTGTTCAGCGATTAACTGCGCATGCATATGCACTGCAATGCGCACGCGCATCCGCAAACAACAACTGTCATCGCCGGTCAGCAACAGGATGGTGCGAAATTCTAATCACACAGCCATTGGCATGCTGATTGACAGAAAGAGGCGGTTTGTGGGTGGTAACTGACCGTTTTCTGGGAGTGTCAGGGAAAACGCAGGCGTTTCCAAGTGATTTTCAGGGAGGGTGTATGACGTCAGCTCCGGCCCCAATCAGCCCGTTCTCATCGCACTGTAGGAGTAAGTCCTGGTCTGCTCACACTGGTAAAAACCATTCACTGGTGAGTGAGGTGTGAACGGATTTGCAGCTGTCCGCTGACTGAGGGATTTTTAGCTGCCCGGCGTACACATGTGATCGCAAATTTGCACAGCGAGTATTCACTCACCTTGGGCAGCAACAATCTGATCGCAGGACAATAATTTTAGCAGCCCAGCGATCATGTCTGGATTTGGCCCATAATTAACTGAGCTGCTTGATTTTAAATACTCACAAAATATTGCAAAAGCTGTGTGGGGGGAGGGGGGGGGTTGGGGGCGGGGGGTTTAAACAAATATTTATCCAGGAGTAGGCAGACACTGTCCACTGTCCACCTACTTCTTTCACATCACAAGTTGGAAAGAAGTTGGTTGGTTGGCTGGTCTGATGAAGAAGTTGGTTAGGTGTGTAGAGCACTGTTTTAGTTGGACAGAAAAGTTGGATGGTTGGTCAATTGGATGGTTGGAGGAAAGTTGGTCTGATGCATGGCTAGCATTTGATTATCACTAAGTTGGTCGCTGTTTTTTAAGCGGTTATTTTACTTTCATTCTCTGAGAGTAAGCTGTGTAACTTTTTTAGTATGCCAAGCAAAGTACAGAGTGTTGACTGGTCACCTACAAAATAATTACTTTACATGAAGAAGGTTATACTTACAACGAAATGATAACAAAAGTAGGTGGCAACATAACTAAAGCAGGAATTTAGAAACTGTGGAATAAGTATCATCAGACTCTGGGGGTCATTCCGAGTTGTTCGCTCGTTGCCGATTTTCGCAATGGAGCGATTAAGGCAAAAATGTGCATGCGCATGGCACGCAGCGCGCATGCGCTAAGTATTTTAGCACAAAACTTAGTAGATTTACTCATGTCCGAATGAAGAATTTTCACAGTTGAAGTGATCGGCGTGTGATTGACAGGAAGTGGGTGTTTCTGGGCGGAAACTGACCATTTTCTGGGAGTGTGCGGAAAAACGCAGGCGTGCCAGGATAAAACGCGGGAGTGGCTGGAGAAATGGGGGAGTGGCTGGCCGAACGCAGGGCGTGTTTGTGACGTCAAACCAGGAATGAAACGGGCTGAGCTGATCGCAGTGTAGGAGTAAGTCTCGAGCTACTCAGAAACTGCTAAGAATTATTTATATGCAATTCTGCTAATCTTTCGTTCGCTATTCTGCTAAACTAAGATACACTCCCAGAGGGCGGCGGCCTAGCGTGTGCAATGCTGCTAAAATCTGCTAGCGAGCGAACAACTTGGAATGAGGGCCTCTGTCCATTCAAAACCAAATTGGTAAAGGTAAGAAAAGAACCACAACACCGGTCTGTGATAGAAGAATGAAAATACTGTGCATGAGAGACAGAAAAAAATAATCTGAGGCAACCCAAAATGATTTACGTGAATGTGGTGTAAACATCAGTGCCAGGACTGTTTGACACAGACTTCAGTATTTTGGAATAAACGCCAGAATCCCAAGGAAAAAGTAACTTTTATCTCTCAAAGACAGAAAAGATTATAATGGCCTAAAAAGCATATTAATTGGTCAGAAGAACAATCCAACAGTGTCATCTGGAGTGACAAAACCAGAATATCCATATTTGGTAGTGATGGCATGAAATATGAATAAAAGGAGAAAATTTGCTACCTGAGTGCACAACACTTCCTGTGAAGCATCCAGTTAGTGTTATACTATGGGGATGTATGACAGCAAAAGGTGTGGGACGAATTTATGTGATCAATGGCACTTTATATGGCAGCAAATACATCAGTGTCCCGCAGTGGGGATGGGGGAGAAGTTGGGGGGAGCACAAACTATGCATGGTAGTGGGTAAGCAGCGGGTGAATAGACGCTGTGCGCATGCACACAGCATCTATACTAAGTGCATAGAGAGCCTGGGGGCATCACAGCATAACGAAGAGTACTGGGAATGCCCGCACAGTGACGGAAAAAGGAGTAACATGAGGCTCCGACCCTTTCCCTTAGGCTCCACTCCCTTTCTGATGCGGGCGCGCTTTCGGAATGCCAAAGTACCTGACCCACTGGCCACCAATGTTGGGAGGTATGTAACTGCAGTGGAAGGCTTCCCGACGAAGTACTAATGAATATTGGGGGTAATTCCAAGTTGATCGCAGCAGGATTTTTGATAGCAATTGGGCAAAACCATGTGCACTGCAGGAGAGGCAGATATAACATGTGCAGAGAGAGTTAGATTTGGGTGGGGTGTGTTCAATCTGCAATCTAATTTGCAGTGTAAAAATAAAGCAGCCAGTATTTACCCTGCACAGAAACAAAATAACCCACCCAAATCTAACTCTCTCTTCAAATGTTATATCTGCCCCCCCTGCAGTGCACATGGTTTTGCCCAATTGCTATCAAAAATCCTGCTGCGATCAACTTGGAATTACCCCCATGGTGCACTGTCTGGAACTACCGATGGTGCTACTGCATACAACGTGGGCATCTCTGGGCTTGCACATTTCGGTGGTGGGTAAGCAGCGGGTGAATAGACGCACAGCATCTATACTCAGTGCATAGAGAGCCTGGGGGCATCACAGCATAACGAAGAGTACTGGGAATGCCCGCACAGTGACGGAAAAAGGAGTAACACGAGGCTCCGACCCTTTCCCTTAGGCTCCACTCCCTTTCTGATGCGGGCGCGCTTTCGGAATGCCAAAGTACCTGACCCACTGGCCACCAATGTTGGGAGGTATGTAACTGCAGTGGAAGGCTTCCCGACGAAGTACTAATGAATATTGGGGGTAATTCCAAGTTGATCGCAGCAGGATTTTTGATAGCAATTGGGCAAAACCATGTGCACTGCAGGAGAGGCAGATATAACATGTGCAGAGAGAGTTAGATTTGGGTGGGGTGTGTTCAATCTGCAATCTAATTTGCAGTGTAAAAATAAAGCAGCCAGTATTTACCCTGCACAGAAACAAAATAACCCACCCACATCTAACTCTCTCTTCAAATGTTATATCTGCCCCCCCTGCAGTGCACATGGTTTTGCCCAATTGCTATCAAAAATCCTGCTGCGATCAACTTGGAATTACCCCCATGGTGCACTGTCTGGAACTACCGATGGTGCTACTGCATACAACGTGGGCATCTCTGGGCTTGCACATTTCGGTGGTGGGTAAGCAGCGGGTGAATAGACGCACAGCATCTATACTCAGTGCATAGAGAGCCTGGGGGCATCACAGCATAACAAAGAGTACTGGGAATGCCCGCACAGTGACGGAAAAAGGAGTAACACGAGGCTCCGACCCTTTCCCTTAGGCTCCACTCCCTTTCTGATGCGGGCGCGCTTTCGGAATGCCAAAGTACCTGACCCACTGGCCACCAATGTTGGGAGGTATGTAACTGCAGTGGAAGGCTTCCCGACGAAGTACTAATGAATATTGGGGGTAATTCCAAGTTGATCGCAGCAGGATTTTTGATAGCAATTGGGCAAAACCATGTGCACTGCAGGAGAGGCAGATATAACATGTGCAGAGAGAGTAAGATTTGGGTGGGTTATTTTGTTTCTGTGCAGGGTAAATACTGGCTGTTTTATTTTTACACTGCAAATTAGATTGCAGATTGAACACACCCCACCCAAATCTAACTCTCTCTGCACATGTTATATCTGCCTCCCCTGCAGTGCACATGGTTTTGCCCAATTGCTAACAAAAATCCTGCTGCGATCAACTTGGAATTACCCCCATTGTGCGAAACTAAGAAATGTACTTTTCTACAGTTCAGCACGTATAACTGTTATCAAAATATAAATTTGTGTTATAAAGTTCATTATATTATGTTCTAAATGAAATTGCCATTGTAATGTGTACCTTTTGGTATAATACTAAAATATATTAGTGCTATATGCACATTTTACAAAAGGTTTCCACAATTTTGGCCACTACTGTACATTGTATATGAGTCTTACTTGCTAGTAACTTCCCTGTATTTTAATTGATAGAAGTCCAATATTGCTTGCCTAATTACAGTATATCCAGGCCTCCAAGACAGAGAGGGAACATGGTCAAGCATAGGAATGTCCACGCCCGCTTGGGTAAAGATTCACTATGAAGAATGTGCCCCACTGGGCCGGGCCGGGCCCACCAGGCAAATCCAGACCTGTATAACCAGTATCAGCGCCAAATCCTTCTTTGAGCCCCTGCTTCTATTAAACTACTCAGCTCTAGACAATCTGCTTTATGATTATCTCAATTTATTTATTTTTGACAATGGCCAGCAAAGTGTCATGGAGTGTGTACATGAGCTGGCTTATTACAGATCCAGATTTCATGGGAAAAATATATGGCTGTTTTTTTAATTCTTCAGACAAAAACATTGTTAATCAGGCGGCTGCTGTATGGTAAATAATCCCCTCAGCACATTAGAACATTTTTTTCCCATTTTACAGCTGCTTTTAGGATGAATCTTAAACAGATACTTGGGAAGATCCACTGCACATCAATGATAATGCCTACAGCAAGTGTCACATAACAAATCACATTTGAAAGATTGTTCAGATATCTAATTACAGAAATTTTACTCTTGGTACCCTGCTCATTTCCATGTATAATAGCCTACTCTGTCTTACGATGCCTAAAGGCTTTGAATTGCATTACAGACCCTCTGAGGAGGAGATTTACAAAGCAATCTGTGTTGCAATATTTGACAGGCATATGTGATAGGAAAAAGTAATTTTTTTTAACCCTATGTAAACCCTGTGGGTCACTAAAATCTACAGAACATTGGGGGTCATTCCGACCTGTTCGCACGCTAGCTATGTTTTGCAGTGCTGCGATCAGGTCAAAATGCAGCAAAACTGCGCATGCATATGCACTGTTGCTGTGCGATGGGTTTAACGAAGAATCCATTCGCACAGCCGATCGCAAGAAGATTGACAGGAAGAAGGCATTTCTGGGTGTCAACTGACCGTTTTCATGGAGTGGTTGGAAAAACGCAGGAGTGTCCAAGCGTTTGCAGGGCGGGTGTCTGACGTCAATTCCGGGACCGGACAGGCTGATGTGATCGCAGCGGCTGAGTAAGTTCAGACCTACTCAGAAACTGCACAAACTGTTTTTGTACCCCTCGGATGCACAAGCGTTCACACACTTGCAAAGCAAAAATACACTCCCCCATAGGCGGCGACTATCTGATCGCAGTGCTGCAAAAAATAGCTAGTGAGCGATCAACTCGGAATGATCCCCATAATTCGATGATGTTGAGAAACTGTCTTCCATAAACTCAAAGGGTGGTATTCAATTATTTTCACCTCCTTCCACACCCTCTCTGTTTCTGCTGATGGGTGTGGTATAATAATTTCAGCTCGCTACCCCCAGAGTAGCGGGGGCACCCAACCCTTTATGCAGCTTAACCTGATTACTATATACGTGATATGCGCGAAAACAGGGTTCACTTTAGAAAGGAGATTGGACGTGATATATCATTTGAATACCACTCATAGAATTCTACATCTGTAAACTCACACAAGACAAATAATAATCACATTTACTGTTTGCGGTTTAAAATTTCTCGCCATGATTTAATAGTTAAAATTGTGGCAAGTTCCCTCAAAATATTTATAGCGTGTATGGAAAAACTATGGATCTGGATTTTACACAAGTTTAACAAAGTGGAAGAACTACAGTATTGTCCTTGTCAGCATTAGGTTATATGCTGACAGAGACAATACTGTAGTTCTTCCACTTTGTTAAAGGCGGTTTCCCTCATATGTGTATCTATAATGTGTGCATGGTATGCTATGCACATGGGCCTCTGGTTCCAGGGGTGCCCACAATGTACACACTGCACCCATTTTATTAACCTTACCACTCTGGAGTCCTACGTCAGCTGGTGCTGCAGAGAAGTCACCGGGAACATGACATGGGCTCAGAACCTGATGCTCTCATGGGAAATAGACTTTACTTTCTATCTCTGCATGATAACAGCTCTCTGTCCAGGAACAAAAGATGCCCTATGGAAAGTAACATAGAAACATAGAATATGACAGCAGATAAGAACCACTTGGCCCATCTAGTCTGCCATACATGCACACATTTACACACTAGGGTTATTTTTTTTCTGGTGCCATTTGACCTATCAGTATATTTTTGGAGTGTGGGAGGAAACCTGAAGTACTCGGAGTAAACCCACACAAACAACTCAAAATATCTCCCTACCCGACCTCTTCGTTCTTCACAAGACCTACAGTACATCTCTCATCCACACTCATTATTCGCTCCTATTGACGATTGCAGGACTTTGGCTGCACCCACTCTGTGGAATGCCCTCCCACACACAATAAGACTCTCCTCTAGTCTCCAAACCTTTAAATGTTTCCTGAAAACTCTTCAGGCAAGCTTATCAAATTCCGAAACCGCACACATAACCTTCATAAACTTTTCTATCCACTGTAGAGTCCACTCATATCCTCACATATTTGCTTGTTCTCCACTTTCCCATCCTCCTGACGCCAGGACAACATTGCTGTGTGACCATATCATACAGCCCACTAAGAACCTTTGCAATCTGGTGGACCTATATGCAATAGGTAACACCTATCCATCTGTATGAATCCCTACTTCCCTATAGATTGTAAGCTTGCGAGCAGTGCCTTCCTACCTCTATGTCTGTCTGTTATTACCCAGTTTTATTTTTCCATTGTTGTTTTCAATTGTTTTGTTTTATGTTATCACTGTTTCCAATTGTAAAGCACAACAGAATTTGCTGTGCTATATAAGAAACTGTTAATAAATAAATAATATACAAACACCATACATGTAGAGCCATGGTGGGAGTCAAACCCATGACCTCAGTGCTATGAGGCAGTAATGCTAACCATTACACCATACTATACTACTATACTTATCTTTGCCCTGTCAGAATTCCCACCAACGGGATGCCACAGTTGGTATTCTGATCACCGGCATCCCCAATGTCAGCATTTCATACCCAATACTTATAGCCTTTAAGCTACACCCCACAGTAGATACAAGGAGAGGGAAACTGCACAGTTATGCATGGTCTGATGATCACTTTTGCACAGTAGTGTGGGCAGACCTGGAAACTGAAATAAAAGTGATCAAATTTGTGATCGGCAAGATCTGGTACCTCTCCCTCCATATTACACTTGGGGATCCTTAATATTTGTTTGTACCCGCAAACATCTTTTAATAAAGCCCCCCCCCCCCCCCCGTTTATATTGTCTATAGTTTCACATGAATACATAGCAGCAATAGTATGAGCAGTAGTTTTAGAATAATAAAGAAATTATTACATGACGCTGCATTGATGATGTTCGCCAGGTAAAAATTAACATGCAGAAGACCAACCTTGACAAATTAATACAAAGTTTTTATGACTGCTCTAGTTACTTTGTTGAATTACTTAATTTAATCAATCCTCGTATAATTACTAAAAATTAAGTGAAGAAGAAAACTCACATCCTGCAATGTTTGATGTGATTTTATTAGAAAACCGGATAATTGTTTCAGGAATAAAGCCTGTTTTATTAGTCATAGATCACAGTAAATTGAGTTCTGCATAGGGACTTCTGCTCCAGGAGCAGAGAACATTTTTGGGGACCGTTGCTAAGCAATGGGAAAATTGTTTAGTTGAAGTTAATTTTCTGTCAGTCAAGGAAAGAAAAAACTTACATTATATGAACTAATTTATATAAACTCCCTTCGGGACTAGTAATTTAGCTACAATCATGAAAAATGCGTTATTTTCATGGCGTTGGAGATATTACATTACACTCAAAAATATCACGCTGCTGCAATAATCATGGAATTTCATTACTCACCCGATGTTGCTTAGGTGATATACAATGTAACAGGAAGTATGTTGGCTTGGTGTTTTCATGTTCTTCCTATGTACTCATGTATTTCCTGTGAGTGCTCCGGTTTCCTCGCATGGTTCAGACATACTGTAATAAATGTATTATTTTTTAGATTATACATGGGTCTGGAAAGATTTCTCTATGTTATAAAAAACTTTTACATTTTTGCAGTTATGCTCTATAAGAATAAACTCTATAGCACACTGCATGGGATAATCATGTCTTGTATATTATATAGAATAGATTATTATTATTATTATTATTATTATTATTATACTACTACTTATTATTATTATTATTATTATTATTATTATTAGCAGTACCATAGTTTTAGTATTTTCACTGTTAACTTTTTTTCTTTTTTTCTTTCTAATAGTTCCAGACAAAACTAGAAATAATTAAATTCTATTTGGCCACTGGGGTTACTGACATCCTATTAAAACCTTCAGTTCTCCATATAGTACATTTTGTTCCAAACAAATTAATTTATAAAAATCAATAGGTACAACGGGTGGTCTTCAGTTTGCCGGCTGTTGGGATCCCGACGCACAGTATACTGGCGCCGGAATCTCGACACCCGGCATACTGACACCTTTTCTCCCTCTTGGGGGTCCACGACCAGCTATCAGTATGCCGGCGGTCAGGATTCCAGCGCCGGTATGCTGGCCGCCAGGAGCCCGGCCACCGGCATATCATACTACACCCACTACAACAAGTTTCTTTATACGATGTCAACTGTCTACATTTCTTTTATTTCAAGAAAGTAAATAGATAAGACACCTATTCATAAACAAATTGTAATTTCCCTCTTACGGCCCCCATATATCTGCGACATATTACTGCTATTTGCCAATCCTCGATGGCTGGGTAGGAGAATCAGAAATATTAAACATGTTTTAAAAATCCTGAATCCCGGATCCTGACTGAAAATAATCAGGATCGGCAAATCAGGGATTTTTAACATGGTTAATTTCCCCAACGGATCACCAATCATCAATGGCCGCGGATCAGCAGATAGACGATGCTGGCAGATCAGAGAATCGTGGAAATAGTTTCCAGATGTATGGGGGCCTTACGAATGAAACATTGTATTTCTCTGACGTCCTAGTGGATGCTGGGAACTCCGTAAGGACCATGGGGAATAGACGGGCTCCGCAGGAGACTGGGCACTCTAAAAGAAAGATTAGGTACTATCTGGTGTGTACTGGCTCCTCCCTCTATGCCCCTCCTCCAGACCTCAGTTAGAATCTGTGCCCGGCCAGAGCTGGATGCACCTAGTGGGCTCTCCTGAGCTTGCTAGAAAGAAAGTATTTGTTAGGTTTTTTATTTTCAGTGAGATCTGCTGGCAACAGACTCTTTGCTACGTGGGACTGAGGGGAGAGAAGCAAACCTACCTGCGTGCAGCTAGCTTGTGCTTCTTAGGCTACTGGACACCATTAGCTCCAGAGGGTTCGAACACAGGGCCTGACCTCGATCGTCCATTCCCGGAGCCGCACCGCCGTCCCCCTTGCAGAGCCAGAAGACAGAAGAAGGAGATAAAATCGGCGGCAGAAGACTCCGGTCTTCATTAAGGTAGCGCATAGCACTGCAGCTGTGCGCCATTGCTCCCACTGCACACCACACACTCCGGTCACTGTAGGGTGCAGGGCGCTGGGGGGGGAGGGGGGGGCGCCCTGGGCAGCAATAAGTATACCTTTTGGCAATATATACACATAATACAGTCTGGAAAACTGTATATGTGTAAAACCCCAGCCATTTTTAGTCAGAAACAGGACAGAAGCCCGCCGCTGAGGGGGCCGGGCCTTCTTCCTCAGCACACCAGCGCCATTTTCTCTTCACAGCTCCGCTGGAAGGAAGCTCCCCAGGCTCTCCCCGGCAGTATCCTGGTACACAAAGGGTGAAAAGAGAGGGGGGGGGGGGGGGGGGGCACATAAATTTAGGCGCAAAATTTGTATATACAGCAGCTACTGGGTAAACACTGAGTTGTAGTGTAATCCCTGGGTTATATAGCGCTGGGGTGTGTGCTGGCATACTCTCTCTCTGTCTCTCCAAAGGGCCTTGTGGGGGAACTGTCCTCAAATAGAGCATCCCCTGTGTGTGTGGTGTGTCGGTACGCATGTGTCGACATGTCTGAGGTAAAAGGCTCCTCTAAGGAGGTGATAGAGCGGATATGTGTGTGAAAGGGTGTCTCCGTCGACAACGCCGACACCTGTTTGGATATGTGTAAGTGCTAAGGTGAATTTATTGCACATAAGGTTAGGGAACAGACAGGAAATCTACCCTGGTCTGTCCCTATGTCACAGAGACTTTCAGAGTTTCTCAATGCTCACTATCCATAATAACAAACACTGGTATCGACATGGAGTTTAACTCCACTGTCGACTACGATAATGCAAAGTTACAACCAAGATGGCTAGAAGGTATTCAATATATGATTATTGAAATAAAAGATGATTTGCATATCACTGATGACTCATCTGTCCCTGACACGAGTACACATGTTTAAGGGGAAGAATGCTGAGGTAAATTTCCCTCCTCTCATGAGGAAAAAGAGCGGGAATCTCCAGACAAAAGACGGCAGCTTCCCACAAGAGAATTCTCAGGCTGTATCCTTTCCCCACTAGGGCCAGGATATGTTGAGAATCTTCCCCTGGGGTGTCCTGTTTACACAGATGGTAGCACTTGCTATTCTCAGGGAACCTGCAGATAGTGTGCACATTCTAGTATACTACCCAGACCGGCGATGGTGTCGGCATGGGTTTATAGCGCTGTGGCAGCGTGGACAGGTACCTTATCAGCAGAGATGAGACCCTAGTATGCAATATAAATATATTAAAGATGCTGTCTTAAGTGATAGATATATAGTTATAAAGCATGCCCAAAGAGACATGAGTATACTGGGTCCTAGAGTCAAAGCTATGTCGAACTCTGTTTGACGTGTCCTGTAGAATATGCATTGGACAGATGATGCCGACTTAAGAGGCATATGGAAGGCTGAGGATTGTGTGGAGAAGGGTTCTCGGGCCTGGTCTCCACAGCTATAGCTGGTAATTCTGCTAGTTTGCCTTATATTCCTGCACAGCCTAAGAAAGCATGACATTATTAAATGCAGCCTTTCGAATAAAGAAACAAGAAAGTCTGAGGTGCGTCCTTTCTTGTCAGAGCCGGGCAGCTAGTTCCCAGGAACAGAAGTCCTCCCCGGCCCCTACAAAAATCCACCAATGTCGCTGGGGCTCCACAGGCGGAGCTAGGCCCGGTGGGGACACACCTTCGTAAGTTCAGCCACAAGTGGGTTCACTCCCTGTTCGATCCCTGGGCAATAGATATTGTGTCTCAGGGATACAAGCTGGACTGTGAGAAAATGCCCCCTCACCGACGGCCCTGCGGGCTTCCCCCCAAGAGAGGGAGCCAGTGTTAACTGCAATTCACAAATTGTATCTTTAACAAGTGGTGGTCAAGGGTCCCCTCCTTCAACAAGAGGGTGTTATTATTAGACCATGTTGTAATCCCGAAACCAGACGGTTCGGTCAGACCCATATTGAATTAAAAATCCCTGAACATATACCTGAGAAGGTTCAAGTTCACGATGGAATCGCTAAGAGCGGTCAGTGCAAGCCTAAAAAGGGGGAGGCTTTATTGTGAATCGGCACATAAGGGATGCATACCTTCAGGTCCCCATTTATCCACCTCATTAGGCGTACCTCAGAATTGCGGTACGGGATTGTCATTACCAATTTCAGATGTTGCCGTTTGGTCTCTCCACGGCCCCGAGAATATTCACCATGGTAATGGCGGATATGATTGTGCTCTTGCGGAAGCAAGGTGTCACTATTATCACGTACTTGGACGATCTCCTCATAAAAGCGAGATCAAGAGAGCAGTTGCTGAACAGCGTATCACTTTCTCTGGAAGTGTAACGGCAACACGGCTGGATTCTATATATTCCAAAGTCGCAGTTGGTTCCTACAGCTCATCTGCCTCTCCTAGGCACGATCCTAGACACAGACCAGAAAAGGGTTTATCTCCCGATAGAGAGAGCTCAGGAGCTCATGACACTGGTCAGGAATCTATTAAAACCAAAACAGGTGTAAGTGTATCAGTGCACTCGAGTCCTGGGAAGGATGGTGGCATCATACGAGGCCATCCCATTAGGCAGGTTCCATGCGAGGACTTTCCAATGGGATTTACTGGACAAGTGGTCCGGATCACCTCTTCAGAGGCATCGGTTAATCACCCTATCCCCCAGGGCCAGGGTGTCTCTCCTGTGGTGGCTGCAGAGTGCTCACCTTCTCGAGGGCCGCAGATTCGGCATTCAGGACTGGATCCTGGTGACCACGGATGCAAGCCTCCGAGGGTGGGGGGGCAGTTAAACAGGGAAGAAATTTCCAAGGTCTGTGGTCAAGTCAACAGACTTGCCTTCACACCCATATCCTGGAACTAAGGGCCATATACAACGCCCTAAGTCAAGTGGAGATCCTGCTTCGCGACCAACCAGTTCTGATCCAGTCAGACCGCAGGGGTTCATGTAAACCGCCAAGGCGGCACAAGGAGCAGGGTGGCGAGAGTAGAAGCCACCAGAATTCTTCGCTGGGCGGAGAATCAAGTAAGCACACTGTCAGCAGTGTTCATTCCGGGAGTGGACAACTGGGAAGCAGACTTCCTCAGCAGGCACGACCTCCACCCGGGAAAGTGGGGACTTCATCAGGAAGTCTTCACGCAGTTTGCAAATTGATGGAAACTGCCTAAGGTGGACTAGATGGCGTCCCACCTCAATAAAAAGCTAAAAAAGGTTTTACGCCGGGTCAAGGGACCCTCAGGTGATAGCTGTGGTCGCACTAGTAACACCGTGGGTGTTCCAGTCGGTCTCTGTATTCCCTCCTCTTCTTCTCATACCCAAAGGCTGAAAATTGTAATAAAAGGAGGAGTGTAAACAATATTCTTTGCTCCGAATTGGCCAAGAAGGACTCGGTACCCGGAGCTGCAGAAAATGCTCTCAGAGGACTCAGGGCTTCTGCCTTTTAGACAGGACATGTTGCAACTAGTGATGAGCGGGTTCGGTTCCTCGGAATCCGAACCCGCCCGAACTCCACTTTTATTTACACGGGTCCGAGCGACTCGGATCCTCCCACCTTGCTCGGTTAACCCGAGCGCGCCCGAACGTCATCATCCCGCTGTCGGATTCTCGCGAGACTCGGATTCTATATAAGGAGCCGCGCGTCGCCGCCATTTTTCACACGTGCATTGAGATTGATAGGGAGAGGACGTGGCTGGCGTCCTCTCCGTTGTATTAGAAAAAAAAAAAACTGAGTGACTTAGTTTTAATTGTGGGGAGGATTGGGGACGGGGAGCAGCTGTTAGGGAGTACAGTGCAGGGTTTTGAGTTTAATCCGTTGTTTCTCTGCCTGAAAAAAAACGCTCCACCATATCTGTGCTCACTCAGTGTGCTGCACTGCTGCATGATATATCTGTGCTGAGTGCACTGCTCACACTGCCTAATTGTGGGGACTGGGGAGCAGTTATAGCAGGAGTACAGTGCACAGTTTTGCTGACAGTGACCACCAGTCCAGTATACGTTTGTCTGCCTGAAAAACACTGTGGTGTTTTTTTTTTTCTTTCTTCATGCTAGTTTGTTTAGCAGTCTGCTGACAGTGTCCACCAGGTCCGTTATACAGTATATTATATATATAATTAAGCACTAAGCAGCAGTACGGTAGGCCACGGCTGTACCTACCTCTGTGTCGTCAGTGCACTCGTCGTCCATAAGTATAAGTAATACTATACTATCCATCCATCTACATTGTATACCTGTGGTGTTTTTTTTTCTTTCTTCATAGTCATACTAGTTTGTTTAGCAGTCTGCTGACAGTGTCCACCAGGTCCGTTATACAGTATATCATATATATAAGCACTAAGCAGCAGTACGGTAGGCCACAGCTGTACCTACCTCTGTGTCGTCACTCGTCGTCCATAAGTATAAGTAATACTATACTATCCATCCATCTACATTGTATACCTGTGGTGTTTTTTTTTTCTTTCTTCATACTAGTTTAGCAGTCTGCTGACAGTGTCCACCAGGTCCGTTATACAGTATATCATATATATAAGCACTAAGCAGCAGTACGGTAGGCCACGGCTGTACCTACCTCTGTGTCGTCAGTCGTCGTCCATAAGTATAAGTAATACTATACTATCCATCCATCTACATTGTATACCTGTGGGTTTTTTTTTCTTTCTTCATACTAGTTTAGCAGTCTGCTGACACTGTCCACCAGGTCCGTTATACAGTATAATATCATATATATAAGCACTAAGCAGCAGTACGGTAGGCCACGGCTGTACCTACCTCTGTGTCGTCACTCGTCGTCCATAAGTATAAGTAATACTATACTATCCATCCATCTACATTGTATACCTGTGGTGTTTTTTTTCTTTCTTCATACTAGTTTAGCAGTCTGCTGACACTGTCCACCAGGTCCGTTATACAGTATAATATCATATATATAAGCACTAAGCAGCAGTACGGTAGGCCACGGCTGTACCTACCTCTGTGTCGTCACTCGTCGTCCATAAGTATAAGTAATACTATACTATCCATCCATCTACATTGTATACCTGTGGTGTGTTTTTTTTCTTTCTTCATACTAGTTTGTTTAGCAGTCTGCTGACAGTGTCCACCAGGTCCGTTATACAGTATATCATATATATAAGCACTAAGCAGCAGTACGGCAGGCCACGGCTGTACCTACCTCTGTGTCGTCAGTCGTCGTCCATAAGTATAAGTAATACTATACTATCCATCCATCTACATTGTATACCTGTGGTGTTTTTTTTTCTTTCTTCATACTAGTTTGTTTAGCAGTCTGCTGACAGTGTCCACCAGGTCCGTTATACAGTATATCATATATATAAGCACTAAGCAGCAGTACGGTAGGCCACGGCTGTACCTACCTCTGTGTCGTCAGTCGTCGTCCATAAGTATAAGTAATACTATACTATCCATCCATCTACATTGTATACCTGTGGTGTTGTTTTTTTCTTTCTTCATACTAGTTTAGCAGTCTGCTGACACTGTCCACCAGGTCCGTTATACAGTATAATATCATATATATAAGCACTAAGCAGCAGTACGGTAGGCCACGGCTGTACCTACCTCTGTGTCGTCACTCGTCGTCCATAAGTATAAGTAATACTATACTATCCATCCATCTACATTGTATACCTGTGGTGTTTTTTTTTTCTTTCTTCATACTAGTTTGTTTAGCAGTCTGCTGACAGTGTCCACCAGGTCCGTTATACAGTATATGATATATATAAGCACTAAGCAGCAGTACGGTAGGCCACGGCTGTACCTACCTCTGTGTCGTCAGTGCACTCGTCGTCCATAAGTATAAGTAATACTATACTATCCATCCATCTACATTGTATACCTGTGGTGTTTTTTTTTTTCTTTCTTCATACTAGTTTGTTTAGCAGTCTGCTGACAGTGTCCACCAGGTCCGTTATACAGTATAATATCATATATATAAGCACTAAGCAGCAGTACGGTAGGCCACGGCTGTACCTACCTCTGTGTCGTCAGTCGTCGTCCATAAGTATAAGTAATACTATACTATCCATCCATCTACATTGTATACCTGTGGTGGCTTTTAGTTGTGCGCAAAATATGGAGAACAAAAATGTGGAGGATAAAAAAATAGGGAAAGATCAAGATCCACTTCCACCTCGTGCTGAAGCTGCTGCCACTAGTCATGGCCGAGACGATGAAATGCCATCAACGTAGTCTGCCAAGGCCGATGCCCAATGTCATAGTACAGAGCATGTAAAATCCAAAACACAAAAGATCAGTAAAAAAATGACCCAAAAATCAAAATTAAAAGCGTCTGAGGAGAAGCGTAAACTTGCCAATATGCCATTTACGACACGGAGTGGCAAGGAACGGCTGAGGCCCTGGCCTATGTTCATGGCTAGTGGTTCAGCTTCACATGAGGATGGAAGCACTCTGTTACGCACACCAGTGCTAACAGGAGTATACCGTGTATAAACAGAGAGGGAAGCGAAGCAAACGAACTCACAGACAGTATAACATAACATACACAGGAGGTGATGGAATAACTAATAAACACAAAGTGAACGGAGAAGCCCAAAGGCTCAGGAATTGGGTGTCTCCCTAGTGTCAGGAATGCTCAGATGGAATAGAGCGGACAATGAAGCGATGTGTAGTGATTTAACATGTGGAGCACCTGAAATGATGTTGCTAAGAGCAACAGAAAAAACCCCAAAGGGTTACCAACGGGTGTGGGAATAAACTCCTTGGTCAGAGATAGAAATATAGACACAAGGAGAGTATCCACAATCCTAACCCCCACTTGCAGGGCACAGGTTCAGCCTACAGCCACTAAACTGACACCTGGACGCCCTGCACAGTGAGGGAGGATTAAGCAAACAGGTCTGAGAGTACAGCCGCAAACCTGCTGGGTTCACAGAATAGCAAAAGAACCCCAGCAGGTCAAACAACTGACTCCAGTCTTACTGCTAGGTCCGGATTGGCAGAATGAAGTACCGAATCCCAAGGCCTATTCGCAGTAAGCAACAAGTAAATACAAAGTCACACAGTACTAGCTAACTCTCTGGAACTGACTAACAAACAAAGATTCAGCAGCATTTGCCTAGCCTGAGAGGATGGTTTATATAGCAGGTGCTGTCCACACCCCACTCAGACCTCACAGACTGTGAGCACAAAACCAGCGCCGGATTCCCTACCATGCACAGAGCCTGTAACCACTACACAGTAAAAACCCGGACCGGAGTATCAGCTGCGCTCAGGTTACTTCGCTAACACTTGCCTCCCGGTTGCCATGGCGACGTGGCAGCACAGAGCAGGAGATCCTAACAGTACCCCCCCTCTGACGAGGGGTCAAAGAACCCCTACCACCGGGTTTATCGGGGAACTGCGAGAAGAAAGAGCGTATCAGTCTGGGGGCATGAAGATCACAACTGCGCACCCACGACCGCTCCTCCGGGCCATACCCCTTCCAGTGCACCAAAAATGACAGCCGACCCCGAACCATCTTGGAGTCAAGAACCCTTTCAACCACAAACTCCCTCTGACCCCGTATCAGAAGAGGAGAAGGTCTTCCACTGGAAGAAGGATTACTAACCGCCAGTTTTAAAAGGGAACAATGAAATGTTTTATTGATACCCAATGAACGGGGCAGATCTAATTGAAATGCCACCGGATTGATAACCCTGGTGATCTTATAAGGGCCGATGAACCGGGGGCCTAACTTATGAGATGGCTGTCTCAACTTCAAATTCTTGGTGGACAACCAGACGAAGTCTCCTAATTTGAAGTTGCAGGGTCTTCTCCGCTTATCAAAAACCCTTTTGGTCACTAATGACACAGACACAAGGCTTTCTTCAGATTCCTCCAAATACCCCTAAGGACCAAAACAACAGAGGAACCACCAGACGTGGAATCCAGGGGGTCAAAAGAATTGGCCTTAGGATGATGCCCATACACACAAAGGAAGGGAGAGATCCCTGTAGCAGAGTGAGCCGCGTTGTTATAGGCAAACTCCGCCATGGACAGATGAGCAACCCAGTCAGTATGACACTTGGAGACATAACACCTGAGAAACTGCTCCAAGGACTGGTTCACCCTCTCAGTCTGCCCATTAGACTGTGGATGGTAGCCTGACGACAAGCTCACAGAAATCTGGAGATCAGAACAAAATGCCCTCCAGAATTTGGCCACAAACTGGGATCCACGGTCAGAGACCACATCAAGTGGCAACCCGTGGAGGCGCACAACATGCTGCATAAATAACTCAGACAGGCGTCTGGCCGATGGCAACCCAACCAGTGGAACGAAATGCGCCATCTTCGAAAACGTGTCAACGACAACCCAAATGGCTGTCATCCCCGAGGATTTGGGCAAGTCCACCACAAAATCCATGAAAATGTGGGTCCATGGCTTAGACGGAATAGAGAGTGGATGTAATGGGCCGACAGGAACCCCTCTAGGAGTTTTATTTCGGGCACAAACGTCACATGCCCGAACCCACTGATCCACATCCCTAGCCACCGAGGGCCACCACACCGCCCTAGACAGCAACTCCCGAGTTCTGGCAATACCCAGATGCCCTGCCGACCTCTTGGCATGGAATTCCAGGAACACTCGCTGTCTTAACCTAGGAGGCACAAACAAGAGACCTACCGGAAGGTCTGGAGGAGCCTGCTCCTGTGCTCTAAGGACTAATGACAAGAGGTCCTGGGTAATGCCCACTTTAATACATGATGGGGACACAATGCTCCTCGGTGGTCTCTTGAACTGGAGCAAAACTCAGCGAGAGCGCATCAGCCTTGATGTTTTTTGACCCAGGGCGATATGTTATCAAAAAATTAAAGCGAGCAAAAAACAAAGCCCATCGTGCCTGCCTGGCATTGAGCCGCTTCGCTGACTCTAAATATGCCAGATTCTTATGGTCGGTGAGAATTGAGACCACAAACTTAGCCCCCTCAAGCCAGTGTCTCCACTCCCCGAGTGCATCCTTTATAGCCAACAATTCCCGGTTACCCACATCATAATTCATCTCGGCAGACGAAAATTTACGGGAAAAGTAAGCACAGGGATGAAGGCGATTATCAGACACCCCCATCTGAGAGAGCACTGCCCCAATACCTATCTCAGAGGCATCCACTTCTACCACAAAAGGACGCTCTGGATCTGGGTGTCGCAGCACCTTGGCCGAGACAAATGCCCTTTTGAGACGGGCAAAGGCCGGTTTGGCCTCACAAGACCAGTGAGCAACATCCGCCCCTTTCTTAGTGAGTGCCACCAAGGGGGCCACTATAGACGAAAATCCAGCGATAAACAGTCTATAAAAATTTGCAAAGCCCAGAAAACGCTGAAGCGCCTTCAAACTAGTGGGCTGCACCCAATCCAGGACTGCCTGTACCTTTGAACCCTCCATTTGGAAACCTTCTGAGGAGATAATATACCCTAGAAATGCGATTTGCTGGACTTCAAATTCGCACTTCTCCAGCTTCGCCCCAAGCTGGTGGTCTCTGAGTTTCTGGAGGACTAAGCGTACATGCTTCCGATGTTCCTCCAGGGAATGAGAGAAGATTAGGATGTCATCCAGATAAACAACTAAGAATCTATCCAAATATTCCCTGAGCACATCGTTCATGAATTCCTGGAAGACTGCCGGGGCATTAGAGAGCCCAAAAGGCATCACCAAATATTCATAATGCCCTGAGTGGGTATTAAAGGCAGTCTTCCATTCATCCCCCTCTCTTATTCGGATTAGATTGTAAACACCGCGTAGGTCAATCTTAGAAAAAATGGTGGCAGTATGAAGCTGGTCAAACAAAACCGAAATGAGAGGCAGTGGGTACGAGTTTTTAATCGTGATACGGTTCAATTCCCTAAAGTCGATGCAGGGTCGCAACGAACCGTCCTTTTTACACACGAAAAAGAACCCCGACCCAACTGGGGACTGTGAGGGTCTGATAAATCCCTTAGCCAAGTTCTCCTGAATGTACTCTGCCATAGCCTGAGTCTCAGGACGTGACAGGGAGTACAACCTGCTCTTGGGAAGCTTAGCATCCGGCAACAAATCAATGGCACAGTCATAGGGGCGATGGGGAGGTAGTACCTCCGCAACTTTTTGGAGAACACATCCGCAAAATCTGCATAACATCCTGGCAATCCTGGAAAACTTAGCTGCGAGAGCCTGACTGGAAGGCTCAAGCAACTCCTGAAACAATCACTACCCCAACTAAGAATCTCCCCAGAGACCCAGTCAAATTGAGGGTTATGGGCCCTTAACCAGGGTAACCCCAAAACCAATGGGGCAAAAGAACAGACAGTCACATAAAAAGACAATTTTTCAGAGTGTGTGGCTCCAATAAACAAAGGAATTTGGCTGGTGCAGGAGGTAATTTTACCCTGGGACAATGGTTCCCCGTTTAACCCACAGATCTCAATCTCTGATGCCAAAGGTACTGAGGGAACAGAGTGTTCCAGGGCGAATTGACGGTCCATGAAAACCCCATCGGCCCCACTGTCAACAAAGGCCTCAGTCTTGACAGTTTGACCGAGGATCTCCAAAGTCACCGGAATGAGAAAAGTCTTTTTGGGAAATTCTGACTTCTGGCCTGACAGGATATTTCCCATCACCCTCAGGCCCTGAAGTTTTCTGGTTTTTCTGGGCATGATACTACAACATGACCTTTATTCCCACAGTACAAACACAAACCCTGCTGTCTCCTCCGCGTCTTCTCACGCGAGGAGAGGCGGGTAGCCCCAATCTGCATAGGCTCCTCGGAATATTCCTCAGAGTCTGAGGTTCCCTTGGGAAAAAAGGAAACTGCGGTCTCCCTTTCAAGCCTACGCTCTCTCAGCCGTCTATCCACCCGGATGGATAACTGCATGAGCTGATCTAAGCTATCAGGCGAGGGATATTGTACCAGTTGGTCCTTTATCTGGTCAGAAAGGCCCCTTCGGTACTGGTTTCTCAGGGCTGGGTCATTCCACTGGGTATCATGAGCCAACCTCCGAAACTCCGTACTATAAACCTCAGCTGGCCGTCGCCCTTGCTTAAGAACCGTAATCTGAGCCTCGGCTGAAGCCATCTTGTCAGGGTCATCATACAAAATGCCCAGTGCTGTAAAAAAAGCATCAACACTTTTAAGCGACGGACAGTCAGGCTGTAACCCATATGCCCAGACCTGTGGGTCTCCTTGTAGCAAGGAAATCACCATGCCCACCCGCTGAATCTCCGACCCAGAAGACTGGGGCCTAAGCCTGAAATATAGCTTACAGCTCTCCTTGAAACAAAAGAACTGCGAGCGATCTCCAGAAAAACGATCCGGGAGATTTACTTTCGGCTCCTTAACCCCTGAACTTGCCGCTGCTGCTGCGGGAGCTCCGCTAGCTGCCTGCGGGGTGTTCATTTTAATGGACATCTCATTAAATTGTCGAGTCAGGACCTGCACCTCATCGACCACCTGTTGCAAAGTATTTTGAGGGGTATGCTCCATATTCCCACAAAATTTCAACAGGAGTAAGGCTGCTGAATATGTTACGCACACCAGTGCTAACAGGAGTATACCGTGTATAAACAGAGAGGGAAGCGAAGCAAACGAACTCACAGACAGTATAACATAACATACACAGGAGGTGATGGAATAACTAATAAACACAAAGTGAACGGAGAAGCCCAAAGGCTCAGGAATTGGGTGTCTCCCTAGTGTCAGGAATGCTCAGATGGAATAGAGCGGACAATGAAGCGATGTGTAGTGATTTAACATGTGGAGCACCTGAAATGATGTTGCTAAGAGCAACAGAAAAAACCCCAAAGGGTTACCAACGGGTGTGGGAATAAACTCCTTGGTCAGAGATAGAAATATAGACACAAGGAGAGTATCCACAATCCTAACCCCCACTTGCAGGGCACAGGTTCAGCCTACTGCCACTAAACTGACACCTGGACGCCCTGCACAGTGAGGGAGGATTAAGCAAACAGGTCTGAGAGTACAGCCGCAAACCTGCTGGGTTCACAGAATAGCAAAAGAACCCCAGCAGGTCAAACAACTGACTCCAGTCTTACTGCTAGGTCCGGATTGGCAGAATGAAGTACCGAATCCCAAGGCCTATTCGCAGTAAGCAACAAGTAAACACAAAGTCACACAGTACTAGCTAACTCTCTGGAACTGACTAACAAACAAAGATTCAGCAGCATTTGCCTAGCCTGAGAGGATGGTTTATATAGCAGGTGCTGTCCACGCCCCACTCAGACCTCACAGACTGTGAGCACAAAACCAGCGCCGGATTCCCTGCCATGCACAGAGCCTGTAACCACTACACAGTAAAAACCCGGACCGGAGTATCAGCTGCGCTCAGGTTACTTCGCTAACACTTGACTCCCGGTTGCCATGGCGACGTGGCAGCACAGAGCAGGAGATCCTAACACACTCATCCTCTCGCTAGAAAAAAGAAAAGA
The DNA here is from genome assembly GCF_028390025.1 of Pseudophryne corroboree. NCBI lineage: Eukaryota > Metazoa > Chordata > Amphibia > Anura > Myobatrachidae > Pseudophryne > Pseudophryne corroboree. Next base: position 844,497,363 of record NC_086447.1, on the reverse strand, counting down.
CTTGCGGCAAAAGCACAGCAAAGAACTGTGCGTTCTTCGAAATCACAAATCCCAAAGGAGAGTCCAATTGTGTCGGTTGCGATGCCTGACCTTCCCAACACTGGACGGGAAGAGCTTGCGCCTTCCACCATTTGCACGCCCCCTGCAAGTGTTGAAAGGAGCACCCGCAGTCCAGTTCCTGATAGTGAAATTGAAGATGTCAGTGTTGAAGTACACCAGGATGAGGATATGGGTGTTGCTTGGGCTGGGGAGGAAATTGACAAGGAGGATTCTGATGGTGAGGTGGTTTGTTTAAGTCAGGCACCCGGGGAGACACCTGTTGTCCGTGGGAGGAATATGGCCATTGACATGCCTGGTGAAAATACCAAAAAACTCAGCTCTTCAGTGTGGAAGTATTTCAACAGAAATGCGGACAACAGGTGTCAAGCCGTGTGTTGCCTTTGTCAAGCTGTAATAAGTAGGGGTAAGGACGTTAACCACCTCGGAACATCCTCCCTTATACGTCACCTGCAGCGCATTCATAATAAGTCAGTGACAAGTTCAAAAACTTTGGGCGACAGCGGAAGCAGTCCACTGACCAGTAAATCCCTTCCTCTTGTAACCAAGCTCGCGCAAACCACACCACCAACTCCCTCAGTGTCAATTTCCGCCTTACCCAGGAAAGCCAATAGTCCTGCAGGCCATGTCACTGGCAAGTCTGACGAGTCCTCTCCTGCCTGGGATTCCTCCGATACATCCTTGAGTGTAATGCCTACTGCTGCTGGCGCTGCTGTTGTTGCTGCTGGGAGTCGATCATTATCCCAGAGGGGAAGTCGGAAGACCACTTGTACTACTTCCAGTAAGCAATTGACTGTCCAACAGTCCTTTGCGAGGAAGATGAAATATCACAGCAGTCATCCTGCTGCAAAGCGGATAACTGAGGCCTTGACAACTATGTTGGTGTTAGACGTGCGTCCGGTATCCGCCGTTAGTTCACAGGGAACTAGACAATTTATTGAGGCAGTGTGCCCCCGTTACCAAATACCATCTAGGTTCCACTTCTCTAGGCAGGCGATACCGAGAATGTACACGGACGTCAGAAAAAGACTCACCAGTGTCCTAAAAAATGCAGTTGTACCCAATGTCCACTTAACCACGGACATGTGGACAAGTGGAGCAGGGCAGACTCAGGACTACATGACTGTGACAGCCCACTGGGTAGATGTATTGCCTCCCGCTGCAAGAACAGCAGCGGCGGCACCAGTAGCAGGATCTCGCAAACGCCAACTCGTTCCTAGGCAGGCTACGCTTTGTATCACCGCTTTCCAGAATACGCACACAGCTGAAAACCTCTTACGGCAACTGAGGAAGATCATCGCAGAATGGCTTACCCCAATTGGACTCTCCTGGGGATTTGTGACATCGGACAACGCCAGCAATATTGTGCCCGCATTACATCTGGGCAAATTCCAGCACGTCCCATGTTTTGCACATACCTTGAATTTGGTGGTGCAGAATTATTTAAAAAACGAGAGGGGCGTGCAAGAGATGCTGTCGGTGGCCAGAAGAATTGCGGGCCACTTTCGGCGTGCAGGCACCGCGTACAGAAGACTGGAGCACCACCAAAAAAAACGGAACCTGCCCTGCCATCATCTGAAGCAAGAGGTGGTAACGAGGTGGAATTCAACCCTCTATATGCTTCAGAGGATGGAGGAGCAGCAAAAGGCCATTCAAGCCTATACATCTGGCCACGATATAGGCAAAGGAGGTGGAATGCACCTGTCTCAAGCGCAGTGGAGAATGATTTCAACGTTGTGCAAGGTTCTGCTGCCCTTTGAACTTGCCACACGTGAAGTCAGTTCAGACACTGCCAGCCTGAGTCAGGTCATTCCCCTCATCAGGCTTTTGCAGAAGAAGCTGGAGGCATTGAAGGAGGAGCTAAAACAGAGCGATTCCGCTAGGCATGTGGGACTTGTGGATGGAGCCCTTCATTCGCTTAACCAGGATTCACGTGTGGTCAATCTGTTGAAATCAGAGCACTACATTTTGGCCACCGTGCTCGATCCTAGATTTAAAACCTACGTTGGATCTCTCTTTCCGGCAGACACAAGTCTGCAGGGGTTCAAAGAACTGCTGGTGAGAAAATTGTCAAGTCAAGCGGAACGCGACCTGTCAACATCTCCTCCTTCACATTCTCCCGCAACTGGGGGTGCGAGGAAAAGGCTACGAATTCCGAGCCCACCCACTGGCGGTGATGCAGGGCAGTCTGGAGCGACTGCTGATGCTGACATCTGGTCCGGACTGAAGGACCTGCCAATGATTACTGACATGTCGTCTACTGTCACTGCATATGATTCTCTCACCATTGAAAGAATGGTGGAGGATTATATGAGTGACCGCATCCAAGTAGGCACGTCAGACAGTCCGTACGTATACTGGCAGGGAAAAGAGGCAATTTGGAGGCCCTTGCACAAACTGGCTTTATTCTACCTAAGTTGCCCTCCCTCCAGTGTGTACTCCGAAAGAGTGTTTAGTGCCGCCGCTCACCTTGTCAGCAATCGGCGTACGAGGTTACTTCCAGAAAATGTGGAGAAGATGATGTTCATTAAAATGAATTATAATCAATTACTCCATGGAGACATTCACCAGCAGCAATTGCCTCCAGAAAGTACACGGGGATCTGAGATGGTGGATTCCAGTGGGGACGAATTAATAATCTGTAAGGAGGGGGATGTACACAGTGAAAGGGGTGATGAATCGGACGATGATGATGAGGTGGACATCTTGCCTCTGTAGAGCCAGTTTGTGCAAGGAGAGATTGATTGCTTCTTTTTTGGTGGGGGCCCAAACCAACTAGTCATTTCAGTCACAGTCGTGTGGCAGACCCTGTCGCTGAAATGATGGGTTGGTTAAAGTGTGCATGTCCTGTTTATACAACATAAGGGTGGGTGGGAGGGCCCAAGGACAATTCCATCTTGCACCTCTTTTTTCTTTCATTTTTCTTTGCGTCATGTGCTGTTTGGGGAGTATTTTTTAGAAGGGCCATCCTGCCTGACACTGCAGTGCCACTCCTAGATGGGCCAGGTGTTTGTGTCGGCCACTTGGGTCGCTTATCTTACTCACACAGCTACCTCATTGCGCCTCTTTTTTTTCTTCTTTGCGTCATGTGCTGTTTGGGGAGTAGTTTTTGGAAGGGCCATCCTGCCTGACACTGCAGTGCCACTCCTAGATGGGCCAGGTGTTTGTGTCGGCCACTAGGGTCGCTTAGCTTACTCACACAGCTACCTCATTGCGCCTCTTTTTTTCTTTACGTCATGTGCTGTTTGGGGAGTAGTTTTTGGAAGGGCCATCCTGCCTGACACTGCAGTGCCACTCCTAGATGGGCCAGGTGTTTGTGTCGGCCACTAGGGTCGCTTAGCTTACTCACACAGCTACCTCATTGCGCCTCTTTTTTTCTTTACGTCATGTGCTGTTTGGGGAGTATTTTTTGGAAGGGCCATCCTGCCTGACACTGCAGTGCCACTCCTAGATGGGCCAGGTGTTTGTGTCGGCCACTTGTGTCGCTTAGCTTAGCCATCCAGCGACCTTGGTGCAAATTTTAGGACTAAAAATAATATTGTGAGGTGTGAGGTGTTCAGAATAGACTGAAAATGAGTGGAAATTATGGTTATTGAGGTTAATAATACTATGGGATCAAAATGACCCCCAAATTCTATGATTTAAGCTGTTTTTTAGGGTTTTTTGTAAAAAACACCCGAATCCAAAACACACCCGAATCCGACAAAAAAAATTCGGTGAGGTTTTGCCAAAACGCGTTCGAATCCAAAACACGGCCACGGAACCGAACCCAAAACCAAAACACAAAACCCGAAAAATTTCAGGTGCACATCCCTAGTTGCAACAGGGGCCCTGTCTGTTCCAAAATTTACCGCGGCTGCATTTGACGGCATGGCGGTTGAACGCCGGATCCTAGCGGAAAAGGGCATTCCAGATGCCGTTATTCCTACGCTGATAAAGGCTAGGAAAGACGTGACAGCAAGACTTTTTCACTGTATATGGCGAAAATAGGTTGCTTGGTGTGAGGCCGGGAAGGCCCTACAGAGGAATTCCAGCGGGGTCGATTCCTGCACTTCCTACAGTCAGGAGTGACTATGGGCCTAAAATTAGGATCCATAAAGGTCAAGATTTCGGCCCTATACATTTTCTTTAAAAATGAACTGGCTTCACGGCCTGAAGTTCAGACGTTGTTCCGGGGGTGCTGCATATTCAGCCTCCTTTTGTGCCATCGGTGGCACCTTGGGATCTTAACGTTGTGTTGGATTTCCTGAAATCCCACTGGTTTGAGCCACTTAAGACCATGGAGCTAAAATATCTCACGTGGAAAGTGGTCATGCTATTGGCCTTAGCTTCGGCTAGGCGTGTGTCAGTATTGGCGGTTTTGTCATGTAAAAACCCTTATCTGATCTTCCATATGGACAGGGCAGAATTGAGGACTCGTCCCCAATTTCTTCCTAGGGTGGTATCATCGTTTCATTTGAACCAGCCTATTGTGGTGCCTGCGGCTACTAGGGACTTGGAGGATTCCAAGTTGCTGGACGTAGTCCGGGCTTTGAAAATTTATGTTTCCAGAAAGGCGGGAGTCAGAAAGTCTGACTCGCTGTTTATTCTGTATGCAGCCAACAAGGTTGGCGCTCCTGCTTCGAAGCAGACTATTGTTCGCTGGATCTATAGCACGATTCAGCTGGTTCACTCTGCGGCTGGATTGCCGCATCAAAAATGGTGAAAGCCCATTCCACAAGGAAGGTGGGCTCTTCTTGGGCGGCTGCCCGAGGGGTCTCGGCCTTACAGCTTTGCCGAGCTGCTACTTGGTCGGGGTCAAACAAGTTTGCTAAGTTCTACAAGTTTGATACCCTGGCTGAGGAGGACCTTGAGTTTGCTCATGCGGTGCTGCAGAGTCATCCGCACTCTCCCGCCCGTTTGGGAGCTTTGGTATAATCCCCATGGTCCTTACGGAGTTCCCAGCATCCACTAGGACGTCAGAGAAAATAAGAATTTACTCACCGGTAATTCTATTTCTCGTAGTCCGTAGTGGATGCTGGGCGCCCGTCCCAAGTGCGGACTCTCTGCAATACATGTATATAGTTATTGCTTAACTAAAGGGTTATTGTTATGAGCCATCTGTTACTGAGGCTCAGTTGTTGTTCATACTGTTAACTGGGTATGGTTATCACAAGTTGTACGGTGTGATTGGTGTGGCTGGTATGAGTCTTACCCTGGATTCCAAATCCTTTCCTTGTTGTGTCAGCTCTTCCGGGCACAGTTTCCTTAACTGAGGTCTGGAGGAAGGGCATAGAGGGAGGAGCCAGTGCACACCAGATAGTACCTAATCTTTCTTTTAGAGTGCCCAGTCTCCTGCGGAGCCCGTCTATTCCCCATGGTCCTTACGGAGTTCCCAGCATCCACTACGGACTACGAGAAATAGAATTACCGGTGAGTAAATTCTTATTATTTCATGGTAGCGTCTTCTAGTTTTATTCAGTTTTTTTCCCTTTAATGTCTAGTTAAGTAGAAATCATCAAGTTATACATACTGTATGACATATTTGTTCTATAGTTCATTCATTTAGACAGAGGTTACGGCTTTTCCTGTGACCAGGCATTAATAATGCTGCCTCTGCCCCTGTCCTACACACTTCAGCAGGGCAGAGAAGCTGCAGAGAAGCTGACTGACCTGTAGCCACTCACCCACCTCTGTGACCTATGGCGGCCTATGGTGCTCCCTTAGCCTACGGAAGCCCAGAAAGACCAAGGGACTTTTCATTGGCTCCAAATAATTAAGTATCTTACTTAATTATTTAATTAATCATTTGCAGCGATGAATACTGAAACACCGGCGTAATGAAACACCAGAGCAAGATCAGCTGTTCCCATGATCAAAATCACCGCTACTTCTGTAACAGTGAAAATGAGCGCCGCTGAGTATAACAGTGCTAGCAGTGCTAGTGCGTATGTGTGAACTTGGCTTCACGCATGCACACAAAGAACCTGGCATCTGGCATCTGATTGAGCAATTAATAATCCAATCAGTCCCCCACATATAGCTGTTATCCCCCAGTCCGCGGGTATGCTACAGGTCTCGAACTCCAGCTGGTGGTGCTCCGATACCTTGCTGTTACCAGCACCCCGTGACAGAGAGGCAAGCATTACAGTTCCCTTTTGTGAAGCAGACACAGACCGGCACGTAACGTATACAACACAATTTTATTACACTGTCAACATTAACAGGACTCTCTAAATTAATGCAAACGTTACTATAGTAGCTTAATAAATTTATCTCCCGAGCAAATAAACAGTCTCATACACCCAGTGTAGACACTTCAGCAGGTATGATGCAGGGACCGGTGAGCAGCTGGTTATTAAATAAAGCACAGCCTCGTACAACCAGCGGGGACACTTCAGCAGGTATAATGCAGGGACAGGTGAGCAAGCTGGTTATTAAATAAAGCACAGTCTCGTCCAACCAGCGGGGACACTACAGCAGGTATGATGCAGGGACAGGTGAGCAAGCTGGCTATTAAATAAAGCACAGTCTCATACAACCAGCGGGGACTCTACAGCAGGTATAATGCAGGGACAGGTGAGCAAGCTGGCTATTAAATAAAGCAGTCTCATACAACCAGCGTGAATACTTCAGCAGGTACTGTATGATGCAGGCTTGAATATCCCTGCTGGGCGAGGCTTGCATGAATGCACTAGCAGAAATAGTATTCAATAATAGCAGCTAAATGCATTAACATCAAATTTTACACTGCTGAGCGGAGTTTACGTAAACGAACCATATGTACTAGCATTCCTAAATAACAGAGAAATACATTAACATCGGCCTTTACTCTGCTGGGCGGAGCATGCATAAGAGAACTATTAGTGCCAGCATTCCTCAATAACAGAGAAATACATTAACATCGGCCTTTACTCTGCTGGGCGGAGCTTGCATAAGAGAACTATAAGTGCCAGCATTCCTCAATAACAGATAAATACATTAACATCGGCCTTTACTCTGCTGGGCGGAGCATGCATAAGAGAACTATAAGTGCCAGCATTCCTCAATAACAGAGAAATACATTAACATCGGCCTTTACTCTGCTGGGCGGAGCATGCATAAGAGAACTATAAGTGCCAGCATTCCTCAATAACAGATAAATACATTAACATCGGCCTTTACTCTGCTGGGCGGAGCATGCATAAGAGAACTATAAGTGCCAGCATTCCTCAATAACAGATAAATACATTAACATCGGCCTTTACTCTGCTGGGCGGAGCATGCATAAGAGAACTATAAGTGCCAGCATTCCTCAATAACAGATAAATACATTAACATCGGCCTTTACTCTGCTGGGCGGAGCATGCATAAGAGAACTATAAGTGCCAGCATTCCTCAATAACAGATAAATACATTAGCATCAGCCTTTACTCTGCTGGGCGGAGCATGCATAAGAGAACTATAAGTGCCAGCATTCCTCAATAACAGATAAATACATTAACATCGGCCTTTACTCTGCTGGGCGGAGCATGCATAAGAGAACTATAAGTGCCAGCATTCCTCAATAACAGATAAATACATTAACATCGGCCTTTACTCTGCTGGGCGGAGCGTGCATAAGAGAACTATAAGTGCCAGCATTCCTCAATAACAGATAAATACATTAGCATCAGCCTTTACTCTGCTGGGCGGAGCTTGCATAAGAGAACTATAAGTGCTAGCATACCTCAATAACAGATAAATACTAGAGATGAGCGGGTTCGGTTTCTTTGAATCCGAACCCGCACGAACTTCACTTTTTTTTCCACGGGTCCGAGCGACTCGGATCTTCCCGCCTTGCTCGGTTAACCCGAGCGCGCCCGAACGTCATCATGACGCTGTCGGATTCTCGCGAGGCTCGGATTCTATCGCGAGACTCGGATTCTATATAAGGAGCCGCGCGTCGCCGCCATTTTCACTCGTGCATTGAGATTGATAGGGAGAGGACGTGTCTGGCGTCCTCTCCATTAGAATAGAGATAGATAGATTAGATAGAGAGAGATTGTGCAGAGTCGCAGACAGAGTTAGTTTACCACAGTCAGTGACCAGTGCAGTTGCTAGTTAACTTTTATTTAATATAATATATCCGTTCACTTCTCTCTGCTATATCCGTTCTCTGCCTGAAAAAAAAAACGATACACAGCACAGTCAGTCACACAGTGTGACTCAGTCTGTGTGCACTCAGCTCAGCCCAGTGTGCTGCACAGTCATCAATGTATAAATTAAAAGCTTATAATTAATTGTGGGGGAGACTGGGGAGCACTGCAGGTTGTTAGCAGGAGCCAGGAGTACAATTATATTAATTAACAGTGCACACTTTTGCTGCAGGAGTGGTGACCAGTGCCTGACCACCAGTATAGTATTGTTGTATACTACTAATATCTCTTTAAATATCAACCAGTCTATATTAGCAGCAGACACAGTACAGTGCGGTAGTTCACGGCTGTGGCTACCTCTGTGTCGGCACACGGCAGGCAGTCCGTCCGACCAGAATTGTATTATTTATTATTATATACCTACCACCTAACCGTGGTTTTTTTTTCATTCTTTATACCGTCATAGTGTCATCCTAATTGTTACGAGTATACTACTATCTCTTTATCAACCAGTGTACAGTGCGGTAGTTCACGGCTGTGGCTACCTCTGTGTCGGCACACGGCAGGCAGTCCGTCCGACCAGAATTGTATTATTTATTATTATATACCTACCACCTAACCGTGGTTTTTTTTTCATTCTTTATACCGTCATAGTGTCATCCTAATTGTTACGAGTATACTACTATCTCTTTATCAACCAGTGTACAGTGCGGTAGTTCACGGCTGTGGCTACCTCTGTGTCGGCACACGGCAGGCAGTCCGTCCGACCAGAATTGTATTATTTATTATTATATACCTACCACCTAACCGTGGTTTTTTTTTCATTCTTTATACCGTCATAGTGTCATCCTAATTGTTACGAGTATACTACTATCTCTTTATCAACCAGTGTACAGTGCGGTAGTTCACGGCTGTGGCTACCTCTGTGTCGGCACACGGCAGGCAGTCCGTCCGACCAGAATTGTATTATTTATTATTATATACCTACCACCTAACCGTGGTTTTTTTTTCATTCTTTATACCGTCATAGTGTCATCCTAATTGTTACGAGTATACTACTATCTCTTTATCAACCAGTGTACAGTGCGGTAGTTCACGGCTGTGGCTACCTCTGTGTCGGCACACGGCAGGCAGTCCGTCCGACCAGAATTGTATTATTTATTATTATATACCTACCACCTAACCGTGGTTTTTTTTTCATTCTTTATACCGTCATAGTGTCATCCTAATTGTTACGAGTATACTACTATCTCTTTATCAACCAGTGTACAGTGCGGTAGTTCACGGCTGTGGCTACCTCTGTGTCGGCACACGGCAGGCAGTCCGTCCGACCAGAATTGTATTATTTATTATTATATACCTACCACCTAACCGTGGTTTTTTTTTCATTCTTTATACCGTCATAGTGTCATCCTAATTGTTACGAGTATACTACTATCTCTTTATCAACCAGTGTACAGTGCGGTAGTTCACGGCTGTGGCTACCTCTGTGTCGGCACACGGCAGGCAGTCCGTCCGACCAGAATTGTATTATTTATTATTATATACCTACCACCTAACCGTGGTTTTTTTTTCATTCTTTATACCGTCATAGTGTCATCCTAATTGTTACGAGTATACTACTATCTCTTTATCAACCAGTGTACAGTGCGGTAGTTCACGGCTGTGGCTACCTCTGTGTCGGCAGTCGGCAGGCAGTCCGTCCATCCATAATTGTATTATTATTATAATATATACCACCTAACCGTGGTTTTTTTTTCATTCTTTATACCGTCATAGTGTCATACTAGTTGTTACGAGTATACTACTATCTCTTTATCAACCAGTGTACAGTGCGGTAGTTCACGGCTGTGGCTACCTCTGTGTCGGCAGTCGGCAGGCAGTCCGTCCATCCATAATTGTATTATTATTATAATATATACCACCTAACTGTGGTTTTTTTTTCATTCTTTATACCGTCGTCATAGTGTCATACTAGTTGTTACGAGTATACTACTATCTCTTTATCAACCAGTGTACAGTGCGGTAGTTCACGGCTGTGGCTACCTCTGTGTCGGCAGTCGGCAGGCAGTCCGTCCATCCATAATTGTATTATTATTATAATATATACCACCTAACCGTGGTTTTTTTTTCATTCTTTATACCGTCGTCATAGTGTCATACTAGTTGTTACGAGTATACTACTATCTCTTTATCAACCAGTGTACAGTGCGGTAGTTCACGGCTGTGGCTACCTCTGTGTCGGCAGTCGGCAGGCAGTCCGTCCATCCATAATTGTATTATTATTATAATATATACCACCTAACCGTGGTTTTTTTTTCATTCTTTATACCGTCGTCATAGTGTCATACTAGTTGTTACGAGTATACTACTATCTCTTTATCAACCAGTGTACAGTGCGGTAGTTCACGGCTGTGGCTACCTCTGTGTCGGCAGTCGGCAGGCAGTCCGTCCATCCATAATTGTATTATTATTATAATATATACCACCTAACCGTGGTTTTTTTATACCACCTAACCGTGGCAGTCCGTCCATAATTGTATACTAGTATCCAATCCATCCATCTCCATTGTTTACCTGAGGTGCCTTTTAGTTCTGCCTATAAAATATGGAGAACAAAAAAGTTGAGGTTCCAAAATTAGGGAAAGATCAAGATCCACTTCCACCTCGTGCTGAAGCTGCTGCCACTAGTCATGGCCGAGACGATGAAATGCCAGCAACGTCGTCTGCCAAGGCCGATGCCCAATGTCATAGTACAGAGCATGTCAAATCCAAAACACCAAATATCAGAAAAAAAAGGACTCCAAAACCTAAAATAAAATTGTCGGAGGAGAAGCGTAAACTTGCCAATATGCCATTTACCACACGGAGTGGCAAGGAACGGCTGAGGCCCTGGCCTATGTTCATGGCTAGTGGTTCAGCTTCACATGAGGATGGAAGCACTCAGCCTCTCGCTAGAAAACTGAAAAGACTCAAGCTGGCAAAAGCACCGCAAAGAACTGTGCGTTCTTTGAAATCCCAAATCCACAAGGAGAGTCCAATTGTGTCGTTTGCGATGCCTGACCTTCCCAACACTGGACGTGAAGAGCATGCGCCTTCCACTATTTGCATGCCCCCTGCAAGTGCTGGAAGGAGCACCCGCAGTCCAGTTCCTGATAGTCAGATTGAAGATGTCAGTGTTGAAGTACACCAGGATGAGGAGGATATGGGTGTTGCTGGCGCTGGGGAGGAAATTGACCAGGAGGATTCTGATGGTGAGGTGGTTTGTTTAAGTCAGGCACCCGGGGAGACACCTGTTGTCCGTGGGAGGAATATGGCCGTTGACATGCCAGGTGAAAATACCAAAAAAATCAGCTCTTCGGTGTGGAGGTATTTCACCAGAAATGCGGACAACAGGTGTCAAGCCGTGTGTTCCCTTTGTCAAGCTGTAATAAGTAGGGGTAAGGACGTTAACCACCTCGGAACATCCTCCCTTATACGTCACCTGCAGCGCATTCATAATAAGTCAGTGACAAGTTCAAAAACTTTGGGTGACAGCGGAAGCAGTCCACTGACCAGTAAATCCCTTCCTCTTGTAACCAAGCTCACGCAAACCACCCCACCAACTCCCTCAGTGTCAATTTCCTCCTTCCCCAGGAATGCCAATAGTCCTGCAGGCCATGTCACTGGCAAGTCTGACGAGTCCTCTCCTGCCTGGGATTCCTCCGATGCATCCTTGCGTGTAACGCCTACTGCTGCTGGCGCTGCTGTTGTTGCCGCTGGGAGTCGATGGTCATCCCAGAGGGGAAGTCGTAAGCCCACTTGTACTACTTCCAGTAAGCAATTGACTGTTCAACAGTCCTTTGCGAGGAAGATGAAATATCACAGCAGTCATCCTACTGCAAAGCGGATAACTGAGTCCTTGACAACTATGTTGGTGTTAGACGTGCGTCCGGTATCCGCCGTTAGTTCACAGGGAACTAGACAATTTATTGAGGCAGTGTGCCCCCGTTACCAAATACCATCTAGGTTCCACTTCTCTAGGCAGGCGATACCGAGAATGTACACGGACGTCAGAAAAAGACTCACCAGTCTCCTAAAAAATGCAGTTGTACCCAATGTCCACTTAACCACGGACATGTGGACAAGTGGAGCAGGGCAGGGTCAGGACTATATGACTGTGACAGCCCACTGGGTAGATGTATGGACTCCCGCCGCAAGAACAGCAGCGGCGGCACCAGTAGCAGCATCTCGCAAACGCCAACTCTTTCCTAGGCAGGCTACGCTTTGTATCACCGCTTTCCAGAATACGCACACAGCTGAAAACCTCTTACGGCAACTGAGGAAGATCATCGCGGAATGGCTTACCCCAATTGGACTCTCCTGTGGATTTGTGGCATCGGACAACGCCAGCAATATTGTGTGTGCATTAAATATGGGCAAATTCCAGCACGTCCTATGTTTTGCACATACCTTGAATTTGGTGGTGCAGAATTTTTTAAAAAACGACAGGGGCGTGCAAGAGATGCTGTCGGTGGCCAGAAAAATTGCGGGACACTTTCGGCGTACAGGCACCACGTACAGAAGACTGGAGCACCACCAAAAACTACTGAACCTGCCCTGCCATCATCTGAAGCAAGAAGTGGTAACGAGGTGGAATTCAACCCTCTATATGCTTCAGAGGTTGGAGGAGCAGCAAAAGGCCATTCAAGCCTATACAATTGAGCACGATATAGGAGATGGAATGCACCTGTCTCAAGTGCAGTGGAGAATGATTTCAACGTTGTGCAAGGTTCTGATGCCCTTTGAACTTGCCACACGTGAAGTCAGTTCAGACACTGCCAGCCTGAGTCAGGTCATTCCCCTCATCAGGCTTTTGCAGAAGAAGCTGGAGGCATTGAAGAAGGAGCTAACACGGAGCGATTCCGCTAGGCATGTGGGACTTGTGGATGCAGCCCTTAATTCGCTTAACAAGGATTCACGGGTGGTCAATCTGTTGAAATCAGAGCACTACATTTTGGCCACCGTGCTCGATCCTAGATTTAAAGCCTACCTTGGATCTCTCTTTCCGGCAGACACAGGTCTGCTGGGGTTGAAAGACCTGCTGGTGACAAAACTGTCAAGTCAAGCGGAACGCGACCTGTCAACATCTCCTCCTTCACATTCTCCCGCAACTGGGGGTGCGAGGAAAAGGCTCAGAATTCCGAGCCCACCCGCTGGCGGTGATGCAGGGCAGTCTGGAGCGACTGCTGATGCTGACATCTGGTCCGGACTGAAGGACCTGACAACGATTACGGACATGTCGTCTACTGTCACTGCATATGATTCTCTCAACATTGATAGAATGGTGGAGGATTATATGAGTGACCGCATCCAAGTAGGCACGTCACACAGTCCGTACTTATACTGGCAGGAAAAAGAGGCAATTTGGAGGCCCTTGCACAAACTGGCTTTATTCTACCTAAGTTGCCCTCCCACAAGTGTGTACTCCGAAAGAGTGTTTAGTGCCGCCGCTCACCTTGTCAGCAATCGGCGTACGAGGTTACATCCAGAAAATGTGGAGAAGATGATGTTCATTAAAATGAATTATAATCAATTCCTCCGCGGAGACATTGACCAGCAGCAATTGCCTCCACAAAGTACACAGGGAGCTGAGATGGTGGATTCCAGTGGGGACGAATTGATAATCTGTGAGGAGGGGGATGTACACGGTGATATATCGGAGGGTGAAGATGAGGTGGACATCTTGCCTCTGTAGAGCCAGTTTGTGCAAGGAGAGATTAATTGCTTCTTTTTTGGGGGGGGTCCAAACCAACCCGTCATATCAGTCACAGTCGTGTGGCAGACCCTGTCACTGAAATGATGGGTTGGTTAAAGTGTGCATGTCCTGTTTTGTTTATACAACATAAGGGTGGGTGGGAGGGCCCAAGGATAATTCCATCTTGCACCTCTTTTTTCTTTAATTTTTCTTTGCATCATGTGCTGATTGGGGAGGGTTTTTTGGAAGGGACATCCTGCGTGACACTGCAGTGCCACTCCTAGATGGGCCCGGTGTTTGTGTCGGCCACTAGGGTCGCTAATCTTACTCACACAGCTACCTCATTGCGCCTCTTTTTTTCTTTGCGTCATGTGCTGTTTGGGGAGGGTTTTTTGGAAGGGACATCCTGCGTGACACTGCAGTGCCACTCCTAGATGTGCCCGGTGTTTGTGTCGGCCACTAGGGTCGCTAATCTTACTCACACAGTCAGCTACCTCATTGCGCCTCTTTTTTTCTTTGCGTCATGTGCTGTTTGGGGAGGGTTTTTTGGAAGGGCCATCCTGCGTGACACTGCAGTGCCACTCCTAGATGGGCCCGGTGTTTGTGTCGGCCACTAGGGTCGCTTATCTTACTCACACAGCGACCTCGGTGCAAATTTTAGGACTAAAAATAATATTGTGAGGTGTGATGTGTTCAGAATAGGCTGAAAATGAGTGTAAATTATGTTTTTTGAGGTTAATAATACTTTGGGATCAAAATTACCCCCAAATTCTATGATTTAAGCTGTTTTTTAGGGTTTTTTTAAAAAAACACCCGAATCCAAAACACACCCGAATCCGACAAAAAAAATTCGGTGAGGTTTTGCCAAAACGCGGTCGAACCCAAAACACGGCCGCGGAACCGAACCCAAAACCAAAACACAAAACCCGAAAAATTTCCGGCGCTCATCTCTAATAAATACATTAACATCGGCCTTTACTCTGCTGGGCGGAGCATGCATAAGAGAACTATAAGTGCCAGCATTCCTCAATAACAGATAAATACATTTACATCAGCTTTGACACTGCTGGGCGGAGCTTGCATAAGAGAACTAGAAGTTATAGATGAGCGGGTTCGGTTTCTCTGAATCCGAACCCGCCAGAACTTCATGTTTTTTTTCACGGGTCCGAGCGACTCGGATCTTCCCGCCTTGCTCGGTTAACCCGAGCGCGCCCGAACGTCATCATGACGCTGTCGGATTCTCGCGAGGCTCGGATTCTATCGCGAGACTCGGATTCTATATAAGGAGCCGCGCGTCGCCGCCATTTTCACACGTGCATTGAGATTGATAGGGAGAGGACGTGGCTGGCGTCCTCTCCGTTTAGAATAGATTAGAGAGACACTTGATTTACTAATTTTGGGGAGCATTAGGAGTACTCAGTACAGTGCAGAGTTTTGCTGATAGTGACCACCAGTTTTATTTATAATCCGTTCTCTGCCTGAAAAAAGCGATACACAGCACACAGTGACTCAGTCACATACCATATCTGTGTGCACTGCTCAGGCTCAGGCCAGTGTGCTGCATCATCTATTATCTATATATAATTAGAGATGAGCGCCTGAAATTTTTCGGGTTTTGTGTTTTGGTTTTGGGTTCGGTTCCGCGGCCGTGTTTTGGGTTCGAACGCGTTTTGGCAAAACCTCACCGAATTTTTTTTGTCGGATTCGGGTGTGTTTTGGATTCGGGTGTTTTTTTAAAAAAACACTAAAAAACAGCTTAAATCATAGAATTTGGGGGTCATTTTGATCCCAAAGTATTATTAACCTCAAAAACCATAATTTACACTCATTTTCAGTCTATTCTGAATACCTCACACCTCACAATATTATTTTTAGTCCTAAAATTTGCACCGAGGTCGCTGTGTGAGTAAGATAAGCGACCCTAGTGGCCGACACAAACACCGGGCCCATCTAGGAGTGGCACTGCAGTGTCACGCAGGATGTCCCTTCCAAAAAACCCTCCCCAAACAGCACATGACGCAAAGAAAAAAAGAGGCGCAATGAGGTAGCTGTGTGAGTAAGATTAGCGACCCTAGTGGCCGACACAAACACCGGGCCCATCTAGGAGTGGCACTGCAGTGTCACGCAGGATGTCCCTTCCAAAAAACCCTCCCCAAACAGCACATGACGCAAAGAAAAAAAGAGGCGCAATGAGGTAGCTGTGTGAGTAAGATTAGCGACCCTAGTGGCCGACACAAACACCGGGCCCATCTAGGAGTGGCACTGCAGTGTCACGCAGGATGTCCCTTCCAAAAAACCCTCCCCAAACAGCACATGACGCAAAGAAAAAAAGAGGCGCAATGAGGTAGCTGACTGTGTGAGTAAGATTAGCGACCCTAGTGGCCGACACAAACACCGGGCCCATCTAGGAGTGGCACTGCAGTGTCACGCAGGATGTCCCTTCCAAAAAACCCTCCCCAATCAGCACATGATGCAAAGAAAAAGAAAAGAAAAAAGAGGTGCAAGATGGAATTGTCCTTGGGCCCTCCCACCCACCCTTATGTTGTATAAACAAAACAGGACATGCACACTTTAACCAACCCATCATTTCAGTGACAGGGTCTGCCACACGACTGTGACTGATATGACGGGTTGGTTTGGACCCCCCCCAAAAAAGAAGCAATTAATCTCTCCTTGCACAAACTGGCTCTACAGAGGCAAGATGTCCACCTCATCTTCACCCTCCGATATATCACCGTGTACATCCCCCTCCTCACAGATTATCAATTCGTCCCCACTGGAATCCACCATCTCAGCTCCCTGTGTACTTTGTGGAGGCAATTGCTGCTGGTCAATGTCTCCGCGGAGGAATTGATTATAATTCATTTTAATGAACATCATCTTCTCCACATTTTCTGGATGTAACCTCGTACGCCGATTGCTGACAAGGTGAGCGGCGGCACTAAACACTCTTTCGGAGTACACACTTGTGGGAGGGCAACTTAGGTAGAATAAAGCCAGTTTGTGCAAGGGCCTCCAAATTGCCTCTTTTTCCTGCCAGTATAAGTACGGACTGTGTGACGTGCCTACTTGGATGCGGTCACTCATATAATCCTCCACCATTCTATCAATGTTGAGAGAATCATATGCAGTGACAGTAGACGACATGTCCGTAATCGTTGTCAGGTCCTTCAGTCCGGACCAGATGTCAGCATCAGCAGTCGCTCCAGACTGCCCTGCATCACCGCCAGCGGGTGGGCTCGGAATTCTGAGCCTTTTCCTCGCACCCCCAGTTGCGGGAGAATGTGAAGGAGGAGATGTTGACAGGTCGCGTTCCGCTTGACTTGACAATTTTGTCACCAGCAGGTCTTTCAACCCCAGCAGACCTGTGTCTGCCGGAAAGAGAGATCCAAGGTAGGCTTTAAATCTAGGATCGAGCACGGTGGCCAAAATGTAGTGCTCTGATTTCAACAGATTGACCACCCGTGAATCCTTGTTAAGCGAATTAAGGGCTGCATCCACAAGTCCCACATGCCTAGCGGAATCGCTCCCTTTTAGCTCCTTCTTCAATGCCTCCAGCTTCTTCTGCAAAAGCCTGATGAGGGGAATGACCTGACTCAGGCTGGCAGTGTCTGAACTGACTTCACGTGTGGCAAGTTCAAAGGGCATCAGAACCTTGCACAACGTTGAAATCATTCTCCACTGCACTTGAGACAGGTGCATTCCACCTCCTATATCGTGCTCAATTGTATAGGCTTGAATGGCCTTTTGCTGCTCCTCCAACCTCTGAAGCATATAGAGGGTTGAATTCCACCTCGTTACCACTTCTTGCTTCAGATGATGGCAGGGCAGGTTCAGTAGTTTTTGGTGGTGCTCCAGTCTTCTGTACGTGGTGCCTGTACGCCGAAAGTGTCCCGCAATTCTTCTGGCCACCGACAGCATCTCTTGCACGCCCCTGTCGTTTTTTAAAAAATTCTGCACCACCAAATTCAAGGTATGTGCAAAACATGGGACGTGCTGGAATTTGCCCATATTTAATGCACACACAATATTGCTGGCGTTGTCCGATGCCACAAATCCACAGGAGAGTCCAATTGGGGTAAGCCATTCCGCGATGATCTTCCTCAGTTGCCGTAAGAGGTTTTCAGCTGTGTGCGTATTCTGGAAAGCGGTGATACAAAGCGTAGCCTGCCTAGGAAAGAGTTGGCGTTTGCGAGATGCTGCTACTGGTGCCACCGCTGCTGTTCTTGCGGCGGGAGTCCATACATCTACCCAGTGGGCTGTCACAGTCATATAGTCCTGACCCTGCCCTGCTCCACTTGTCCACATGTCCGTGGTTAAGTGGACATTGGGTACAACTGCATTTTTTAGGACACTGGTGAGTCTTTTTCTGACGTCCGTGTACATTCTCGGTATCGCCTGCCTAGAGAAGTGGAACCTAGATGGTATTTGGTAACGGGGGCACACTGCCTCAATAAATTGTCTAGTTCCCTGTGAACTAACGGCGGATACCGGACGCACGTCTAACACCAACATAGTTGTCAAGGACTCAGTTATCCGCTTTGCAGTAGGATGACTGCTGTGATATTTCATCTTCCTCGCAAAGGACTGTTGAACAGTCAATTGCTTACTGGAAGTAGTACAAGTGGGCTTACGACTTCCCCTCTGGGATGACCATCGACTCCCAGCGGCAACAACAGCAGCGCCAGCAGCAGTAGGCGTTACACGCAAGGATGCATCGGAGGAATCCCAGGCAGGAGAGGACTCGTCAGAATTGCCAGTGACATGGCCTGCAGGACTATTGGCATTCCTGGGGAAGGAGGAAATTGACACTGAGGGAGTTGGTGGGGTGGTTTGCGTGAGCTTGGTTACAAGAGGAAGGGATTTACTGGTCAGTGGACTGCTTCCGCTGTCACCCAAAGTTTTTGAACTTGTCACTGACTTATTATGAATGCGCTGCAGGTGACGTATAAGGGAGGATGTTCCGAGGTGGTTAACGTCCTTACCCCTACTTATTACAGCTTGACAAAGGGAACACACGGCTTGACACCTGTTGTCCGCATTTCTGGTGAAATACCTCCACACCGAAGAGCTGATTTTTTTGGTATTTTCACCTGGCATGTCAACGGCCATATTCCTCCCACGGACAACAGGTGTCTCCCCGGGTGCCTGACTTAAACAAACCACCTCACCATCAGAATCCTCCTGGTCAATTTCCTCCCCAGCGCCAGCAACACCCATATCCTCCTCATCCTGGTGTACTTCAACACTGACATCTTCAATCTGACTATCAGGAACTGGACTGCGGGTGCTCCTTCCAGCACTTGCAGGGGGCGTGCAAATGGTGGAAGGCGCATGCTCTTCACGTCCAGTGTTGGGAAGGTCAGGCATCGCAACCGACACAATTGGACTCTCCTTGTGGATTTGGGATTTCAAAGAACGCACAGTTCTTTGCGGTGCTTTTGCCAGCTTGAGTCTTTTCAGTTTTCTAGCGAGAGGCTGAGTGCTTCCATCCTCATGTGAAGCTGAACCACTAGCCATGAACATAGGCCAGGGCCTCAGCCGTTCCTTGCCACTCCGTGTGGTAAATGGCATATTGGCAAGTTTACGCTTCTCCTCCGACAATTTTATTTTAGGTTTTGGAGTCCTTTTTTTACTGATATTTGGTGTTTTGGTTTTGACATGCTCTGTACTATGCCATTGGGCATCGGCCTTGGCAGACGACGTTGCTGGCATTTCATCGTCTCGGCCATGACTAGTGGCAGCAGCTTCAGCACGAGGTGGAAGTGGATCTTGATCTTTCCCTAATTTTGGAACCTCAACATTTTTGTTCTCCATATTTTAATAGGCACAACTAAAAGGCACCTCAGGTAAACAATGGAGATGGATGGATTGGATACTAGTATACAATTATGGACGGGCTGCCGAGTGCCGACACAGAGGTAGCCACAGCCGTGAACTACCGCACTGTACTGTGTCTGCTGCTAATATATAGACTGGTTGATAAAGAGATAGTATACTCGTAACTAGTATGTATGTATAAAGAAAGAAAAAAAACCACGGTTAGGTGGTATATACAATTATGGACGGGCTGCCGAGTGCCGACACAGAGGTAGCCACAGCCGTGAACTACCGCACTGTACTGTGTCTGCTGCTAATATATAGACTGGTTGATAAAGAGATAGTATACTCGTAACTAGTATATATGTATAAAGAAAGAAAAAAAAACCACGGTTAGGTGGTATATACAATTATGGACGGGCTGCCGAGTGCCGACACAGAGGTAGCCACAGCCGTGAACTACCGCACTGTACTGTGTCTGCTGCTAATATATAGACTGGTTGATAAAGAGATAGTATACTCGTAACTAGTATGTATGTATAAAGAAAGAAAAAAAAACCACGGTTAGGTGGTATATACAATTATGGACGGGCTGCCGAGTGCCGACACAGAGGTAGCCACAGCCGTGAACTACCGCACTGTACTGTGTCTGCTGCTAATATATAGACTGGTTGATAAAGAGATAGTATACTCGTAACTAGTATGTATGTATAAAGAAAGAAAAAAAAACCACGGTTAGGTGGTATATACAATTATGGACGGGCTGCCGAGTGCCGACACAGAGGTAGCCACAGCCGTGAACTACCGCACTGTACTGTGTCTGCTGCTAATATATAGACTGGTTGATAAAGAGATAGTATACTCGTAACTAGTATGTATGTATAAAGAAAGAAAAAAAAACCACGGTTAGGTGGTATATACAATTATGGACGGGCTGCCGAGTGCCGACACAGAGGTAGCCACAGCCGTGAACTACCGCACTGTACTGTGTCTGCTGCTAATATATAGAATGGTTTATAAAGAGATAGTATACTCGTAACTAGTATGTATGTATAAAGAAAGAAAAAAAAACCACGGTTAGGTGGTATATACAATTATGGACGGGCTGCCGAGTGCCGACACAGAGGTAGCCACAGCCGTGAACTACCGCACTGTACTGTGTCTGCTGCTGATATAGACTGGTTGATAAAGAGATAGTATACTCGTAACTAGTATGTATGTATAAAGAAAGAAAAAAAAACCACGGTTAGGTGGTATATACAATTATGGACGGGCTGCCGAGTGCCGACACAGAGGTAGCCACAGCCGTGAACTACCGCACTGTACTGTGTCTGCTGCTAATATAGACTGGTTGATAAAGAGATAGTATACTACTAATATTATATATACTGGTGGTCAGGTCACTGGTCACTAGTCACACTGGCAGTGGCACTCCTGCAGCAAAAGTGTGCACTGTTTTAATATAATATTATGTACTCCTGGCTCCTGCTATAACCTATAACTGGCACTGCAGTAGTGCTCCCCAGTCTCCCCCACAATTATAAGCTGTGTGAGCTGAGCAGTCAGACAGATATATAATATATATTATATAGATGATGCAGCACACTGGCCTGAGCCTGAGCAGTGCACACAGATATGGTATGTGACTGACTGAGTCACTGTGTGTATCGCTTTTTTCAGGCAGAGAACGGATATATTAAATAAACTGCACTGTGTGTCTGGTGGTCACTCACTATATAATATATTATGTACTCCTGGCTCCTGCTATAACCTATAACTGGCACTGCAGTAGTCAGTGGCGTGCGGTGAGGTCAGTGGCCGGTGAGGCACTGCAGCCATAATGTCCACCGAGTCCCGCTGATGACCCCTACTACCGACGAACCGAAGCCTGCTACTGCCCCCTAGCCGATGCCCACTACCACCACCGCTAATGGCCTCTGCCCACGCAAATGGCTGCCACCTTCCTGCCCTGTCTCACTCCAGCGCCACCATCCTGCCCTATCTCCCTCGACGCCACCATCTTGCCCTGTCTCCTTCCACACCACCATCCTGCCCTGTCTGCCCTCCAGCGCCACAATCCTGCTCTGTCTCCTTCGACGCCATTATCCTGCCCTGTCTCCCTCCAGTGCCACAGTAGTAATATGCTAGGAGTATAGGAAAGGGGAAGATAAATTACACCTAACAAGACTATGACTGACACCCCTCCCCCAGGCACATACGCCTTGTACAAAACATATTCACAAGTCAAAAGTGGCTAATAAAGTATAAATATTAATAGGAACATTTACTAATGCCATCATCTGTTTCTTTAACTTACTTATAGATGGCTGACCATGGCTGGAGGGAGCTGTGCCGATACACAGGTTCCTTGTTTCTTCTTACAGCTCCTCTTCTCTGTGTGACGCTGTGTGCTCTTTCTTCCTGAATGGGCAGATCGTGTCACATACTGGAAGAGGAGGAGGAAGGCATTGAAAGCAGGGAGATTCAGGGACAGCAGGGGCTGGGCGCCACTGGCATATCACACAATGCAGCAGTCACCCGGCAACTTGGTTTGTGGCAGTGGCTAGTAGTCAGAGGATAGCCGGGCACCACTAGCTTACCACACAGTGCGGCAGGCATCCCACGCTCCAGCCGTCCCATCCTCTCTGCAGCCCTGCCTGTGATAGAGGACGTCATCACAGCTGGGGACCATCTGAGCCGGCCACTGGTGGAGCATGGTAACTTAGTAAGCTGAGTTCTCAGCAACCCATCAGAGGGCAACCCCCTACCCTGAATCTGCCTATGTGGCAGCAGGGCTACCATCAGAAATTATGGGGCCCAGGACTGACATAACAGGCAGGACCCCCTTCACCCTGCTACTTTATATTTACACAAAAAAATATAGTCACTCACACTCTGCAGCAATGCACAGACACTCCCTGCAGTCATGCTCACACACTGTTGTTCCAGCAAAGTTCTGCCTCAGCCAGCAAACATACATCTCTCCTGATCCAAGTTGCTTCTCAGGCACCGTGTCTCCAGGGGTGTAAGATCATAGCAGACGCCCGGAGGCAAAATAACAATGGTGCCCCCCCCCCCCCCCCCTTTCACCACCAACGGCTGGAAGACCGAATAACTATGCATAATGATATTATAAGCTAGTAAAGAGACCGGCATTTGCCAGGTCACTTGGTACCCCCCAACCGCCACTTCCACCTTTCTGCCACCTCTCTATTCCACCCTGCCCCATAACAGCTGTATATCTACACTGTTCTTGGCGAAGGGTGAACAGAATGTACCTCCATCCTCTCCAGCTGGTCCATCTTGTCACCGTAGTAGGAGCTGTTATGGGAGGGGGCCATTCACCTGCGGCTTGTTCCCCGACTACCACTGTGCATATCGGAGACCTCACACGATAGATAGATAGATAGATAGATAGATAGATAGATAGATAGATAGATAGATAGATAGATAGATAGATAGATAGATAGATAGATGGTCATTTGGTGCATGACCATCTTTGCTGACATGCCATTGTAAGTCAGCACATTAAATATTAAGTATAATAGTAATAATGGTATTAGGGAGTAGCGAGGAAAGTACATCATAGCGGGTATAACAAACATGGCAATACACAGCTTTTGTACTATGTCTAACTGAATACGCCTGACGGATGACCTGAAGGCTGGATTTTGCTCTTCGCTGCTTTATTGTAGTCCCCCTGCCCCAGCCTTCTTCAGCCAGAATTACCATTATGTCTATATAGAATGGGTCACATTTGCTCAGACAACTGTTTTTGTACACAGCATTACTTAGTTACATACAGTTACACATTACATAAACATATACCACATACACACATCCACATATGCAGACACAGACACATTACACGCACAGCTACACGCATCCACATATGCAGGCACAGCCACATTATACGTACAGCTACCCGCATCCACATATGCAGACACAGCCACATTACACGTACAGCTACCCGCATCCACATATGCAGACACAGCCACATTACACGTACAGCTACCCGCATCCACATATGCAGACACAGCCACATTACACGTACAGCTACCCGCATCCACATATGCAGACACAGCCACATTATACGTACAGCTACACGCATCCACATATGCAGACACAGTCACATTATACGTACAGCTACCCGCATCCACATTAGAGATGAGCGGGTTCGGTTTCTTTGAATCCGAACCCGCACGAACTTCACTTTTTTTTTCACGGGTCCGAGCGACTCGGATCTTCCCGCCTTGCTCGGTTAACCCGAGCGCGCCCGAACGTCATCATGACGCTGTCGGATTCTCGCGAGGCTCGGATTCTATCGCGAGACTCGGATTCTATATAAGGAGCCGCGCGTCGCCGCCATTTTCACACGTGCATTGAGATTGATAGGGAGAGGACGTGGCTGGCGTCCTCTCCATTTAGATTAGATTTAGAAGAGAGAGAGAGAGAGAGATTGCTGTGATACTGTAGATTAGAAGAGAGTGCAGAGTGCAGACAGAGTTTAGTGACTGACGACCACAGTGACCAGTGACCACCAGAGACAGTGCAGTTGTTTGTTTTATTTAATATATCCGTTCTCTGCCTGAAAAAAACGATACACAGTCACACAGTGACTCAGTCTGTGTGCACTGCTCAGCCCAGTGTGCTGCACATCAATGTATTGTATATAAAGCTTATAATTGTGGGGGAGACTGGGGAGCACTGCAAGTTGTTATAGCAGGAGCCAGGAGTACATGATAAATAATATTATATTAAAATTAAACAGTGCACACTTTTGCTGCAGGAGTGCCACTGCCAGTGTGACTAGTGGTGACCAGTGCCTGACCACCAGTATATTAGTAGTATTGTATACTATCTCTTTATCAACCAGTCTATATTAGCAGCAGACACAGTACAGTGCGGTAGTTCACGGCTGTGGCTACCTCTGTGTCGGCACTCGGCAGGCAGTCCGTCCATCCATAATTGTATTATAATATATACCACCTAACCGTGGTTTTTTTTTCGTTCTTTATACCGTCGTCATACTAGTTGTTACGAGTATACTACTATCTCTTTATCAACCAGTGTACAGTGCGGTAGTTCACGGCTGTGGCTACCTCTGTGTCGGAACTCGGCAGGCAGTCCGTCCATCCATAATTGTATTATAATATATACCACCTAACCGTGGTTTTTTTTTCGTTCTTTATACCGTCGTCATACTAGTTGTTAGTAGTATACTACTATCTCTTTATCAACCAGTGTACAGTGCGGTAGTTCACGGCTGTGGCTACCTCTGTGTCGGCACTCGGCAGGCAGTCCGTCCAACCATAATTGTATTATATACCACCTAACCGTGGTTTTTTTTTCATTCTTTATACCGTCGTCATACTAGTTGTTACGAGTATACTACTATCTCTTTATCAACCAGTGTACAGTGCGGTAGTTCACGGCTGTGGCTACCTCTGTGTCGGCACTCGGCAGGCAGTCCGTCCAACCATAATTGTATTATATACCACCTAACCGTGGTTTTTTTTTCATTCTTTATACCGTCGTCATACTAGTTGTTACGAGTATACTACTATCTCTTTATCAACCAGTGTACAGTGCGGTAGTTCACGGCTGTGGCTACCTCTGTGTCGGCACTCGGCAGCCCGTCCATAATTGTATATACCAGTGACCTAACCGTGGTTTTTTTTTCTTTCTTTATACATACATACTAGTTACGAGTATACTATCTCTTTATCAACCAGTCTATATATTAGCAGCAGACACAGTACAGTGCGGTAGTTCACGGCTGTGGCTACCTCTGTGTCGGCACTCGGCAGCCCGTCCATAATTGTATATACCACCTAACCGTGGTTTTTTTTTCTTTCTTTATACATACATACTAGTTACGAGTATACTATCTCTTTATCAACCAGTCTATATATTAGCAGCAGACACAGTACAGTGCGGTAGTTCACGGCTGTGGCTACCTCTGTGTCGGCACTCGGCAGCCCGTCCATAATTGTATATACCAGTGACCTAACCGTGGTTTTTTTTTCTTTCTTTATACATACATACTAGTTACGAGTATACTATCTCTTTATCAACCAGTCTATATATTAGCAGCAGACACAGTACAGTGCGGTAGTTCACGGCTGTGGCTACCTCTGTGTCGGCACTCGGCAGCCCGTCCATAATTGTATATACCAGTGACCTAACCGTGGTTTTTTTTTCTTTCTTTATACATACATACTAGTTACGAGTATACTATCTCTTTATCAACCAGTCTATATATTAGCAGCAGACACAGTACAGTGCGGTAGTTCACGGCTGTGGCTACCTCTGTGTCGGCACTCGGCAGCCCGTCCATAATTGTATATACCACCTAACCGTGGTTTTTTTTTCTTTCTTTATACATACATACTAGTTACGAGTATACTATCTCTTTATCAACCAGTCTATATATTAGCAGCAGACACAGTACAGTGCGGTAGTTCACGGCTGTGGCTACCTCTGTGTCGGCACTCGGCAGCCCGTCCATAATTGTATATACCAGTGACCTAACCGTGGTTTTTTTTTCTTTCTTTATACATACATACTAGTTACGAGTATACTATCTCTTTATCAACCAGTCTATATATTAGCAGCAGACACAGTACAGTGCGGTAGTTCACGGCTGTGGCTACCTCTGTGTCGGCACTCGGCAGCCCGTCCATAATTGTATACTAGTATCCAATCCATCCATCTGCATTGTTTACCTGAGGTGCCTTTTAGTTGTGCCTATTAAAATATGGAGAACAAAAATGTTGAGGTTCCAAAATTAGGGAAAGATCAAGATCCACTTCCACCTCGTGCTGAAGCTGCTGCCACTAGTCATGGCCGAGACGATGAAATGCCAGCAACGTCGTCTGCCAAGGCCGATGCCCAATGGCATAGTACAGAGCATGTCAAAACCAAAACACCAAATATCAGTAAAAAAAGGACTCCAAAACCTAAAATAAAATTGTCGGAGGAGAAGCGTAAACTTGCCAATATGCCATTTACCACACGGAGTGGCAAGGAACGGCTGAGGCCCTGGCCTATGTTCATGGCTAGTGGTTCAGCTTCACATGAGGATGGAAGCACTCAGCCTCTCGCTAGAAAACTGAAAAGACTCAAGCTGGCAAAAGCACCGCAAAGAACTGTGCGTTCTTTGAAATCCCAAATCCACAAGGAGAGTCCAATTGTGTCGGTTGCGATGCCTGACCTTCCCAACACTGGACGTGAAGAGCATGCGCCTTCCACCATTTGCACGCCCCCTGCAAGTGCTGGAAGGAGCACCCGCAGTCCAGTTCCTGATAGTCAGATTGAAGATGTCAGTGTTGAAGTACACCAGGATGAGGAGGATATGGGTGTTGCTGGCGCTGGGGAGGAAATTGACCAGGAGGATTCTGATGGTGAGGTGGTTTGTTTAAGTCAGGCACCCGGGGAGACACCTGTTGTCCGTGGGAGGAATATGGCCGTTGACATGCCAGGTGAAAATACCAAAAAAATCAGCTCTTCGGTGTGGAGGTATTTCACCAGAAATGCGGACAACAGGTGTCAAGCCGTGTGTTCCCTTTGTCAAGCTGTAATAAGTAGGGGTAAGGACGTTAACCACCTCGGAACATCCTCCCTTATACGTCACCTGCAGCGCATTCATAATAAGTCAGTGACAAGTTCAAAAACTTTGGGTGACAGCGGAAGCAGTCCACTGACCAGTAAATCCCTTCCTCTTGTAACCAAGCTCACGCAAACCACCCCACCAACTCCCTCAGTGTCAATTTCCTCCTTCCCCAGGAATGCCAATAGTCCTGCAGGCCATGTCACTGGCAAGTCTGACGAGTCCTCTCCTGCCTGGGATTCCTCCGATGCATCCTTGCGTGTAACGCCTACTGCTGCTGGCGCTGCTGTTGTTGCTGCTGGGAGTCGATGGTCATCCCAGAGGGGAAGTCGTAAGCCCACTTGTACTACTTCCAGTAAGCAATTGACTGTTCAACAGTCCTTTGCGAGGAAGATGAAATATCACAGCAGTCATCCTACTGCAAAGCGGATAACTGAGTCCTTGACAACTATGTTGGTGTTAGACGTGCGTCCGGTATCCGCCGTTAGTTCACAGGGAACTAGACAATTTATTGAGGCAGTGTGCCCCCGTTACCAAATACCATCTAGGTTCCACTTCTCTAGGCAGGCGATACCGAGAATGTACACGGACGTCAGAAAAAGACTCACCAGTGTCCTAAAAAATGCAGTTGTACCCAATGTCCACTTAACCACGGACATGTGGACAAGTGGAGCAGGGCAGGGTCAGGACTATATGACTGTGACAGCCCACTGGGTAGATGTATGGACTCCCGCCGCAAGAACAGCAGCGGCGGCACCAGTAGCAGCATCTCGCAAACGCCAACTCTTTCCTAGGCAGGCTACGCTTTGTATCACCGCTTTCCAGAATACGCACACAGCTGAAAACCTCTTACGGCAACTGAGGAAGATCATCGCGGAATGGCTTACCCCAATTGGACTCTCCTGTGGATTTGTGGCATCGGACAACGCCAGCAATATTGTGTGTGCATTAAATATGGGCAAATTCCAGCACGTCCCATGTTTTGCACATACCTTGAATTTGGTGGTGCAGAATTTTTTTAAAAACGACAGGGGCGTGCAAGAGATGCTGTCGGTGGCCAGAAAAATTGCGGGACACTTTCGGCGTACAGGCACCACGTACAGAAGACTGGAGCACCACCAAAAACTACTGAACCTGCCCTGCCATCATCTGAAGCAAGAAGTGGTAACGAGGTGGAATTCAACCCTCTATATGCTTCAGAGGTTGGAGGAGCAGCAAAAGGCCATTCAAGCCTATACAATTGAGCACGATATAGGAGATGGAATGCACCTGTCTCAAGTGCAGTGGAGAATGATTTCAACGTTGTGCAAGGTTCTGATGCCCTTTGAACTTGCCACACGTGAAGTCAGTTCAGACACTGCCAGCCTGAGTCAGGTCATTCCCCTCATCAGGCTTTTGCAGAAGAAGCTGGAGGCATTGAAGAAGGAGCTAAAAGGGAGCGATTCCGCTAGGCATGTGGGACTTGTGGATGCAGCCCTTAATTCGCTTAACAAGGATTCACGGGTGGTCAATCTGTTGAAATCAGAGCACTACATTTTGGCCACCGTGCTCGATCCTAGATTTAAAGCCTACCTTGGATCTCTCTTTCCGGCAGACACAGGTCTGCTGGGGTTGAAAGACCTGCTGGTGACAAAATTGTCAAGTCAAGCGGAACGCGACCTGTCAACATCTCCTCCTTCACATTCTCCCGCAACTGGGGGTGCGAGGAAAAGGCTCAGAATTCCGAGCCCACCCGCTGGCGGTGATGCAGGGCAGTCTGGAGCGACTGCTGATGCTGACATCTGGTCCGGACTGAAGGACCTGACAACGATTACGGACATGTCGTCTACTGTCACTGCATATGATTCTCTCAACATTGATAGAATGGTGGAGGATTATATGAGTGACCGCATCCAAGTAGGCACGTCACACAGTCCGTACTTATACTGGCAGGAAAAAGAGGCAATTTGGAGGCCCTTGCACAAACTGGCTTTATTCTACCTAAGTTGCCCTCCCACAAGTGTGTACTCCGAAAGAGTGTTTAGTGCCGCCGCTCACCTTGTCAGCAATCGGCGTACGAGGTTACATCCAGAAAATGTGGAGAAGATGATGTTCATTAAAATGAATTATAATCAATTCCTCCGCGGAGACATTGACCAGCAGCAATTGCCTCCACAAAGTACACAGGGAGCTGAGATGGTGGATTCCAGTGGGGACGAATTGATAATCTGTGAGGAGGGGGATGTACACGGTGATATATCGGAGGGTGAAGATGAGGTGGACATCTTGCCTCTGTAGAGCCAGTTTGTGCAAGGAGAGATTAATTGCTTCTTTTTGGGGGGGGTCCAAACCAACCCGTCATATCAGTCACAGTCGTGTGGCAGACCCTGTCACTGAAATGATGGGTTGGTTAAAGTGTGCATGTCCTGTTTTGTTTATACAACATAAGGGTGGGTGGGAGGGCCCAAGGATAATTCCATCTTGCACCTCTTTTTTCTTTTCTTTTTCTTTGCATCATGTGCTGATTGGGGAGGGTTTTTTGGAAGGGACATCCTGCGTGACACTGCAGTGCCACTCCTAAATGGGCCCGGTGTTTGTGTCGGCCACTAGGGTCGCTAATCTTACTCACACAGTCAGCTACCTCATTGCGCCTCTTTTTTTCTTTGCGTCATGTGCTGTTTGGGGAGGGTTTTTTGGAAGGGACATCCTGCGTGACACTGCAGTGCCACTCCTAGATGGGCCCGGTGTTTGTGTCGGCCACTAGGGTCGCTAATCTTACTCACACAGCTACCTCATTGCGCCTCTTTTTTTCTTTGCGTCATGTGCTGTTTGGGGAGGGTTTTTTGGAAGGGACATCCTGCGTGACACTGCAGTGCCACTCCTAGATGGGCCCGGTGTTTGTGTCGGCCACTAGGGTCGCTAATCTTACTCACACAGCTACCTCATTGCGCCTCTTTTTTTCTTTGCGTCATGTGCTGTTTGGGGAGGGTTTTTTGGAAGGGACATCCTGCGTGACACTGCAGTGCCACTCCTAGATGGGCCCGGTGTTTGTGTCGGCCACTAGGGTCACTAATCTTACTCACACAGCTACCTCATTGCGCCTCTTTTTTTCTTTGCGTCATGTGCTGTTTGGGGAGGGTTTTTTGGAAGGGACATCCTGCGTGACACTGCAGTGCCACTCCTAGATGGGCCCGGTGTTTGTGTCGGCCACTAGGGTCGCTAATCTTACTCACACAGCTACCTCATTGCGCCTCTTTTTTTCTTTGCGTCATGTGCTGTTTGGGGAGGGTTTTTTGGAAGGGACATCCTGCGTGACACTGCAGTGCCACTCCTAGATGGGCCCGGTGTTTGTGTCGGCCACTAGGGTCGCTTATCTTACTCACACAGCGACCTCGGTGCAAATTTTAGGACTAAAAATAATATTGTGAGGTGTGAGGTATTCAGAATAGACTGAAAATGAGTGTAAATTATGGTTTTTGAGGTTAATAATACTTTGGGATCAAAATGACCCCCAAATTCTACGATTTAAGCTGTTTTTTAGTGTTTTTGGAAAAAAACACCCGAATCCAAAACACACCCGAATCCGACAAAAATAATTCGGTGAGGTTTTGCCAAAACGCGTTCGAACCCAAAACACGGCCGCGGAACCGAACCCAAAACCAAAACACAAAACCCGAAAAATTTCAGGCGCTCATCTCTAATCCACATATGCAGACACAGTCACATTATACGTACAGCTACCCGCATCCACATATGCAGACACAGCCACATTACACGTACAGCTACCCGCATCCACATATGCAGACACAGCCACATTACACGTACAGCTACCCGCATCCACATATGCAGACACAGACACATTACACGCACAGCTACACATATCCACATATGCAGACACAGACACATTACACGCACAGCTACACATATCCACATATGCAGACACAGCCACATTACACGTACAGCTACACGCATCCACATATGCAGACACAGTCACATTACACGTACAGCTACCCGCATCCACATATGCAGACACAGACACATTACACGCACAGCTACACATATCCACATATGCAGACACAGACACATTACACGTACAGCTACCCGCATCCACATATGCAGACACAGACACATTACACGCACAGCTACACATATCCACATATGCAGACACAGCCACATTACACGTACAGCTATACGCATCCACATATGCAGACACAGCCACATTACACGTACAGCTACACGCATCCACATATGCAGACACAGTCACATTATACGTACAGCTACCCGCATCCACATATGCAGACACAGCCACATACATACACACACACAGCAACATAGTAACACTGAACTAATCATCATGGTTGAGCCTGGTGTGTGCCCTCCTCTACGCATGGAGTGCGTCTGCCCCAGCACTTCCCCCCCAGCAGTCCCCATTGCTAAACTCACCTCTTGCTACCAAAGAGCAGAAGCACCGGCAGCGCGGCGGCCGGGGGGGGGGGGGGGGGGGGGTAGGGGTAGCGTGAGCGTGGACTGTTCGTTCAGGAGACGGGCAGTAGGCTGTCAGGAGGCAGGTGCACTGTCTGATACTGCCGGTAAGCCCCGCCTCCTCCCTTTCACTAGATGTGGCAGCCAGCAGCAGTTGCTGCAACAGGCAGGTTATTTTAGGATTAAATTCACGTTGCAGCCTGTGAGCGGTAGCAGCGTGCCGGGGCCCTCTTCTCTGTTACAGTGACCGGGGCCCGGGACTGCTGTACCCCCGCCCCCGAAATCGTACACTGCCAATCACATGAACTCAGTGACAGGGGCGTGCCTGCATGTGATTGCTGTCAGCACGCCCCTGTCAAAGCGGCACTGCTAGAGGTGCCGCTTCTAGTTTTTTTTTGAATGGGCTATGACTGCTCCATGCTTCGCCCCGCCTCCCAGCTTCCGGCCCTGTATCATTGACATCGGGAGGCACCGAGAGCGGTGCCTCCAAAACACTTTTAAAACTTTTTTAGTAGACAAAAAATGATCAAAATAATGCAAAGGCTAAATAATATACTTATGACACAAACAGTGTGTCATAAGTATATTCTTTGTATTATTTTAATCATTAATGACAGGGGAGGCACTGCCTCCCCTGCCTCCCCTGACTGCACGTCCCTGGCAGTAGTGCTCCCCAGTCTCCCCCACAATTATAAGCTGTGTGAGCTGAGCAGTCAGACAGATATATATAATATTATATATAGATAATAGATGATGCAGCACACTGGCCTGAGCCTGAGCAGTGCACACAGATATGGTATGTGACTGAGTCACTGTGTGCTGTGTATCGCTTTTTTCAGGCAGAGAACGGATTATAAATAAAACTGGTGGTCACTATCAGCAAAACTCTGCACTGTACTGAGTACTCCTAATGCTCCCCAAAATTAGTAAATCAAGTGTCTCTCTAATCTATTCTAAACGGAGAGGACGCCAGCCACGTCCTCTCCCTATCAATCTCAATGCACGTGTGAAAATGGCGGCGACGCGCGGCTCCTTATATAGAATCCGAGTCTCGCGATAGAATCCGAGCCTCGCGAGAATCCGACAGCGTCATGATGACGTTCGGGCGCGCTCGGGTTAACCGAGCAAGGCGGGAAGATCCGAGTCGCTCGGACCCGTGAAAAAAAACATGAAGTTCTGGCGGGTTCGGATTCAGAGAAACCGAACCCGCTCATCTCTATATATAATATTATATATATCTGTCTGACTGCTCAGCTCACACAGCTTATAATTGTGGGGGAGACTGGGGAGCACTACTGCAGTGCCAGTTATAGGTTATAGCAGGAGCCAGGAGTACATAATATATTATATAGTGAGTGACCACCAGACACACAGTGCAGTTTATTTAATATATCCGTTCTCTGCCTGAAAAAAGCGATACACACAGTGACTCAGTCAGTCACATACCATATCTGTGTGCACTGCTCAGGCTCAGGCCAGTGTGCTGCATCATCTATATATATTATATATCTGTCTGACTGCTCAGCTCACACAGCTTATAATTGTGGGGGAGACTGGGGAGCACTACTGCAGTGCCAGTTATAGGTTATAGCAGGAGCCAGGAGTACATAATATTATATTAAAATTAAACAGTGCACACTTTTGCTGCAGGAGTGCCACTGCCAGTGTGACTAGTGACCAGTGACCTGACCACCAGTATATATAATATTAGTAGTATACTATCTCTTTATCAACCAGTCTATATTAGCAGCAGACACAGTACAGTGCGGTAGTTCACGGCTGTGGCTACCTCTGTGTCGGCACTCGGCAGCCCGTCCATAATTGTATATACCACCTAACCGTGGTTTTTTTTTCTTTCTTTATACATACATACTAGTTACGAGTATACTATCTCTTTATCAACCAGTCTATATTAGCAGCAGACACAGTACAGTGCGGTAGTTCACGGCTGTGGCTACCTCTGTGTCGGCACTCGGCAGCCCGTCCATAATTGTATATACCACCTAACCGTGGTTTTTTTTTCTTTCTTTATACATACATACTAGTTACGAGTATACTATCTCTTTATCAACCAGTCTATATATTAGCAGCAGACACAGTACAGTGCGGTAGTTCACGGCTGTGGCTACCTCTGTGTCGGCACTCGGCAGCCCGTCCATAATTGTATATACCACCTAACCGTGGTTTTTTTTTCTTTCTTTATACATACATACTAGTTACGAGTATACTATCTCTTTATCAACCAGTCTATATATTAGCAGCAGACACAGTACAGTGCGGTAGTTCACGGCTGTGGCTACCTCTGTGTCGGCACTCGGCAGCCCGTCCATAATATATACCACCTAACCGTGGTTTTTTTTTCTTTCTTTATACATACATACTAGTTACGAGTATACTATCTCTTTATCAACCAGTCTATATATTAGCAGCAGACACAGTACAGTGCGGTAGTTCACGGCTGTGGCTACCTCTGTGTCGGCACTCGGCAGCCCGTCCATAATTGTATATACCACCTAACCGTGGTTTTTTTTTCTTTCTTTATACATACATACTAGTTACGAGTATACTATCTCTTTATCAACCAGTCTATATATTAGCAGCAGGCACAGTACAGTGCGGTAGTTCACGGCTGTGGCTACCTCTGTGTCGGCACTCGGCAGCCCGTCCATAATTGTATATACCACCTAACCGTGGTTTTTTTTTCTTTCTTTATACATACATACTAGTTACGAGTATACTATCTCTTTATCAACCAGTCTATATATTAGCAGCAGACACAGTACAGTGCGGTAGTTCACGGCTGTGGCTACCTCTGTGTCGGCACTCGGCAGCCCGTCCATAATTGTATACTAGTATCCAATCCATCCATCTCCATTGTTTACCTGAGGTGCCTTTTAGTTGTGCCTATTAAAATATGGAGAACAAAAATGTTGAGGTTCCAAAATTAGGGAAAGATCAAGATCCACTTCCACCTCGTGCTGAAGCTGCTGCCACTAGTCATGGCCGAGACGATGAAATGCCAGCAACGTCGTCTGCCAAGGCCGATGCCCAATGTCATAGTACAGAGCATGTCAAATCCAAAACACCAAATATCAGTAAAAAAAGGACTCCAAAACCTAAAATAAAATTGTCGGAGGAGAAGCGTAAACTTGCCAATATGCCATTTACCACACGGAGTGGCAAGGAACGGCTGAGGCCCTGGCCTATGTTCATGGCTAGTGGTTCAGCTTCACATGAGGATGGAAGCACTCAGCCTCTCGCTAGAAAAATGAAAAGACTCAAGCTGGCAAAAGCAGCACAGCAAAGAACTGTGCATTCTTCGAAATCCCAAATCCACAAGGAGAGTCCAATTGTGTCGGTTGCGATGCCTGACCTTCCCAACACTGGACGTGAAGAGCATGCGCCTTCCACCATTTGCATGCCCCCTGCAAGTGCTGGAAGGAGCACCCGCAGTCCAGTTCCTGATAGTCAGATTGAAGATGTCAGTGTTGAAGTACACCAGGATGAGGAGGATATGGGTGTTGCTGGCGCTGGGGAGGAAATTGACCAGGAGGATTCTGATGGTGAGGTGGTTTGTTTAAGTCAGGCACCCGGGGAGACACCTGTTGTCCGTGGGAGGAATATGGCCGTTGACATGCCAGGTGAAAATACCAAAAAAATCAGCTCTTCGGTGTGGAGGTATTTCACCAGAAATGCGGACAACAGGTGTCAAGCCGTGTGTTCCCTTTGTCAAGCTGTAATAAGTAGGGGTAAGGACGTTAACCACCTCGGAACATCCTCCCTTATACGTCACCTGCAGCGCATTCATAATAAGTCAGTGACAAGTTCAAAAACTTTGGGTGACAGCGGAAGCAGTCCACTGACCAGTAAATCCCTTCCTCTTGTAACCAAGCTCACGCAAACCACCCCACCAACTCCCTCAGTGTCAATTTCCTCCTTCCCCAGGAATGCCAATAGTCCTGCAGGCCATGTCACTGGCAATTCTGACGAGTCCTCTCCTGCCTGGGATTCCTCCGATGCATCCTTGCGTGTAACGCCTACTGCTGCTGGCGCTGCTGTTGTTGCCGCTGGGAGTCGATGGTCATCCCAGAGGGGAAGTCGTAAGCCCACTTGTACTACTTCCAGTAAGCAATTGACTGTTCAACAGTCCTTTGCGAGGAAGATGAAATATCACAGCAGTCATCCTACTGCAAAGCGGATAACTGAGTCCTTGACAACTATGTTGGTGTTAGACGTGCGTCCGGTATCCGCCGTTAGTTCACAGGGAACTAGACAATTTATTGAGGCAGTGTGCCCCCGTTACCAAATACCATCTAGGTTCCACTTCTCTAGGCAGGCGATACCGAGAATGTACACGGACGTCAGAAAAAGACTCACCAGTGTCCTAAAAAATGCAGTTGTACCCAATGTCCACTTAACCACGGACATGTGGACAAGTGGAGCAGGGCAGGGTCAGGACTATATGACTGTGACAGCCCACTGGGTAGATGTATGGACTCCCGCCGCAAGAACAGCAGCGGCGGCACCAGTAGCAGCATCTCGCAAACGCCAACTCTTTCCTAGGCAGGCTACGCTTTGTATCACCGCTTTCCAGAATACGCACACAGCTGAAAACCTCTTACGGCAACTGAGGAAGATCATCGCGGAATGGCTTACCCCAATTGGACTCTCCTGTGGATTTGTGGCATCGGACAACGCCAGCAATATTGTGTGTGCATTAAATATGGGCAAATTCCAGCACGTCCCATGTTTTGCACATACCTTGAATTTGGTGGTGCAGAATTTTTTTAAAAACGACAGGGGCGTGCAAGAGATGCTGTCGGTGGCCAGAAAAATTGCGGGACACTTTCGGCGTACAGGCACCACGTACAGAAGACTGGAGCACCACCAAAAACTACTGTACCTGCCCTGCCATCATCTGAAGCAAGAAGTGGTAACGAGGTGGAATTCAACCCTCTATATGCTTCAGAGGTTGGAGGAGCAGCAAAAGGCCATTCAAGCCTATACAATTGAGCACGATATAGTAGGTGGAATGCACCTGTCTCAAGTGCAGTGGAGAATGATTTCAACGTTGTGCAAGGTTCTGATGCCCTTTGAACTTGCCACACGTGAAGTCAGTTCAGACACTGCCAGCCTGAGTCAGGTCATTCCCCTCATCAGGCTTTTGCAGAAGAAGCTGGAGGCATTGAAGAAGGAGCTAAAAGGGAGCGATTCCGCTAGGCATGTGGGACTTGTGGATGCAGCCCTTAATTCGCTTAACAAGGATTCACGGGTGGTCAATCTGTTGAAATCAGAGCACTACATTTTGGCCACCGTGCTCGATCCTAGATTTAAAGCCTACCTTGGATCTCTCTTTCCGGCAGACACAGGTCTGCTGGGGTTGAAAGACCTGCTGGTGACAAAATTGTCAAGTCAAGCGGAACGCGACCTGTCAACATCTCCTCCTTCACATTCTCCCGCAACTGGGGGTGCGAGGAAAAGGCTCAGAATTCCGAGCCCACCCGCTGGCGGTGATGCAGGGCAGTCTGGAGCGACTGCTGATGCTGACATCTGGTCCGGACTGAAGGACCTGACAACGATTACGGACATGTCGTCTACTGTCACTGCATATGATTCTCTCAACATTGATAGAATGGTGGAGGATTATATGAGTGACCGCATCCAAGTAGGCACGTCACACAGTCCGTACTTATACTGGCAGGAAAAAGAGGCAATTTGGAGGCCCTTGCACAAACTGGCTTTATTCTACCTAAGTTGCCCTCCCACAAGTGTGTACTCCGAAAGAGTGTTTAGTGCCGCCGCTCACCTTGTCAGCAATCGGCGTACGAGGTTACATCCAGAAAATGTGGAGAAGATGATGTTCATTAAAATGAATTATAATCAATTCCTCCGCGGAGACATTGACCAGCAGCAATTGCCTCCACAAAGTACACAGGGAGCTGAGATGGTGGATTCCAGTGGGGACGAATTGATAATCTGTGAGGAGGGGGATGTACACGGTGATATATCGGAGGGTGAAGATGAGGTGGACATCTTGCCTCTGTAGAGCCAGTTTGTGCAAGGAGAGATTAATTGCTTCTTTTTTGGGGGGGGTCCAAACCAACCCGTCATATCAGTCACAGTCGTGTGGCAGACCCTGTCACTGAAATGATGGGTTGGTTAAAGTGTGCATGTCCTGTTTTGTTTATACAACATAAGGGTGGGTGGGAGGGCCCAAGGACAATTCCATCTTGCACCTCTTTTTTCTTTTCTTTTTCTTTGCATCATGTGCTGATTGGGGAGGGTTTTTTGGAAGGGACATCCTGCGTGACACTGCAGTGCCACTCCTAGATGGGCCCGGTGTTTGTGTCGGCCACTAGGGTCGCTAATCTTACTCACACAGTCAGCTACCTCATTGCGCCTCTTTTTTTCTTTGCGTCATGTGCTGTTTGGGGAGGGTTTTTTGGAAGGGACATCCTGCGTGACACTGCAGTGCCACTCCTAGATGGGCCCGGTGTTTGTGTCGGCCACTAGGGTCGCTAATCTTACTCACACAGCTACCTCATTGCGCCTCTTTTTTTCTTTGCGTCATGTGCTGTTTGGGGAGGGTTTTTTGGAAGGGACATCCTGCGTGACACTGCAGTGCCACTCCTAGATGGGCCCGGTGTTTGTGTCGGCCACTAGGGTCGCTTATCTTACTCACACAGCGACCTCGGTGCAAATTTTAGGACTAAAAATAATATTGTGAGGTGTGAGGTATTCAGAATAGACTGAAAATGAGTGGAAATTATGGTTTTTGAGGTTAATAATACTTTGGGATCAAAATGACCCCCAAATTCTATGATTTAAGCTGTTTTTTAGTGTTTTTTGAAAAAAACACCCGAATCCAAAACACACCCGAATCCGAGAAAAAAAATTCGGTGAGGTTTTGCCAAAACGCGTTTGAACCCAAAACACGGCCGCGGAACCGAACCCAAAACCAAAACACAAAACCCGAAAAATTTCAGGCGCTCATCTCTACTAGAAGTGCCAGCATTCCTCAATAACAGATAAATACATTACTTCAGCTTCGACACTGCTGGGCGGAACTTGTAGAAAATAACTATGGGGGTCATTCCGAGTTGTTCGCTCGTTGCCGATTTTCGCTATGCTGCGATTTGTTGCTAACTGCGCATGTGCATGGTATGCAGCGCGCATGCGCTTACGCTAAGTTATTTAACACAAAACTTAGTAGATTTGCTGGTGCTCGTACGACGCTTTTCAGTAGCACTGCTATTTGGTAAATGATTGAAAAGAAAGGAGCGTTTCTGGGGGGCAACTCAGCGTTTTCACGCCATTGGCTAAAAAACACAGGCATGCCAGTGAAAAACGCAGGAGTGTCTGGAGAAACGGGGGAGTGGCTGGCCGAACGCAGGGTGTGTTTGTGACGTCAAACCAGGAACTAAACAGACTGAGCTGATCGCAATCTGTGAGTAGGTCTGGAGCTACTCAGAAACTGCAAAGAATTATTTAGTAGCAATTCTACTAATCTTTCGTTCGCAATTCTGCTATGCTAAGAAACACTCCCAGAGGGCGGCGGGGATCCGGTCTGAAGATCGACAGTGTCTAGGTCGACAATGTTTAGGTCGACCACTATAGGTCGACAGTCACTAGGTCAACATGGATGGAAGATCGACAGGGTTTCTAGGTCGACATGTGCTAGGTCGACAGGTCTAAAGATCGACATGAGTTTTTCACATTTTTTTTATTTTTTTTTATTTTTTCATACTTAACGATCCACGTGGACTACGATTGGAACGGTAAAGTGTGCCGAGTGAAGCGGTAGCGGAGCGAAGGCACCATGCCCGAAGCATGGCGAGCGAAGCGAGCCATGCGAGGGGACGCGGTGCACTAATTTGGGATCCCGGTCACTCTACGAAGAAAACGACACAAAAAATAAATAAATCCTCATGTCGACCGTTAAACCTGTCGACCTAGCACATGTCGACCTAGAAACCCCGTCGACCTTCCATCCATGTCGACCTAGTGACTGTCGACCTATAGTGGTCGACCTAAACATTGTCGACCTAGACACTGTCGATTTGATGAACCACACCCAGGGCGGCGGCTAAAAGCAGCTAGCGAGCGAACAACTCGGAATGACCCCCTATAAGTGCCAGCATTCCTCAATAACAGATAAATACATTTACATCAGCTTTGACACTGCTCGGCGGAGCTTACATAAGAGAACTATAAGTGCCAGCATTCCTCAATAACAGATAAATACATTTACATCAGCTTTGACACTGCTGGGCGGAGCTTGTAGAAAAGAACTATAAGTGCTAGCATACCTCAATAGCAGATAAATACATTTACATCAGCTTTGACACTGCTGGGCGGAGCTTGCGTAAGAGAACTATAAGTGCCAGCATTCCTCAATGACAGATAAATACATTTACTTCAACTTTGATACTGCTGGGCGGAGCTTGTAGAAAAAAACTATAAGTGCCAGCATTCCTCAATAACAGATAAATACATTTACATCAGCTTTGACACTGCTGGGGGGAGCTTGCATAAGAGAACTATAAGTGCCAGCATTCCTCAATAACAGATAAATACATTTACATCAGCTCTGACACTGCTGGGCGGAGCTTGCATAAGAAAACTATAAGTGCTAGCATTCCTGGTTATTAAATAAACAGCCTCGTACAACCAGCGGGGACACTTCAGCAGGTATAATGCAGGGACAGGTAAGCAAGCTGGTTACTAAATAAAGCACAGCCTCGTACAACCAGCGGGGACACTTCAGCAGGTATGATGAAGGGACAGGTGAGCAAGCTGGCTATTAAATAAAGCAGTCTCGTCCAACCAGCGTGAACACTTCAGCAGGTACTGTATGATGCAGGCTTGAATATCCCTGCTGGGCGAGGCTTGCATGAATGCACTAGCAGAAATAGTATTCAATAATAGCAGCTAAATGCATTAACATCAAATTTTATACTGCTGAGCGGAGTTTACGTAAACGAACCATATGTACTAGCATTCCTCAATAACAGAGAAATACATTAACATCGGCCTTTACTCTGCTGGGCGGAGCATGCATAAGAGAACTATAAGTGCCAGCATTCCTCAATAACAGATAATAAATACATTCACATCAGCTTTGAAACTGCTTGGCGGAGCATGCATGAGAGAATTATAAGTGCCAGTATTCCTCAATAACAGATAAATACATTTACAACAGCTTTGACACTGCTGGGCGGAGCTTGTAGAAAAGAACTATAAGTGCTAGCATACCTCAATAGCAGATAAATACATTTACATCAGCTTTGACACTGCTGGGCAGAGCTTGCATTAGAGAACTATAAGTGCCAGCATTCCTCAATGACAGATAAATACATTTACTTCAACTTTGACACTGCTGGGCGGAGCTTGTAGAAAAGAACTATAAGTGCCAGCATTCCTCAATAACAGAAAAATACATTTACATCAGCTTTGAAACTGCTGGGCGGAGCTTGCATAAGAGAACTAGAAGTGCCAGCATTCCTCAATAACAGATAAATACATTCACATCAGCTTTGACACTGCTCGGCGGAGCTTGCATGAGAGAATTATAAGTGCCAGTATTCCCCAATAACAGATAAATACATTTACATCAGCTTTGACACTGCTGGGCGGAGCTTGTAGAAAAGAACTATAAGTGCTAGCATACCTCAATAGCAGATAAATACATTTACATCAGCTTTGACACTGCTCGGCGGAGCTTGCATGAGAGAATTATAAGTGCCAGTATTCCCCAATAACAGATAAATACATTTACATCAGCTTTGACACTGCTGGGCGGAGCTTGCAGAAAAGAACTATAAGTGCTAGCATACCTCAATAGCAGATAAATACATTTACATCAGCTTTGACACTGCTGGGCGGAGCTTGCATAAGAGAACTATAAGTGCCAGCATTCCTCAATAACAGATAAATACATTCACATCAGCTTTGACACTGCTGGGCGGAGCTTACATAAGAGAACTATAAGTGCCAGCATTCCTCAATAATACATTTACATCAGCTTTGACACTGCTGGGCGGAGCTTGTAGAAAATAACTATAAGTGCTAGCATACCTCAATAGCAGATAAATACATTTACATCAGCTTTGACACTGCTGGGCGGAGCTTGCATAAGAGAACTATAAGTGCCAGCATTCCTCAATGACAGATAAATAGATTTACTTCAACTTTGACACTGCTGGGCGGAGCTTACATAAGAGAACTATAAGTGCTAGCATTCCTCAATAACAGATAAATACATTTACATCAACTTGACACTGCTGGGCGGAGCTTACATTAGAGAACTATAATTGCTAGCATTCCTCAATAACAGATAAATACATTTACATCAACTTTGAGACTGCTGGGCGGAGCTTGCATAAGAAAACTATAAGTGCCAGCATTCCTCAATGACAGATAAATACATTTACTACAACTTTGACACTGCTGGGCGGAGCTTGTAGAAAAGAACTATAAGTGCCAGCATTCCTCAGTAACAGATAAATAAATTTACTTCAGCTTCGACACTGCTGGGCGGAGCTTGTAGAAAATAACTATGGGGGTCATTCCGTGTTGTTCGCTCGTTGTCGATTTTCGCTATGCTGCGATTTGTTGCTAACTGCGCATGTGCATGGTATGCAGCGCGCATGCGCTAAGTTATTTAACACAAAACTTAGTAGATTTGCTGGTGTTCGTACGACGCTTTTCAGTCGCACTGCTGTTCGGTAAATGATTGAAAAGAAAGGGGCGTTTCTGGGGGGCAACTCAGCGTTTTCACGCCGTTGGCTAAAAAACGCAGGCATGCCAGTGAAAAATGCGGGAGTGTCTGGAGAAACGGGGGAGTGGCTGGCCGAACGCAGGGTGTGTTTGTGACGTCAAACCAGGAACTAAACGGACTGAGCTGATCGCAATATGTGAGTAGGTCTGGAGCTACTCAGAAACTGCAAAGAATTATTTAGTAGCAATTCTACTAATCTTTCGTTCGCAATTCTGCTATGCTAAGAAACACTCCCAGAGGACGGCGGCCTAGCGTGTGCAATGCTGCTAAAAGCAGCTAGCGAGCGAACAACTCGGAATGACCCCCTATAAGTGCCAGCATTCCTCAATAACAGATAAATACATTCACATCAGCTTTGAAACTGCTTGGCGGAGCTTACATAAGAGAACTATAAGTGCCAGCATTCCTCAATAACATATAAATACATATACATCAGCTTTGACACTGCTGGGCGGAGCTTGCATGAGAGAATTATAAGTGCCAGCATTCCTCAATAACAGATAAATACATTTACATCAGCTTTGACACTGCTGGGCGGAGCTTGCATAAGAGTACTATAAGTGCCAGCATTCCTCAATGACAGATAAATACATTTACTTCAACTTTGACACTGCTGGGCGGAGCTTGTAGAAAAGAACTATAAGTGCCAGCAGGGCCGAAACTAGGATTTTCGGCACCCGGGGCAAGGCAGTAATTAACACCCCCCCCCCCCCCCCCCCCACACACACACACACACACAATGAAATACATACATTAACAACAACAAAAATTACAAAACTACGCCGCACAGTAGTGCACCCTTAATCTCATTACACTGCACAATAGTGCCCTTCATTAACACGTGTATATATAAATATATATATATGTATATACACATACATTGGTAAGATGTCCGTCACTTCAACAAACAGAGACTTCACGCCCGGTGCCCTCACAGCCAAATGGGCTATAGAACCATTGCAGAGAAGCGGCACTCAAAGCATTGTAAATACAGGTAAATAAATTGCCACAATCCGTAGGAATAGATCAACGTTTCAGTTCATTATAATTTGTCGTCAGGATACAAACAGAATGAAAAATCTCTCACCTTAAACCCCCACCGCTGTGAATGATTCTCTCGCCCGCCAGACGCCGTAGCGGGATGCTTCATGATGACGTAGCAGCTATCCGCCGTCACGTCCACCCAAACCCCATCACCATAGCGACCAGTTAAACAAATCAGATAGCTGCAGTACAACACAGGATGTATGTCATGAAACATTACAGTACTAGAATTCCATATGCCACATAGCAATACATAATAATTACCAAGATCACTCATACAAAAAAGCACTAGTGAAGATAGTTAAAATCTAGATAAAGTATAAAATAAGATTTTACTCACCGGTAAATCTATTTCTCGTAGTCCGTAGTGGATGCTGGGGACTCCGTAAGGACCATGGGGAATAGACGGGCTCCGCAGGAGACTGGGCGCTCTAAAGAAAGATTTAGTACTACCTGGTGTGCACTGGCTCCTCCCTCTATGCCCCTCCTCCAGACCTCAGTTAAGGAAACTGTGCCCGGAAGAGCTGACATTACAAGGAAAGGATTTTGGAATCCAGGGTAAGACCATACTTACCTACCTTCTGGCAGCTCTGACGGCTCAGTGGAGGGGCTGGGCTGGGCAATGTCGAGAGGAGGGGTCGGGGAGGAGGCGGAACGGGGCGGGGAGGAGGAGGGGAGGAGGCGGAATGAGGGCGGGGTTATAGATTTACACGTTTAAACCACACACCCCGCTCTGTAATGCCGCGATAACCGGCATTTTACAGCAGGGGGCGTGACTATGATGACGCGATTCAACAAGAATCGCATCATCTACTGTCCGGACCGCCCACTTTACTATCAAAGTGGGTGGCCGGGCAGGGGGAACTTGAAAAACCGGGAGACTTGCCTGCTCTTCCGTGGGGCCGGGAGGGTCACCCGATTTTCGGGAGCCTCCCGGCCATTCCGGGAGAGTAGGCAAGTATGGGTAAGACTCATACCAGCCACACCAATCACACCGTATAACTCGTGATAAACTTACCCAGTTAACAGTATGAACAACAAACAAGCATCACTCAACTGATGCCAAATAACATAACCCTTTAGTAAGCAATAACTATATACACGTATTGCAGAAAGTCCGCACTTGGGACGGGCGCCCAGCATCCACTACGGACTACGAGAAATAGATTTACCGGTGAGTAAAATCTTATTTTCTCT
Organism: Pseudophryne corroboree; assembly: GCF_028390025.1. Lineage (NCBI taxonomy): Eukaryota > Metazoa > Chordata > Amphibia > Anura > Myobatrachidae > Pseudophryne > Pseudophryne corroboree. The sequence goes on along the minus strand of NC_086447.1, from coordinate 844,452,559 downwards.
AACGTCCTAGTGGATGCTGGGGACTCCGTAAGGACCATGGGGATTATACCAAAGCTCCCAAACGGGCGGGAGAGTGCGGATGACTCTGCAGCACCGAATGGGCAAACTCAAGGTCCTCCTCAGCCAGGGTATCAAACTTGTAGAACTTTGCAAATGTGTTTGAACCCGACCAAGTAGCAGCTCGACAAAGCTGTAATGCCGAGACCCCTCGGGCAGCCGCCCAAGAAGAGCCCACCTTTCTTGTGGAATGGGCTTTCACTGATTTTGGATGCGGCAATCCAGCCGCAGAATGAGCCTGCTGAATCGTGCCACAGATCCAGCGAGCAATAGTTTGCTTTGAAGCAGGAGCACCCAGCTTGTTGGATGCATACAGGACAAACAGCGAGTCAGTCTTCCTGACTCCAGTCGTTCTGGTCACATAAATCTTCAAAGCCCTGACTACGTCAAGCAACTTGGAATCCTCCAAGTCACGAGTAGCCGCAGGCACCACAATAGGTTGGTTCAAATGAAAGGATGACACCACCTTTGGCAGAAATTGCGGACGAGTCCGCAATTCTGCCCTATCCATATGGAAAACCAGATAGGGGCTTTTACATGACAAAGCCGCCAATTCTGACACACGCCAAGCTGAAGCTAAGGCCAACAGCATGACCACTTTCCACGTGAGATACTTTAGCTCCATGTTCTTAAGTGGCTCACACCAGTGGGATTTCAGGAAACTCAACACCACGTTAAGATCCCAAGGTGCCACTGGTGGCACAAAAGGGGGCTGAATATGCAGCACTGCCTTAACAAACGTCTGAACCTCAGGCAGTGAAGCCAGTTCTTTTTGGAAGAAAATGGATAGGGCCGAAATCTGGACCTTTATGGACCCTAATTTTAGGCCCATAGTCACTCCTGACTGTAGGAAGTGCAGGAATCGACCCAGTTGGAATTCCTCTGTAGGGGCCTTCCTGGCCTCACACCAAGCAACATATTTTCGCCATATACGGTGATAATGCTTTGCTGTCACGTCCTTCCTAGCCTTTATCAGCGTAGGAATAACTTCATCCGGAATGCCTTTTTCTGCTAGGATCCGGCGTTCAACCGCCATGCCGTTAAACGCAGCCGCGGTAAGTCTTGGAACAGACAGGGCCCTTGTTGTAACAGGTCCTGTCTGAGAGGCAGAGGCCATGGGTCCTCTGTGAGCAATTTCTTGCAATTCCGAGTACCAAGTCCTTCTTGGCCAATCCGGAACAATGAGTATTGTTCTCACTCCTCTTTTTCTTACAATTCTCAGCACCTTTGGTATGAGTGGAAGAGGAGGAAACACATAGACCGACTGGAACACCCACGGTGTTACTAGTGCGTCCACAGCTATCGCCTGAGGGTCCCTTGACCTGGCGCAATACCTTTTTAGCTTCTTGTTGAGACGGGATGCCATCATGTCCACCTGTGGCAGTTCCCATCGATTTGCAATCTGCGTGAAGACTTCTTGATGAAGTCCCCACTCTCCCGGGTGGAGGTCGTGCCTGCTGAGGAAGTCTGCTTCCCAGTTGTCCACTCCCGGATTGAACACTGCTGACAGTGCTAGTACGTGATTCTCCGCCCAACGAAGAATCCTGGTGGCTTCTGCCATTGCCACCCTGCTTCTTGTGCCGCCCTGGCGGTTTACATGGGCCACTGCAGTGATGTTGTCTGACTGAATCAGCACTGGTTGATTTCGAAGCAGAGGCTCCGCTTGACTCGCTTAACTCCGTTGTATATGGCCCTTAGTTCCAGGATATTGATGTGCAGACAAGTCTCCTGACTTGACCACAGCCCCTGGAAGTTTCTTCCTTGAGTGACTGCCCCCCATCCTCGGAGGCTTGCATTCGTGGTCACCAGGACCCAGTCCTGTATGCCGAACCTGCGGCCCTCGAGGAGGTGAGCACTTTGCAGCCACCACAGAAGAGACACCCTGGCCCTGGGGGATAGGGTGATCCGCCGATGCATCTGAAGATGCGATCCGGACCACTTGTCCAACAGATCCCACTGAAAGATCCTCGCATGGAACCTGCCGAAGGGAATGTCTTCGTATGATGCCACCATCTTTCCCAGGACTCGCGTGCAGTGATGCACCGATACCTGTTTTGGTTTTAGGAGGCCTCTGACTAGAGTCACGAGCTCCTGAGCCTTCTCCTCCGGGAGAAACACCTTTTTCTGGTTTGTGTCCAGAATCATGCCCAGGAAGGGCAGACGCGTCGTAGGAATCAGCTGCGACTTTGGAATATTCAGAATCCAGCCGTGCTGTAGCAACACTTCCTGAGAGAGTGCTACGCTGATCAGCAACCGCTCCCTGGACCTCGCCTTTATGAGGAGATCGTCCAAGTATGGGATAATTGTAACCCCTTGCTTCCGAAGGAGCAACATAATTTCCGCCATCACCTTGGTAAATATTCTCGGTGCCGTGGACAGGCCAAACGGCAACGTCAGATATTGGTAATGACAGTCCTGTACCACAAACCTGAGGTACTCCTGATGAGGTGGATAAATGGGGACATGTAAGTACGCATCCTTGATGTCCAGAGACACCATAAAATCCCCTTCCTCCAGGCTTGCAATGACCGCTCTGAGCGATTCCATCTTGAACTTGAATTTCTTCTGATAAATATTCAGGGATTTTAAATTCAAAATGGGTCTGACCGAACCATCCGGTTTCGGTACCACAAACATGGTGGAATAGTAACCCCCTCCCTGTTGAAGGAGGGGAACCTTCACTACCACCTGCTGGAGATATAGCTTGTGAATTGCTGCCAACACTACCTTCCTTTCCCTGGGGGACGCTGGCAAGGCCGATTTTAGGTAACGGTGAGGGGGCGTCACCTCGAATTCCAGCTTGTATCCTTGAGACACAATTTGTATAGCCCAAGGATCAACCCGTGAGCGAACCCACTGGTGGCTGAAATTTCGGAGACGCGCCCCCACCGCTCCTGGCTCCGCCCGTGGAGCCCCAGCGTCATGCGGTGGATTTAGTGGAAGCCGGGGAGGACTTTTGTTCCTGGGAACTAGCTGCATGGTGCAGCTTTTTTTTTTTTTTTTTTTCCTGTACCCCTGCCTCTGGCAAGAAATGATGCACCTCTGACTTTCTTGCTTTTCTGTGAACGAAAGGACTGCATTTGGTAATACGGTGCTTTCTTTGGCTGTGAGGGAATATATGGCAAGAAATTTGACTTCCCAGCCGTAGCCGTGGAAACTAGGTCCGAGAGACCGTCCCCAAACAATTCCTCACCCTTATAAGGCAACACCTCCATGTGTTTTTTAGAGTCAGCATCACCTGTCCATTGCCGAGTCCATAAGACCCTTCTGGCAGAAATCGACATTGCGTTTATTCTAGAGCCCAGCAGGCAAATGTCCCTCTGGGCATCCCGCATATATAGGACAGCGTCTTTGATATGTCCTAGGGTCAGTAAAATAGTCTCCCTGTCCAGGGTATCTAACTCCTCAGACAGAGTATCCGTCCATGCTGCTACAGCACTACACATCCAGGCCGCAGGAATTGCTGGCCTCAGAAGAGTACCAGAATGTGTATAAACAGACTTCAGGATACCTTCCTGCTTCCTATCCGCAGGATCCTTTAGGGCGGCCGTATCTTGTGACGGCAGGGCCACCTTCTTAGATAAGCGCGTCAACGCTTTGTCTACCCTAGGGGAGGATTCCCAGCATAACCTATCCGTTGGCGGGAAAGGATACGCCATAAGTAATCTTTTGGAAATCAGTACTTTCCTATCAGGGGAATCCCATGCTTTTTCACATAACTCATTTAATTCATGTGAAGGGGGAAAAGTCACTTCTTGCTTTTTCTCCCCAAACATATAAACCCTCTTGTCAGGGACAGGGTTTTCCTCCGATATGTGCAATACATCCTTCATTGCTATAATCATGTATCGGATGGCTTTAGTCATTTTAGGCTGCAACTTTGCCTCATCGTCATCGACACTGGAGTCAGAATCCGTGTCGACATCTGTGTCAACCACCTGGGATAGTGGGCGCTTTTGAGACCCTGACGGCCTCTGAGCTGTAGAATCAGACACGGGTTGAGACCCTGACTGATTATCCAACCTTTTATGCAAGGAGCTTACGTTATCATTTAACACCTTCCACATATCCATCCAATCAGGTGTCGGCGCCGTCGGCAGCGACACCACATTCACTTGCACTTGTCCTGCCTCCACGTAACCGTCCTCGTCAAACATGTCGACACAAACGTACCGACACACCGCACACACACAGGGAATGCTCTAATTGAGGACAGGACCCCACAAGGCCTTTTGGGGAGACAGAGAGAGAGTATGCCAGCACACACCCCAGCGCTATATAACCCAGGGATTACACAGTAATTTAGTGTTTACCCAGTAGCTACTGTTTATGATAATTTGCGCCTGAATTTATGTGCCCCCCCTCTCTTTTTACCCTTTTTCTACCTTGATACTGCAGGGGAGAGCCTGGGGAAATTCCTCTCAGCGGAGCTGTGAAGAGAAAATGGCGCTGGTTAGTGCTGAGGAAGAAGGCCCTGCCCCCTCAGCGGCGGGCTTCTGTCCCGGGTCTGTGTAATAAAATGGCGGGGGCTCGTACATATATACAGTGCCCAGCTGTATATATGTGTCTTTTTGCCAAGAGGTATCCTAATTGCTGCCCAGGGCGCCCCCCCCTGCGCCCTGCACCCTACAGTGACCGGAGTGTGTGGGTAGTGTGGGCGCAATGGCGCACAGCTGCAGTGCTGTGCGCTACCTCATGTGAAGACAGGAGTCTTCTGCCGCCGATTTCGATGTCTTCTTGCTTCTGCCGGCTTCTGACTTCTGGCTCTGCGAGGGGGACGGCGGCGCGGCTCCGGGAACGGACGACCAAGGTTAAGATCCTGTGTTCGAACCCTCTGGATCTAATGGTGTCCAGTAGCCTAAGAAGCGCAACCTAGCCGCAGTTAGTAGGTTTGCTTCTCTCCCCTCAGTCCCACGTAGCAGAGAGTCTGTTGCCAGCAGAAGCTCGCTGAAAATAAAAAAAACCTAACTAAAATACTTTCTTATTAGCAAGCTCAGGAGAGCTCACTAAAAGCACCCAGCTCTGGCCAGGCACAGATTCTAACTGGAGGAGGGGCATAGAGGGAGGAGCCAGTGCACACCAGGTAGTACTAAATCTTTCTTTAGAGCGCCCAGTCTCCTGCGGAGCCCGTCTATTCCCCATGGTCCTTACGGAGTCCCCAGCATCCACTAGGACGTTAGAGAAATATAGTTATATAGAAGGGTCTGACCCTCCTACAGTATACAACTATATTTATACTTTATCTAGATTTTATCTATCTTCACTAGTGCTTTTTTGTATGAATGATCTAGGTAATTATTATGTATTGCTATGTGGCATATGGAATTATATATATATATATATATATATATATATATATATAAACACACAGAAAATAAATAACTAAAAATATATAAATAACACCTCCACTCACCACTGGAGTAGAGAGTGGAGTCTGGTCCTTTGCCTCCATGCATTGAGGCCAGCATTTGTCAGCTTGGAGCGGGTGCCGGATGTCAGGGGCAACAGGTGACGATGCTCGCACAGCCGCCGCCAGGGCTTTGTGCCGCATCTATTATCCAGTGAGGAAGCGGGAGGCAGGAGGTGCTGCCGGGCGGGAGAGCAGAGGACACCGAGCAGCGGCGGGTCAGCTGCGGGAGGCAATTGCAGGGGATGGAAGTGAAGTAGCAGTCGTAGGAGCCAGGCAGCTTTTGCCGCGCCCCCTGAACTCCCGTGCCCGGGGCACGTGACCCCTTAGGCCCCCCCTAGTTACGGCCGTGGTGCCAGCATTCCTCAATCACAGATAAATACATTTACATCAGCTTTGACACTGCTGGGCGGAGCTTGCATAAGAGAACTATAAGTGCCAGCATTCCTCAATAACAGATAAATACATTCACATCAGTTTTGACACTGCTGGGCGGAGCTTACATAAGAGAACTATAAGTGCCAGCATTCCTCAATAACAGACAAAAGTTGGGTATTTGTGATGAGTGCTGTTCCTTCCCACGGACGTGTGCAAAAATTATTTACTAAATGTCCTACTAATGGAACTTTGTTCTTCTTGGACTCTCACCGGGAACCCGTGATATCCATCTACATTGGCAAAGTGTGTGGTGTGTTGCTGGGCTGTCAGCTGGAACCCCATTTACATCAAAGGCACACACCACATGCCTCCTACGGTATGAGCTAGAAGTTCCTCCATTTTATGATTTGCACATAGACTGTCCTGCTATTTGCTCGCAAATAAGGGTCTGTGCAATATTTCATCATTTTACCTAAATGTTTCCATGTTTTATGTATGTCTAATCCATGTATAATGTGCATTGTGTCACTAAATTATCATGGATATGAAAATAAAATGTCTTTTTAAGAAATTGGACATTTAGTAAATCATTTTTGCACACGTCCTTGGGAAGGAACAGCGCTCATCACAAATACCCAACTTTTGTTTGTGCCTTAATTTTGACATTGGTGTAAAGGCCCATACACACTTGACGATGCACACGTCGTTAACGACTTCCCTTGAACTTCCCTTGAACAGCTGAGCAAACGACATGAGCATACACACTACCAACGACCAAAGACCAACGACCAAAGACCAAAGACCAAAGACCATTCATCGTTGAAGCATCCAAGCTGAACAGTTTTTAAAATAATGAGCTGGGAACAGGGCTGATGAACAGTGGCTTGGTCGTTGGTCGTTCACACCATACACATTCAACGACGTCTCTGGTCGGTAACGACCATAGTGGAAATTGAGCATACATGCACCACAGATAAGCGAGGGTCAGTAACGTCCCGCGCGGCCGCGCATCGGTGGTCGTCGGATGCATACACACTTGACGATATAATGAGCAACGTCGTTGATGAGGGCTGAAATGAACGACGTCGCTCATTTTATCGTTAAGTGTGTATGGGCCTTAAGTGTCTTTTTGGTATTTTTATTGGTTTGCGGCAGATTCCTTTCCCAAAGTGCGCAACAATCCACCAAAATCCTTCTATTCCTCAATAACAGATAAATACATTTGCATCAGCTTTGACACTGCTGGGCGGAGCTTGTAGAAAAGAACTATAAGTGCTAGCATACCTCAATAGCAGATAAATACATTTACATCAGCTTTGACACTGCTGGGCGGAGCTTGCATAAGAGAACTATAAGTGCCAGCATTCCTCAATGACAGATGTCAAAGTCAAAAAATATAGCGACCTATGATGCCTTGTACTAACCCAATGCGCTTGCCCGCTGCACGTGCACATTCTCTCCCGTGCATGCGCATATTCGCAGTTGCGTGACGGCGCCTCCACAGTCGTGCGCTCAGGCGCGTGGTATGTGCATTTACGGTAGAGTTTGTGTGCGTCTGGCGGGCGACTCGATCGTTACATAGTTAATCCAAACAGTATATATTTTATAGGTTATGGTCCCCTTAATAATATCAGTAAGTTTGTTTAGTGTAACTGGTTCATGGACAGAGAGATCCCTCTTTACATGATACGAAGGGTCAGACAGGTTTTGAGCAGTGGTGTTTAGTATGCAACGGTAGAGTATATTATTAGTAACATTCCGGTGTTGGTTTGAAAGAGATTAATCGCTCCTGCGAATAGTTATGTTTATAAGAAGTTTATGGACATTTACTGTATTTGCAGTTCATTATCCATGCGGCGGGAATCCTGAGATTCCCTCCCACCTGAGCAGTATGAAATAGTCACAGCCCACCTGTTCGAATCAACCTATGACCTTTTGTTATAATGTGAAGACAGATTCCTGTGTCCAATGAACAATGAGATTGTAGGGCCCTTTGTAGTGTATTGTATGTAGTGTATATAAGAACAGCCAGCCAGGGCCAGCTCAGTCTACTCTCCACAACGGTTTTCATCATTGACTAACTAGAGAGCTGGTTTCCAGGACTGCGCTAGCGATCATTCCCCACGTGTGTAAGTTCTCTGTAACCAACTTATTCTCTGTTTGTATTTGCCATACTCTCTCTCTCTCTCTCTCTCTCTCTCTCTCTCTCTCTCTCTCACTGTTATTGTTTAGGATTAAGACGCTGTTGTATATTGTATATTTTCAGTTATTCTGTTTAGGTGTTTTATGTTAGTGCTGTAGTGTATAAGCTGTTAACTGTTTTCCCCTTTTTACATAGCTAAATCTCGTTAGTAAAGGTGTTGGAACTTAAGCAAAGTGTCTGTGTTTCTCTAGCTAGTATAGAGGGTTTCTGAGCGTCTCAATCGCTCAATCAGCTTTTATGTAATAGAGGTTAATCAGCGTTTACATTGTGTTAACATTACAAGACCAAGGTTTACAGTATAAGCTAGCCTTTCAGTGTGTTGCATACAAGGTTTACTGCGTGTCATCCTGTGAGCGTCTGCGCCGCTCGTGTTCCTCTCGTGGACACAGCGTCCGCTATGCTAGTAGCGTAGCATTACGATACTCGGACCGCCTATAGCGTGCTCGATACCCAGCGTAAGCCGTGAGCGAACGTGCCGCTCGTGCGTCTCGACCACGGCCTAGCGTCTGCTACGCTAAGTGCGTACCATTACGGTACCCCGTACGCCCATTGCGTACTGAGTCTCTTACCAATATATAGTGAATGTTATACGATAAATAACTAGCTTTATCACAGATAAATACATTTACTTCAACTTTGACACTGCTGGGCGGAGCTTGTAGAAAAGAACTATAAGTGCCAGCATTCCTCAATAACAGATAAATACATTTACATCAGCTTTGAGACTGCTGGGCGGAGCTTGCATAAGAGAACTATAAGTGCCAGCATTCCTCAATAACAGATAAATACATTTACATCAGCTTTGACACTGCTGGGCTGAGCTTGCATAATAAAACTATAAGTGCTAGCATTCCTCAGTAACAGATAAATACATTCACATCAGCTTTGAAACTGCTGGGCGGAGCTTGCATAAGAGAACTAGAAGTGCCAGCATTCCTCAATAACAGATAAATACATTACTTCAGCTTCGACTGCTGGGCGGAGCTTGTAGAAAATAACTATGGGGGTCATTCCGAGTTGTTCGCTCGTTGCCCATTTTCGCTATGCTGCGATTTGTTGCTAACTGCGCATGTGCATGGTATGCAGCGCGCAAGCGCTAAGTTATTTAACACAAAACTTAGTAGATTTGCTGGTGTTCGTACGACGCTTTTCAGTCGCACTGCTGTTCGGTAAATGATTGAAAAGAAAGGAGCTTTCTGGGGGGCAACTCAGCGTTTTCACGCCGTTGGCTAAAAAACGCAGGCGTGCCAGTGAAAAACGCAGGAGTGTCTGGAGAAACGGGGTAATGGCTGGCCGAACGCAGGGTGTGTTTGTGACGTCAAACCAGGAACTAAACGGACTGAGCTGATCGCAATATGTGAGTAGGTCTGGAGCTACTCAGAAACTGCAAAGAATTATTTAGTAGCAATTCTACTAATCTTTCGTTCGCAATTCTGCTATGCTAAGAAACACTCCGAGAGGGCGGTGGCTTAGCGTGTGCAATGCTGCTAAAAGCAGCTAGCGAGCGAACAACTCGGAATGACCCCCTATAAGTGCCAGCATTCCTCAATAACAGACAAATACATTCACATCAGCTTTGAAACTGCTTGGCGGAGCTTGCATGAGAGAATTATAAGTGCCAGTATTCCTCAATAACATATAAATACATTTACATCAGCTTTGACACTGCTGGGCGGAGCTTACATAAGAGAACTATAAGTGCCAGCATTCCTCAATAACAGATAAATACATTCACATCAGCTTTGACACTGCTGGGCGGAGCTTGTAGAAAAGAACTATAAGTGCCAGCATTCCTCAATAACAGATAAATACATTCACATCAGCTTTGACACTGCTGGGCGGAGCTTGCATAAGAGAACTATAAGTGCCAGCATTCCTCAATAACAGATAAATACATTCACATCAGCTTTGACACTGCTGGGCGGAGCTTACATAAGAGAACTATAAGTGCCAGCATTCCTCAATAACAAATAAATACATTTACATCAGCTTTGACACTGCTGGGCGGAGCTTGTAGAAAAGAACTATAAGTGCTAGCATACCTAAAGAGCAGATAAATACATTTACATCAGCTTTGACATTGCTGGGCGGAGCTTGTAGAAAAGAACTATAAGTGCCAGCATTCCTCATTAACAGATAAATACATTTACATCAGCTTTGACACTGCTGGGCGGAGCTTGCATAAGAGAACTATAAGTGCCAGCATTCCTCAATGACAGATAAATACATTTACTTCAACTTTGACACTGCTGGGCGGAGCTTGTAGAAAAGAACTATAAGTGCCAGCATTCCTCATTAACAGATAAATACATTTACATCAGCTTTGACACTGCTGGGCGGAGCTTGCATAAGAGAACTATAAGTGCCAGCATTCCTCAATAACAGATAAATACATTCACATCAGCTTTGAAACTGCTAGGCAGAGCTTGCATAAGAGAACTATAAGTGCCAGCATTCCTCAATAACAGATAAATACATTTACATCAGCTTTGACACTGCTGGGTGGAGCTGGTATAAGAGAACTATAAGTGACAGCATTCCTCAATAACAGATAAATAAATTTACTTCAGCTTTGACACTGCTGGGCGGAGCTTGTAGAAAAGAACTATAAGTGCCAGCATTCCTCAATAACAGATAAATACATTTACATCAGCTTTGACACTGCTGGGCGGAGCTTGCATAAGAGAACTATAAGTGCCAGCATTCCTCAATAACAGATAAATACATTCACATCAGCTTTGAAACTGCTAGGCAGAGCTTGCATAAGAGAACTATAAGTGCCAGCATTCCTCAATAACAGATAAATACATTTACATCAGCTTTGACACTGCTGGGTGGAGCTTGCATAAGAGAACTATAAGTGACAGCATTCCTCAATAACAGATAAATACATTTACATCAGCTTTGACACTGCTGGGCGGAGCTTGTAGAAAAGAACTATAAGTGCTAGCATACCTCAATAGCAGATAAATACATTTACATCAGCTTTGACACTGCTGGGTGGAGCTTGTAGAAAAAAACTATAAGTGCTAGCATACCTCAATAGCAGATAAATACATTTACATCAGCTTTGACACTGCTGGGCGGAGCTTGCATAAGAGAACTAGAAGTGCCAGCATTCCTCAATAACAGATAAATACATTTACTTCAGCTTTGACACTGCTGGGTGGAGCTTGTAGAAAGAACTATAAGTGCCAACATTCCTCAATAACAGATAAATACATTTACATCAGCTTTGACAGTGCTGTGCGAAGCTTGCATAAGAGAACTATAAGTGCCAGCATTCCTCATTAACAGATACATACATTCACATCAGCTTTGACACTGCTGGGCGGAGCTTACATAAGAGAACTATAAGTGCCAGCATTCCTCAATAACAGATTAATACATTTACATCAGCTTTGACACTGCTGGTCGGAGCTTGTAGAAAAGAACTATAAGTGCTAGCATACCTCAATAGCAGATAAATACATTTACATCAGCTTTGACACTGCTGGGCGGAGCTTGCATAAGAGAACTATAAGTGCCAGCATTCCTCAATGACAGATAAATACATTTACTTCAACTTTGACACTGCTGGGCGGAGCTTGTAGAAAAGAACTATAAGTGCCAGCATTCCTCAATAACAGATAAATACATTTACATCAGCTTTGACACTGCTGGGCGGAGCATGCATAAGAGAACTATAAGTGCCAGCATTCCTCAATGACAGATAAATACATTTACTTCAACTTTGACACTGCTGGGCGGAGCTTGTAGAAAACAACTATAAGTGCCAGCATTCCTCAATAACAGATAAATACATTTACATCAGCTTTGACACTGCTGGGCGGAGCTTGTAGAAAAGAACTATAAGTGCCAGCATTCCTCAATAACAGATAAATACATTTACATCAGCTTTGAAACTGCTAGGCAGTGCTTGCATAAGAGAACTATTAGTGCCAGCATTCCTCAATAACAGATTAATACATTTACATCAGCTTTGACACTGCTGGGCGGAGATTGTAGAAAAGAACTGTAAGTGCTAGCATACCTCAATAGCAGATAAATACATTTACATCAGCTTTGACACTGCTGGGCGGAGCTTGCATAAGAGAACTATAAGTGCCAGCATTCCTCAATAACAGATAAATACATTTACATCAGCTTTGACACTGCTGGTCGGAGCTTGTAGAAAAGAACTATAAGTGCTAGCATACCTCAATAGCAGATAAATACATTTACATCAGCTTTGACACTGCTGGGCGGAGCTTGCATAAGAGAACTATAAGTGCCAGCATTCCTCAATGACAGATAAATACATTTACTTCAACTTTGACACTGCTGGGCGGAGCTTGTAGAAAAGAACTATATGTGCCAGCATTCCTCAATAACAGATAAATACATTTACATCAGCTTTGACACTGCTGGGCGGAGCTTGCATAAGAGAACTATAAGTGCCAGCATTCCTCAATGACAGATAAATACATTTACTTCAACTTTGACACTGCTGGGCGGAGCTTGTAGAAAAGAACTATAAGTGCCAGCATTCCTTAATAACAGATAAAACATTTACATCAGCTTTGACACTGCTGGGCGGAGCTTGCATAAGAGAACTATAAGTGCCAGCATTCCTCAATAACAGATAAATACATTCACATCAGCTTTGAAACTGCTATGCAGAGCTTGCATAAGAGAACTATAAGTGCCAGCATTCCTCAATAACAGATAAATAAATTTACTACAGCTTTGACACTGCTGGTCGGAGCTTGTAGAAAAGAACTGTAAGTGCTAGCATACCTCAATAGCAGATAAATACATTTACATCAGCTTTGACACTGCTGAGCGGAGCTTGCATAAGAGAACTAGAAGTGCCAGCATTCCTCAATAACAGATAAATACATTTACTTAAGCTTTGACACTGCTGGGTGGAGCTTGTAGAAAAGAACTATAAGTGCTAGCATACCTCAATAACAGATAAATACATTTACATCAGCTTTGACACTGCTGGGCGGAGCTTGCATAAGAGAACTAGAAGTGCCAGCATTCCTCGATAACAGATAAATACATTTACTTCAGCTTTTACACTGCTGTGCGAAGCTTGTAGAAAGAACTATAAGTGCCAACATTCCTCAATAACAGATAAATACATTTACATCAGCTTTGACACTGCTGTGCGGAGCTTGCATAAGAGAACTATAAGTGCCAGCATTCCTCAATAACAGATAAATACATTCACATCAGCTTTGCAGACAGTTGCTTAATTCTATCCTGTGTGGCACCAAAGAAGGGTAGCCCATCCCCATTCAAACCAACATCAATTGCGGGTGACACAGCTATAGGGGAGCCTACCCACTTTCAATTAACTTCAGCCGGGCACAGTGGTTTTTATTAGGGGAGCCTACCCCCTTACTAAACTAACTTGCTGGGCACCCTAGAAATAAGAGGAGCCTACCCCCTTTTTACACAATGTTCCCCAATTGCAGAGTTATGCAGCGGAGGGCATAAATGTACAGGGCAGAGTGTGGCAGCGGAAGGGCTTTCTACCAGTTCTCACCACTGGATGCGGCGCTTCTGTCACCTCCGATCCACGTCACTGGGTCTTTGGCGCCACCCGGGATGCCAAGCACTGCACTGGGGATGCGCCCTTGGGAGGGGACTGCCGTCCGGATCCTCTCCCTCCTTCCCCGCGTCATCCTCTCGAAGTCCTGGAGTCCTCTCTGGGGTCCTCACTCTGGGTTTGTCTCTCGCGGTGCCCGACTCCATCCTCAATGGTCCGCGGCGTCTTCTCCTGGGTCCCGTCTGGTTGGCGGCGACTACAGCTTCCATCCTCCTGGATGCCTCTCCGCACGGCTCCTGGTGTGACGCTCCTCTCTCTCTCTCCCTGCTCGTCAGGCGGTGACGCGGGCGGCTTTGTCCAAGCGGGTCCCGGGCAGGCACCGGAGGTCTCTCTGTCGCACTCCTCCACCGGCGGCTCCAGTCCGCGGCCCGGCGCACAGGTTATCCGCACTCCTCTTCACCCTTCAGGGCTCGCAGCAGGGTCCGACCAGACTCTCCCTCTTCTTCTCCAGGTGGCAGCTTCCTTCCTCCCGCGCTGTGTGGTCCCACATAAAGGGGACCAGATCCCGACGCCACCCCCGTCTTTCAGGATGACAGGCTAAAGGTTTCCAGCAACAGCCCACCTCAGGGACTTTCTACCCTGCAACCTCAGGGGGCCAATCAGTGTGGGGCCAGTTTTCCCGGGGAATTAGTTGCTGAGTGGAGGGGACTAAAAATTGCCTGTAGTGGCACCAAACTGACCCCTGACCATAACTGCCAGGGCTTCTAATGCACAGCCCATGTTATTCTATGGACTATGTGCTTTTATCCCAGGATAAGGGACTTATTCTGCCAAAAAGACCCTTAAGAGGAAAAACATTAAAAATAAAAAAACGACCTGCAATTATGGGGTATTACATTGCGAATAGAGAGGAGCGTCACCATTACTCTAAGCCAGAGGTTCCCAAACTGTGTGCTGTGGCTCCCTGGGGTGCCTCGGGACACTTGCAGGGGTGCCCCGGGTTGGTGGTCCAGGACCAATTCAAACTATTCATGGTCAATATAATATGCAAAACCAGTGCTGGTGGCTGCCAGTCATAAAATATGTGGCCAAACAGAAGCAAATCTTGTCCCTCACCACACAACTGACCCTAAGGATGACATATAAACGCGATCTACTTAATGTAATATTTCTTTCTAAATTTCTCAATAAGAAATTTTTGGCCTAGGGGTGCCATGAAAAAAATTATGATATTCTAGCGCGTCGTGATTAAAAAAAGTTTGGAAACCACTGCTCTAAGCCAAGAACTGCATTTACCTTAACATTCAATGCTTGCATACTAATAGTTTTTAGGTTGCATTAGATGACTCTAAAGCAAAGGTCCATTTTTTGACGCCCAGGCAGGGCCGTAAGAAAGGCTATGTAGCATTATTCTCGCACAGGATGGAAGCACTGGGGGCGGTACCAGACATACACACCCACTACTGCCCTGCCAGGACTCATGGCTCCTGCACTGTGTGAGGAGAGACATTATGTTTTCTTCCACAGTGCCGCCGGGTCTATTCTGCTGTGCAGAGCGTCTCTAGCATGCTCCAAGCTGCAGGATAGTGAAATGGAGCAGACGGACCCTCCAACCAACCCTGGGGGGTGATAAGTTATGACGACTTAAGCGCCCGTCAGGGGGAGAGTGAAGCAGAGAGTGCAGCGGCACCCTGTTACAGGGCTGCAGGGCCTAATTCATAGGTAGCCTCAGAAGCAC
Organism: Pseudophryne corroboree; assembly: GCF_028390025.1. NCBI lineage: Eukaryota > Metazoa > Chordata > Amphibia > Anura > Myobatrachidae > Pseudophryne > Pseudophryne corroboree. The sequence continues at coordinate 844,437,237 of NC_086447.1, read as the reverse complement.
ACGCAACAGCATCTATTGGCGGTCGCCTGTAGCAACTTTATGCAAATGTCGCTACAATCTCCTTCCCTTGTGTACAGATGTGTCCTCTTTCATTGTTGCCAAGATGCGTATGCATTGTGGCATTCATGGCGGGGGATATCAGGGAGCTGCGAGTAAGGACTCATCAACTATCCATTAACTACAATGGTGAAGCGCAGGTGCAGGTAAGCGTGGCATACCGCAATATGTACGTATCGCAGTACCTCTATGAAACGCTGCAAGACACATCTGTACATCTGTATGATCAAATGTGCAAGGACTCAGCATCACGCAGCAATACTAATTGGTGCGTCTTTGGATGCAGCCACTTTCACTGACACGTCCGCAACACTTACAGAACACACCCAGTGAGCTGACCATTTTTGCGTGCGTTTTTCCATACTATTTATGATACCATCAAATGCATTCGTAACAGCACATTTGTGCAATACTCTCTGTAGTGCATGCACTGTACGAATTTTTAGAGATTTCCACACATGCGCAGTTGCAATAAATTGCTCATCAGCATTGCGTGCGGGTGACGTGCAGCTATGAATCAGGCACCCAGTTCCCTGGATACTAAGGTAGGAAAATCATACAATACAACGGAATATGCTGTGCTATATAAGAAACTGTAAATAATAATGAATTGAGGAGGCTCTGGAAGATGGTCCACAGACCAAGGCTGCATCTTCTTAAATAGGATAAGTTATTTGTGCAATAGGAATAAAAATGTATGTCACGTTCACTGATTACAGAAGTTCTAGACAGATAATAGCCGACGGTATTTTTACCATAATCACAGTAATGTTTTTCAAATCAGGGCAAATCATGTTTCTTGTGCTCATTAAATAAAGTCATTTTCTTCTTGTAAACAACTTTATCTGTACAAGGTCTATACTTATAGTAAATAATGACAGATTATGTTGTTCCTAATCCTGGATAAAAATGTTTCGGTTATATATTTGTTGTGTATGACTTAAGGGTAAGAGCAGCTTTCTATTGCTATTCTCTATCTTTGCATGTCTGTATGCCCCCATGTTTAAAAGGCAGACTTTGTAGCCATTCTATTATTATAAATTGGACACTGATAAAAAATGAGGTCATTACGATTGTGTGATGACGTAATCGCTATTGCCCCAACAAAGTCAGGACAGAAGTAGACAGGGAATTGAAGGTAATGGAACAGGAAGGAGTGGGATGGGTCAGGAGGCTTTGGTTGAAATGACCCAGCAGATACCGGGTCCATTTAATATTTAGATCATTAGAATGTATACAGAAGAACACTAATCTCCTGGAAAAAAGACGTTGCCTCCGTTTTGTAGGAGTGCCGAGGTAATGGTCTACTGACGTAGATTTCCTGGTATCCGGACTCCAGGTCGACAACAAAAAAGTTGACACACATTAGGTCGACACCGATTGGTTGACACACCTTTGGTCGACATGGACAAACGGTCAACATGGAAAAAGGTCGACAGGAACAAGGTCGACATGGAAAAAGGTCGACATGAGTTTTTTATGTTTTTTTTTCTTTTTTGGAACCTTTTCATACTTAACGATCCACGTGAACTACGATTGGAACAGTAATCTGTGCGGAGCGAAGCGGAGCGGAGTGAAGGCACCATGCCCGAAGCATGGCGAGCGAAGCGAGCCATGCGAGGGGACGCGGTGCACTAATTGGGGTTCCCGGTCACTCTACGAAGAAAACGACACCAAAAAAACATAAAAAACTCATGTCGACCTTTTTCCATGTCGACCTTGTTCCTGTCGACCTTTTGTCCATGGCGACCTTTTGTCCATGTCGACCTAAGGTGTGTCGACCAATTGGTGTCGACCTATGGTGTGTCAACCTTTTTGTTGTCGACCCTGAGTCCCAGACCCAGATTTCCTGGCCTCTTGGATTGAGACAGTGCCATAACTAGACATTTTGGCACTGTGTGCAAGAAACAGCACCGGCGCCCTCCCTATAACTAGAATAGGGCCAGTGCGCGGCGCATGCTCATGTAAAAAATATAGGGGTGTGGCTTCATGGGGAAGGGGCGTGGACACAAAATAATACCAATTCATATTACGCTGCACAGTAGTCTCCATTATTCAAATTTCACTAGACAGTAGTGCCACTTTTACACATTACACAAGCTAGAGCCCCCTTTTACACATTACACCAGCTAGGACCCCTTTTACACATTACGCCAGGTAGAGTCACAAGAGAGAGGAAAGAAGAAAGAGATAGGGTTGGGAGGGAGAGAGAGAGAGAGAGAGAAAGAAAGGTGGCAGGTAGAGAGGCAGAGATAGAGTGGTGGAAGGGGGAGAGAGGAGAGGGAAGGAGAGACACACACAGCGGTACCTATGTGATGATGGCTGGAGTGCTAGCAGCCATGGTGGCGGTGGGGGAATGTCTGTGCTGGTGACAGCTGTAGCTTGCAATACACTATGGAATCAGTGCTGCTGCTGGAGCTTCCACCACTCCGTCCTCCCGGCATCCCCTAAGCGACTCCCTGCCGGAGGAGGCGTGGATCCAGCCTGTCTTGTACGGTGCAGGGACACTGCACTGCTGCACCAGTCAAGGAGAGGAGGGAGGAGCGGGGCGGAGCTGCAACAGACTGGACGGGGAGACAGAAATAGTGTGCACAGCGCTGCCGGCTATAATATATATCAGCGTTCAGCAGCTGTGCGTCCGGCAGAGGAGCCAGGCGCAATGCTACTTTTATATGTAATAGCAAGCAGCGCTGCAGCTGGTGGTGGCCAATTGGAGTGGATGTGGATGGTGCGTCCACACCTAGTTATGGCCCTGCTTATCTGTGTCCTAGTTCTGAGCCACAGGCAGGCATTAAATAAAAAATAGTGTAATATTGCAGTGGGATACAGTTATAGAAAATTGACGCTGAAATAATATATAAAAAAATAAATAAACAGACACACACATCAGAAACAAGTACCTACTCAGGTATCTCCCCCGCCCCTTCCACTGCAGTGCTTACATACTTACCCGGACCCGGCCACTGCACATCACTGTATCTGCTCCTGCTCCCCAGTCACTCAGTCAGCTGCACCCCCCTACTCCGCTCCCAAAACCCCCGTATGATGTGAGTGTATTAGAATGCTTAATATTTGTACACACTCCCTTACTAATGTTTGTAAGCCTGTATCTTCAGTGATGGTCCCTGGGACCAGGGGGATGCTGGGAAGTGGGTGGTCTAGTGTGCAGTGTGCCTGGAGTTGGAGGAAATAAACAGCACAGCAGTGAACTCACATGTCTCTGTGTCCTGATGACTGGATTTACAAATATATGAACAAAACATGGTGTCAGAAGAAGTGTAACTTGGACTGCTAGTGCTCTCAGAGTGTGAAAGAATCCTGCAGAACTCTGTGGCTGTGATACTCTGTGTCTGCAACCTGCCGTGTGCTGCTATCTTCAAACAGTGAGTAACCATGGATAAACTGGCTCCTCCAACCGGCATGCTGATGTCTGGTAACTTGTCTGAAAACTGGAAAAGATTTAAGCAAAGGTTTAATATTTATCTTGCTGCATGTGGAGCTGATTCAGAGACTGACAAAACGAAGGCATCCATTTTCCTCCATGTGATAGGAGAGGATGTGCTGGACATTTATAATAGTTTTCAGTTTGCTGAGGGGCAGAATATGGTGCTATCTTCTATAATGCAAAAGTTTGAAGATTACTTTGTGCCAAGGAAAAATGTGACATATGAAAGATATAAGTTTTTCACATGTGATCAGAACATACTTGCCTACCCTCCCGGAATGGCCGGGAGGCTCCCGAAAATCAGGTGACCCTCCCGGCCCCCCGGAAAAGCAGGCAAGTCTCCCGATTACAGGGGTCCCCCCCTGCCCGGCTGCCCACTTAGCGAGTGAAGTGGGCGGTCCGGGCAGGCGATGACGCGATTCTTGTTGAATCGCGTCATGCAAGCCACGCCCCCACTGTATAATGCCGGTAATTGCGGCATTACACCGTGGGGGCGTGGCTTGCATGTCGTGATCCAGCAGCCACGCCTCCGTCCCTCCTCTGGCCCACCCCCGTGCCACCTCCGGCCCGCCCCCCTCCTCACATCAGCTCACTGCCCGCCCCTCTGCTGAGCCGACTGGCTGCTCTCCCGGAGAGAGCAGCCCAAAAGTCGGCAACTATGGATCAGAAGTCTGTAGATGGATTTGATCAGTATGTTACAGAGCTACAATCACTCATTAAAACCTGTGAGTTTGGTGATTTAAAGGATTTACTGATTAGAGATCGTATTGTCTGTGGAATACCTGATAATGGACTCAGAGAGAGATTGCTGAGAGAGCAAGACCTAACACTAGAAAAGGCAGTGACTATGTGTAGATCAGCAGAAATAACTAGATTTCAAGCCAAAACGTTACACAAGGAAGCTGATGCTGCTGTCCATGTAGTGCAGGAAACAGAGCCATGCAAACCTCCATTCTCAAGAATGCAGCAGTCTAAACCACAGTCTAATAAGGAAATGTGTAGTAGATGTGGAAATGCTCACAATCCTAAAATGTGCCCGGCTTATGGTAAAACCTGCATGAAATGTGGTAGACTTAATAACTTTGCCAAATGCTGTCAAATTAAAAGTAAAACAACCAAAGTGCATGCTGTTAAACAAACAGATGAATTCTTTGTGGATTGCATTGAACTTTGCAGTGCAGATAAGAAAGAATGGATTGTCCCTTTAACTGTGAACGAGATTGTCATTCCCTTTAAGCTTGATACTGGTGCACAGGTGAATTTAATATTTCAAAACTATAAAACTTTTAGAGTAAAACCTAAAATTCACCCAGCCAAAGTGAAAGTTACAGGGTACACTGGGGAGGAAATTCCTGTGAAAGGTACATGCTTAGTGACACTGAAATATAAGGGACAACAGTTTAAAACATCTCTACTGATTGTGGATAAAAATGTGCAACCGATTCTATGATTAAATTCCTGTGAGAAACTAAGCTTGCTAAAGAATGGATGACATTATTGTCTGGGGATCTACAAAGGAAGAACATGATTTTAGATTGAGACAAGTAATGGAACTTGTCAAGGAAGTGAATCTAAAGCTAAACAAGGACAAATGTGAATTTGGCGTGAATACACTTACCTTTATGGGTGACGTGGTCTCGGATCAAGGTGTAAAACCAGACCCAAGGAAAATATCAGCCATAGTGAACATGGAACGTCCTAACAACAAAGACGACGTCAGAAGATTCCTAGGAATGATTACTTACTTAGGAAAGTTTATTTCTCAACTCTCTGAACGAACAGCCTCTCTTAGATGGTTGTTGGACAAAGATAACGAGTGGATGTGGTCACATGAACAAGAAGAAAGTTGGCAAAACTTGAAACAGATCATTACAGAGCAACCAGTGCTAAAATTCTTTGATCCTGCGAAAAGAATAAGAATTTCAGCAGATGCTTCACAATTTGGCCTAGGCTCAGTGCTGTTACAAGAACATGAGGATACATGGCAACCAGTAATCTATGCATCAAGAGCACTGACAAGTGCTGAAACAAGGTATGCTCAGATAGAAAAAGAACATCTAGCGATCACATATGCATGTGAGCGATTTCATCAGTTTGTGTATGGTCAAACATTTACAGTGGAAACTGACCACAAGCCATTGATAGCTATCATGACTAAATCATTACATGACTGTCTCATGAGAATTCAACGAATGCTTGTCAGACTACAGAAATATGATGTACACTTGCTGTACTGTCCCAGCAAATACATGTACATTGCTGATACACTTTCTCGTGCTGTGGACAAGAGTGAAGGTTCCAAAAGTCTGATGGATGAAGAGATAGAAGCCTATGTTAATTTGATCGTAGCTTCTCTACCAGTGTCTCTTGCAAGACAAGAACAGATTAGGAAAGAAACTGAGACAGATGACACAATGAAAGTATTGAAAGATATCATTCTGAAAGGTTGGCCAGCAGAAAAACATGCGTGCCCGCTGTCTATCCATGATTACTGGATGTACTGCAGTGACCTTACAGTTGTCGATGGTATTATTTACAAAGGCAATAGGTTTGTCATACCTGCACGACTAAGAAAAACTATGCTGTGCAAGATACATGAAGGCCACTTAGGAGAAGAAAAATGTAAGCGGAGAGCACGTGAAGTTATGTATTGGCCAAGAATGAACCAAGACATAGCACAGACTACAGCTACATGTGAATTATGTCTTATGTATAGACCGAAACAACATGTCGAGCCAATGAGTCCTCACGCAGTGCCAGAGAGACCGTACCAGAAAGTTGGCGCAGATTTGTTTGATTGTAATGGGAAAACGTACATTGTCGTGACTGATTATTACTCTAACTACCCTGAGGTGAAGACACTACATACAACTACTAGTAAAGCCGTAATCAATTGCATGAAGTCAATGTTTGCAAGGCTTGGTGTTCCTATGGAAGTGTTCACTGACAATGGTCCTCAGTTTTCCAGTGCTGAATTTAGACAATTTGCTGATGAGTGGGAATTTGTCCATACCACGTCAAGTCCCCACTATCCACGCTCAAATGGGTTGGTGGAAAGTTCAGTAAAAACTGTAAAGAGTCTCATGAAAAAAAGCTCAAGAAGGTAAAGAAGATTTCTACAAAAGTCTTTTAATCTACCGCAGTACACCTTTACAGAATGGACTTTCTCCTGCACAAATGCTGATGGGAAGGAGGATTAGAGCAAATCTCCTGATACACGATGAACTGCTTAATACACATAACTCAGCGTTGGTCAGACTGAGTAAGGAACGTCAACAGGCGAAACAGAAACTGTTCCATGACAGACGAACAAAACGCTTACCTGATCTAAAATCGGGTGACCAAGTCCGTCTCAGAGATCACGAGAAAGGTATTTGGGTGCAGAAAGGTATTGTGCAAGCACAAGTAGCACCAAGATCTTATATTATACATACAGAGTATGGAACGGAAGTAAGAAGAAATCGGGTGGATTTAAGATCTCAACCTAACCATAATGAAGACCACATGACTGAAGAAACCCTTCATCTGACATGTATGATGATCCTGATAATGGTGAACAAACCACGATTCTAGAAAGGTCCAACATGGTAGATGAAACACAGACTGTGTATGAAAGACCCAAAAGGGAAATACGCAGACCTGAGAGACTCATTGAAACATGTTAGATGATGTTCTTAATATGACGTTGTTAATTGTTGCATTGAAGCGTACAGGGCTTATCTTTAAAGAAAAGAGGATGTGATGTTAGTGTATTAGAATGCTTAATATTTGTACACACTCCCTTACTAATGTTTGTAAGCCTGTATCTTCAGTGATGGTCCCTGGGACCAGGGGGATGCTGGGAAGTGGGTGGTCCAGTGTGCAGTGTGCCTGGAGTTGGAAGAAATAAACAGCACAGCAGTGAACTCACATGTCTCTGTGTCCTGATGACTGGATTTACAAATATATGAACAAAACACCCCGCTCTTCCACATCTTGCATACTCACTCTGGATTCGGCCGCTGCACTACACTGTCCCTGCTCCCCTGCCACTTAGTTAGCCGCATCTCCTTACACAGTGTTTTTAGTTCCCTCTCAGCTGCTGCACAATGGCTCCTCAGCACTGGGATGACTGCTGTAGTTTGAAAGAGCCGCGCACCGCTAATAAGAATATTACAGCACCCGAAAAAAGGACACTGGTGTTCCCGGTCACTCTAC